>NC_135880.1:181699409-182147998 GCF_964194155.1 Cetorhinus maximus
GGGAGACAGTGCGGCGCACGCGCGCTGGCGGTTGGTGCAGCTTCAACTGAGCTGGGTTGTGGCAGGCGGCGTGAGGATGGCGAGTGGTCAGAGGCCTCCCTCCGCGGCCCGACCCATCAGTAAAGGGGGCAGTGGGAGACCGCCCATGACGGTGGCCCGAGCTCCGCCGACAGCATTGCGCGTCGGCACCAGTGTAAGTCCGTACTGTGCGGGATTGCCTCCGGGACTTGGCCGATACCAGCTCAGCCCCGCCCCCCACCTTCAGCCCCGACTCCCCACACCCCGAATCTCCAGTTCCCCCCTCCACCCCGCACCTCCCGTCCCCCCCCTCCACTCCGCACCTCCCTTCCCCCCCCCCACCCCGCACCTCCCGTCCCCCCCCTCCACCCCGCACCTCCCGTCCCCCCCCCTCAACCCCGCACCTCCCGTCCCCCCCCCTCAACCCCGCACCTCCCGTCCCCCCCCCTCAACCCCGCACCTCCCGTCCCCCCCCCTCCACCCCGCACCTCCCGTTCCCCCCCCCTCAACCCCGCACCTCCCGTCCCCTCCCTCCACCCCGCACCTCCCGTCCCCCCCCTCCATCCCGCACCTCCCGTCCCCCCCCTCAACCCCGCACCTCCCGTCCCCCCCCTCCACCCCGCACCTCCCGTCCCCCCCCTCCACCCCGCACCTCCCGTCCCCCCCCTCCACCCCGCACCTCCCGTCCCCCCCCTCCACCCCGCACCTCCCGTCCCCCCCCCCTCCACCCCGCACCTCCCGTCCCCCCCCCCTCCACCCCGCACCTCCCGTCCCCCCCCTCCACCCCGCACCTCCCGTCCCCCCCCCTCCATCCCGCACCTCCCGTCCCCCCCCCTCCATCCCGCACCTCCCGTCCCCCCCCTCAACCCGCACCTCCCGTCCCCCCCCTCCACCCAGCACCTCCCGTCCCCCCCCTTCAGCCCCGACCCCCCCCCCCTTCAGCCCCGACCCCCCCCTTCAGCCCCGACCCCCCCCCTTCAGCCCCGACCCCCCACACCCCGAATCTCCAGTTCCCCCCTCCACCCCGCACCTCCCGTCCCCCCCCTCCACCCCGCACCTCCCGTCCCCCCCCCTTCAGCCCCGACCCCCCCCTTCAGCCCCGACCCCCCCCTTCAGCCCCGACCCCCCCCTTCAGCCCCGACCCCCCCCCTTCAGCCCCGACGCCTCCCCTTCAGCCCCGACCCCCCACACCCCGAATCTCCAGTTCCCCCCTCCACCCAGCACCTCCCGTCCCCCCCCTTCAGCCCCGACCCCCCCCTTCAGCCCCGACCCCCCCCCTTCAGCCCCGACCCCCCCCTTCAGCCCCGACCCCCCCCTTCAGCCCCGACCCCCCCCCCCTTCAGCCCCGACCCCCCCCCTTCAGCCCCGACCCCCCCCCTTCAGCCCCGACCCCCCCCCTCAGCCCCGACCCCCCCCTTCAGCCCCGACCCCCCCCCTTCAGCCCCGACCCCCCCCCCTTCAGCCCCGACCCCCCCCCCTTCAGCCCCAACCCCCCCCCCTTCAGCCCCGACCCCCCCCCTTCAGCCCCGACCCCCCCCCCCTTCAGCCCCGACCCCCCCCCCCTTCAGCCCCGACCCCCCACACCCCGAATCTCCAGTTCCCCCCTCCACCCAGCACCTCCCATCCCCCCCCCCTCCACCCAGCGCCCCCCGTCCCCCCCCCTCCACCCAGCGCCTCCCGTCCCCCCCCCCTTCACCCAGCGCCTCCCGTTCCCTCCCCTCCATACAGCGCCTCCCGTTCCCTCCCCTCCACCCAGCACCTCCCGTCCTCCACCCAGCACCTCCCGTCCCCCCACTCCACCCAGCACCTCCCGTCCCCCCCCCCTCCACCCAGCACCTCCCGTCGTTCCCCCCCCCCTCCACCCAGCACCTCCCGTCCCCCCCCCTCCACCCAGCACCTCCCACCCCCCCCCCCACACCCAGCACCTCCCGTTACCCCCACCCAACCCCCCGCCCCTGTCTCCCCGCCCCCGTCTCCCGCCCCCGCACCCCCACTGGCGAGTTTGTGAGATGCACAGCGAACAATGATCAGACCAGGACATCTTCAGGATAGTTTTGATGTGCACTCTTTGTGCCAAGCCTGAAAAGCTAGCGAATGGCTAGCGCACTATTTACAACATTGCTGTTATGGCAAATCCCAGCCTTGTGGTAGACGGTACTGGAGAAGGTACAAGTCATGAGGCTAGAACATTATTAATTTACAAACTCAATTGTGTATGTGCTGTCCAAACCCTTTTGCTTACACAGAGAAAATATGGTTTGCAAATGTAGGCAGTGACTGAGGAATGACCACTGATTCTGCTCAAAACTCTTTGATGTGTTAATGCTCTCTCTCTCTAGATTTCTCCTGGAACAGCGAGACCTGGAACTCGTGGTGGGCCTATAGTGCCGGGAGGTGTGCTGTCTGCTCAGATTAAAGTTGCGGATCGTCCTGTAACTCAGCAGGGTTTGAGTGGAATGAAAACTGGAATGAAAGGTGTGCGCGAGTTGCCTCCTATCATATTCTTTATAATTTATAAAGCCAATTATTAACATATATAATATTTGCTTGTTCTTGGAACATGTGGCCAAACTGGCAAATGAAGTTCATCACAGATAAACGTGCATGTACATTTTGACAGGAGGAATAGTGAGGTCAACTATTACTTGGAAGTCTAGGTGTCGGTGCAGACTCGATGGGCTGAAGGACCTCTTCTGTACTGAGAGATTCTGTGATAGAGGAACAAAGGGATCTCTGAGTTTAATTATATGTTCACTAAAAGTTGTGCCACAGGTCAACTAGGCATTAAAAAAACAAGCAAACCAGGCACTAGGTTTTATTCCTGGACTCAGATTTGAAAAGTAGGGAAGCTATGCTAAACCTGCATCAAATCTTGATTAGACTGCACTTAAGAATTTATCATGTGCAGTTCTGGTCGCCATATTATATAAAAGATACAGAGGCATTGGAGAGGATGCAGAGATTTAAAGGAATATTGGAAATGCATGAGTATACATAACAGGAAATGATTGACAGGATGGGTCTCTTCTGAAAAAAGGTTGAGGTGTGATCTCAGAGACCTTTGAAATTATAAAAGATTTTGATAGAGTGGAAACAGAGAGAATATTTTCTCTTGTGGGTAAGAACACAACTAGAGGCCATCAATATAAGGAATTCAGAAGAAACTTCACCCAAATAGTAGTGAAAATGTGGAATTCGCTACCACGGAGTGGTTTGAAGTGAATGGTGTCATGAAAATATAATAATATTCAAAATATCAATGTGATTTATTGTAAAGGTAGATTGATAGTGTGGTGTGATTGTGTGGGGTGTTGGGTTTAATTGAATTGCAGACAGCTCATCTGGAGCTTTTGAGTTATCAAAAGAGAAACTATGTTTGAAATGCTAAATACATAAACATGGCTGAAGTTTTATGGTGTGAGGAACATTTACATTTTTAGATAAACCAGAGTAGTTTGAATTTCAAAGAGATGATGGGATGTTAGACCTAGCCATAAGAAGTCAAGCCAAACAGTGTGTTTAGTTTTCCCAAAGATTACTGATAATATAAGTACTGTGAAAGATTTATTTTATGGAAAAAGTAAAGTTGCAAAAACATTAGAACAATGGAATTTACATTAAAAAGGGAGAAACCTGTATAAAGGAGATGAGGTTATGTGTAAGGAGAAGGAATTCTAAGATCTAACAAGTGTGAAAAGCCTCCAACCTATATGCATCAAGTTGCCGTCTACAGGAACCGAAGCTAAGAAACCTCACGGTGAATATCACCGTCCAGGGTATTGTGTGCTTTGTCTGGGTCAGTTGAAATCTATTTTATTTTACTGTTGCCTTAACGGAGGTGTAACTGGGAGTCAGATTAATTAGGGAAGTTAGGAGTTATAGTAGTAATTTGTAGACCTGTGTGTGTGCTTAAAATCTTTTTTTTAAACTATTAATAAATGTTTAATTTAGCTTTGTAAAAAAAAAACCTCTAAGACTCGGTGGACTTATTACTACTGAATTCAAGGCACTCATCTCAAAATAAAAATACAAATTGCAAAACAGTTGTGGCAGCTGTTTCAAGTTTCCCTCTGGGATTTGAGCAGCTCAGCATTTACCATCCACTGTGCCATAACAATAGTATAGATGCATTTCAGGGAAAACTAGACAAGCATGTGAAGGAGAAAGGAATAGATGGTTACGATGATAGATTTAGATGAGAAACGATGGGGGGGAGGCTCGAGTGGAACGTAAACATAAGCATGAACTGTTTGGACCGACTGGCTTCTTTCTGTGCCATACATCCTGTGTAGTATTTATTACCCCAATGCCTAGTTTGCCCTGAGGATATTAAGAATTCAACCATGTAATATGGCACTGGAGTCACATTTAGGTAGGATGGCAGATTCCTTTCTTTGAAGGGTGTCAGTGAATCAGTTGAGTTTATACAATACTCTGGTGGCCTTTGTGGCCAGCTTTTGGTGACAGCTCACAAATGAACAGTTTCATTGAACTTTCTTTCTCAATTTACCATGGTAGGATTTTAACTCACTACCTCCGAGTTTCTCGTCTAATACTATAACTACTAGGCTACCATGTCCATTTGAGAATGTTAAAAATCTTGTTAGATTATTTCTGTTTTTTTAATTGCTGTAGGACTAAGACTAGTAAATGATCAATTTATAATTCTGAGCATGCCATTTTTAACTGATTTACAGGACCACATCGTCAGATTTTGGACAAGTCCTACTTTCTTGGACTACTCAGGTGAGTACATAAATAATCTTGACAAATACAAAGGGCCCAATTTTAACTGTGCAATTGGATGGCTTTTGAGCTTTAAACCTCATATAACCATCAGAGACCATTTATTTTCACCTCTTGCTGTGGCTGCTCTGCTGCTTAAACTCTACTTCCAAACTCCTGTCGTCAGACCCTTATCTTCTTATCTCTCTTTCCTCTCCCCCCCCCCCCCCCCCACCATTAGCCCATCAGCTCCAGCTTATCCTAAACCCTGCCACTTGTGTCATGTTTTGTTTCCAGTCCTTTGTGTCCACACTCATCCTTGCTGACCTTCACTGGCTCCCTGTGCATTAAATTTAAGTCCTCACCCTTGTCTCTTAAGTCCCTCCAAAGCCTCGCCAACACCCATGCAAGTTCCTCCAGCTTTGTAACCTGTCTTCAACTATCCGTTCATCTGATTCCAGTCTTCTCTTCAACAATCTTTTACCCTCACAATGGTGGTCATCAGCCACCTTCATCCTTTTCCCTGCAGTTCCCTTCCTAAACATTTTCACTTCCCTCCCCACCTTTTACAAACTCTCTCCACAGCTATTTTTCAACTATGCTCTCTGCCCCTCTCCTTATCTCTCTCACCAGCTTTCCATTTATTTCTAAGTATTTGTGAGCTGCCTTTGGCAGGGGGTTGTCACTTTAAAGGCAAATTCAAATTTCAACTCGATTTGTTGCTTTCTCCAGTTCTGCCCTTTGAGTTTCTGTTCATAACTTGCATCCACAATAAATTCCTCGAATGTAAGCTCCAGGCTGGCTAGATTTCTGCTGACAGTGCAGACCTTTGCTGTGCGAGAGCACGAAATTGGGCCCAGACTTCTATGCCTGACTTTCTGTGCAGAAAGGAAAGTTGTCCGGTTGTTGGAGACTGTTCTGGTGACCCACACAGGTCTCAAAGCTAATCTAAATTATTCAGATTGTCCCAACTTGGATTCAGCAACTTCCAGATCACTTTTTCCCTAATAAAGCTGCTGATGCATATACCGGTAACACAGGCGCAGCAATGACTGACAGCTTGAATCTGCATCAGTCGCTTTAAGGGTGTGTAGCACATGTGCTTGGCAAATTATTTTCCTAATTTGAATTCCGTAGCCTGAAATGCAGCACTTAAAAAGGTGGTGGAAGCAGATGCAGCAGTAACTTTCAAAGGGAATTAGATTTGCACTTGAGAAAGAAAAATTGGCAAGGCTATAGGGAAAGAGCAGGGGAGTGGGACTAATTAGATGGCTCTTTGAGAGAGAGAGAGCGAGAGACAGACTTACAGCACAGGGATGATTCACCGAATTTTGAACTGAACATTTAAATTCATATTCCTATTATATAGAACAATTTTAATACAGCCTCCTGTGCTGTATGATTCTGACTTTTTTGCTTTTTACACCATGTTTTTTGCATTGCAAAATGTTTATTTACAATTGTTTCTTACAATTTTTGTGCTCCAGCTAAGGGAACGCAGGATATGTCTGATATTGCCTCACTCTGGACCACTTATTCTAATAATATTGTTTCTGCTTTACTGTGGGAATCTTAACTGGGGCATTTTTGTACAGAGCCAAAATAAATGAACTTACAACAGAAGTCAGCAAGCTACAAAAGGAAATCGATACGTTTAATCAAGAAAATTCTGTCTATCTATCCTATGAAAAGAGGTGAGTACAAAATTTCTACATATTTGCAAACTCCACACATAACTCCAGACCTGTGAAAGCTGGTATTGGTTGTTAAACAGTCTTTCATATTTTGCAACAGGGCTGAAGCATTGGCAGTAGAGATTAAAGATCTGCAAGGGCAACTAGCAGACTACAATATGGTGAGCATAATTGTTAATTTAACTTTACAAATTAGCAATGTCTGTTGTTACTATCCGTCGTAATCATGTTAAGTTGCAAAAATAAAGCACAATAATTAACATAAATTGATGTTCCTTTAATGTTTCCTGAGCAGTAACTGCATCACTCTATTGTAATCTCAGTTTGGGTTCAGTGGTAACACTGACCTCTGGGCCTGAAGGTCTTGGGGCCAAACCCCACTCTTGGACTTAAGCATGTGCTACAAGCTGACTTTTCAGTGCAGCACAGAGGGAATGCTATATTGCCAGAGGTACCATCTTTCAAATGAGACATTAGACTGAGTCCTGTCTGCCTTCTCAGGTGAACATGAAAGACCCTAGGGCCCTATTTGAAGAGAAAGAGGGAAACTTCCTAGTGTCCTGGCCAACATTTATCCCTCAGCCAATATGAGTAAACAGCAAATGATCAGATTATTATTGTTGCTGTTGGTGGGATCTTGCTATGTACAAATGGGTTCAATGTTTCTCTACATTAAAACATTTTAAAAACCTCATTGCCTGTGAAGCGCTTTGTGAAGTACTAAAGATACAAAAGGTACTATACAAATACAAAGTTAGTTATCTTTAATATTCTTTGACTTGATTTTGTTCTCTGCCTTTAGCTGGTAGATAAGCTGAACACCAATACCGATATGGAAGAAGTTATGAATGACTATAACATAGTAAGTCTTGTAATTTTCAGCAAAAATAATGTTCCTTTTCCTTATTACTATAATTCTCCATATTTATTGTTCCTGTCAATTGTCTTCCTGTTACTTTACCATAAAATGTTTCATGCAATGTTATTAAAGTTAACTCAGCTTTTTGAACTGAACATTTAAATTCATATTCCTATTATATAGAACAATTTTAATGTGTTTTTGTTAACTGTATTTAAAAAGATGCATCCTGGTTTAGTTGAGATTCTCAGCCTTGAATTTAATTCATTGGCCTGCTGTCCTTTTCTGCCCAACTGCGACAATTAGTGATCTTGAATGTACGTCCCCTCAGGTAACCTGCCACCAATACTAGAATTTGAGCTGCAGGCTGCTCAGCTTGCTCCCAAACCTTGTCTGCATTTTCTTCTCTGTTGTTCACAGCATCTACAAGTTCATCTATGGTGTTCTCTCATTCTCTGCAACCTTCAATCCTAAAGCTCGCTTACACCCTGTAGCCCTCTGACTGCACCCTCTTGTCCACTCTTTTTGCCAAACCTTCAGCAGCTTCAGTTCTACTGTTTTTTTTTGTTCTCCCTCAGCTAATCCACCCCCATCTTTCTCCCTGCTTTAAAATCCTCTCAACATCCTTCTTTTAGTCAAACCTTCAATCATCCCTATTAATCTCAAGCACACAAGATGGTATGGAATAATTATTTCTTAAATATTATTTTTAAAACAGTTTCTGAATTATGAGGGTTATGGTTTTGCATTCTGTAGTTCTGTCCAATTAAAATGTCCATGTTATAACTGCTACTGTAATAAAGCTGAAAATTGTGATAGACTGTAGCTGGTGGTTTTAATGTGCATAATTTATTGTCTTTTAGCTCAAAGCACAAAACGATCGAGAAGCACAGAGCATGGATGTAATCTTTACAGAGCGACGAGAGTAAGTAGTAATATTTTATTCAAAGTACTTAGGAACATGAGAACAAGGGCAGGCTCTCCAACTCTTCAAGCCTGTTCTGCCATTTAATGCATTTTGTAAAACTTTAATTGAAGCAGTATCCTCTGCACTTTGGGGAGAGTGTTCCAGATTTTCACTATTCATTTGAAATATACTTCCTGATTTCACTCCCAAATGACTTGGTTCTAATTTTAAGATCCTTGTTCTAGATTTCACCACCAGAGACAGCCATTTCTGTGAATGTATCCTCATCCTTTGAGAATTTTAAACAACGCGATTAGATAACCCCTTAAACATCCTGGATTGAAAGGGTTATCCTATGATGAGATGCTGAATAAATTGGGCCTATATTCTTTGGAGTTTAGAAGAATGAAGGATGATCTTGTTGAAATAAACAAAATTCTGAAGGATTTTGGGAGGGTGGACACAGAGATTGTTTCCCCAGACAGGAGAAACTATAACTTGTGGACACAGTCCCAAGGATAAGAGGTCGATAATTTAGGACTGAGATGTGGAGAAATTTCTTCACTCAAAGGATGGTGGATCTTTGGAATTCTCTACCCCAGAGGGTTGTATATTTAAGGCTGAGATAGACAGGTTTTTGGTGTCTCAAGGGATATGGGGCGCAGACAGGAAAGCGGAGTCGAGTCAAAGATTAGCTATGATCGCATTGAACGGCGGAGCAGGCTCAATGGGCCATATGGTCTCCTGCTTCTCTTATGTTCTTAAGCTCAAATCATGCTTTTGCAACCTGTCCTTAATTTAACCCACTAAGTGCTTGTATCAATCTGTGCTGTATCCCACTCCATGGCCAAATATATCTTTCCTGAGGTTCAGTAGCTAAAACTGAATGCAGTGTTATAGATTGTAGCTGATTGCTCTTAATGTGCACAAGCAGATAAGGCCAAAAAAAAAAGGGGTAACACAGTTTTGTGTCTGGACATATAGAATTAATGTTGAACTTGTACAAGACATTAGCTATAGCTGGAGTACTGTGTACAGTTTGGGCAGCCTAGTTTAGTAGTTAAGGTATAAAAGTAATGCAAACGCTTCTACAATGTTCCCTGGGCTGAGGGGATATACAGATAGGGATTTTCAAAAATTATTACAAGTTATGGTAAGGTAAATTGCAATAGATTATTGCTATTGGTGAGTAAGACAGGAACAAAATGATCAGAAAAACTAAAGGAGGTTGAAAAACATTTTAATGAAGAAGGTTGTTAGAATGTGGAACTCGGCTACAAACTGTTGTTAAAACAGGATCAAAAAACATTTTTTTTTAAAAAGGAACTTAGGCAATTGCTTATAAAGGGGAATGTTAAAGGTTATGATGAGTGATCAGAAGAACATTGGTAGACTATCACATGCTGAAACAGCATACCTTTTATTGCACTATTTCCATCTTTAGCCTACCATTCACAATGCAATTCAATAATTTTTCGATTGTGCCTATGCTTATTATCAACCATTATAGTTGTAGATCAATAGATGCGTGGCAATCACTTTAGGAAAAATAGCAATGATACTCTTGGTACTTTTGAATTATCAATATATTCTCTTGACAACTATATCACATTTTTTAAACTACTTGCATTTTGGAATTTTGGATTCTAATGTGTAATTTGAGTGTGAATTTTAGATTTTTCTCCCTTCCTGGTACAAAATGGGCCTGTATGCTGCGGTGAATGGATATATTTCAAATTAAGCAAGCTGTAGATATGTTGGCTTGTGGCTGTGTTATTAAAAGTAAGACTGATTTAACGTATTACTTATAACCTTGCTGGAACAAGTCTATAACCATTTCCACTTTTACTCTTCACAATCATTGAATCCTATAGTATCTATATACCCATCTTCAATATAACCATCATCATCTTCAGGAAGTTGGTCACTGTTTTTAGTTTCTCTTAATGCCTGTGGGTCTTGATTGTCTATCGCTGTAGATGTATTTTCCATGAAAAGTTCCGGATCTTCCTGCAGTCGATGATGATGGTAGGCAAAGAGGCAATTGTACCATTTGATGCATTTTGTAGAGAGGACAAGTATCGAAGATATGCCAATTGAGGTTGCCATGACACCAACCACTAATTTCCAAGATTTCCCAAATTTGGATTGATCTAACAAATAAAAAAAAGAGTAGTCTATACAAGCATTAAGTACTAGTATTCAGCTGTTTTTTTTTCTTGCAACATATCATTGACTTAAATGTTAGATTTTAAACAGACTATATTTGTGATGAAATAATTACTGCTGTAATTGCAGTTACAGGCACTAAATTGGCCATCTCAGTCAGAAAGTCTGCCAACATGACTGGTATTGAAAATGGCTGATATGACACTGGTACATTCTGCTGTACTGAGTTTGTTATTGGTAAATGACATCCCTTATCCAATGGAGCACAAAAAATTGTCAAATTTCTTTTGCAGGTAAATGTTAATTGAACAAAAATTGGCTGTTAAAATCGATAATTTTTGGAAATTAAATAATGTTGACATGGAACAAGTGTCTTAAGGCAATTTTAACACAAAAATATTTTCTTAGCTTTCTCCCTTCTTGAAAACACCAACTCTTACTAAGGTG
Organism: Cetorhinus maximus; assembly: GCF_964194155.1. Lineage (NCBI taxonomy): Eukaryota > Metazoa > Chordata > Chondrichthyes > Lamniformes > Cetorhinidae > Cetorhinus > Cetorhinus maximus. The sequence goes on from NC_135880.1 coordinate 181,710,229, forward strand.
GAAATCCACAGACACCTTCCTATAATTGTTTAATTGGGCATGTTTCATGTAGTGGAAGGCTACTTGACCTGAAGTTACAATATAACTGGTCACAATCTAACTCCTAATTTCCATGCATGCAAATTATGGCAAGGATCATTGGCTAATGTAAAGCTGTAGCTGTTATTTTTTGCCTGCCGAAGTCAGGAATTCTGGCCAATTAAAGCAACCCTATCTCTTTCGCAGGTGCATTAAGTAAACTCAACATATACTAGGAATCTAATTTGGCTGTGTATAGCTGAGCTCACTGGGTAAGCCCACTAAATCATCAGGGAACCTGCTCTGATAATTTTTAGTTCTGGTTGTGGAGCTTCTTTGAAGACGAACATGAAGTTTGCCTTTTTTAGTTGTTTCCTCAATTGCACCTGTAGAGATGAGTGAGAGACACGTTCGGGCCTCGACCACTATTGCTCTGAATTAACTGCATAGTGACAATACTACCTCTTCGACAACTTGCAGCAGTCACTCCATGGATATAGCACATGGATACTCAGTATCATGTCACTTTTCTGGGTGGCTGTCTTTCTGTCAGAAATTCTCTGAAATATTGTGCTGCACTTGGTCAGAAATGTGTACAATTGATATCAAATGCTGTGGTACCTGAGCCATCTATTTGATCCCCAGTAGTATTTTGTACAGTCACAGGGGATTGCAAGGCTGTATTGCACATATTTTTGGGTAAGCTTGTGTCAAATGTGCTTTTGACAGTAGCACTATCCAGAGATGATGCTAAAGAAGAGACTGGAAAACATCCATTTTGCTTAACGAGAGCTTTCTTGATGGTGCAGAATTGCATTTCTTCAGGGGCTTCACATGTCGTGATGTTCTCATTATCTGTAGTTGAAATAAGATGTAACTTTTCAAATATCTAAAATTCATGAGACTTCCGGTTTGTCATACCTATTTTCTGTTGTCAAAGTTTATATCAATATTTTGAGTCTTGGATTTACTTCAGTAATTTAAATCTGTTCACTGCAGTAATAAAGAAACTTTCTGTTCTCTGGTGAGATTTTGTCATTCACAAATGCAGTAACTGTTAAAAGTTTTGCAAACCCATCATCACTTTGAGAGCTGAACTTACCCAGGTGTACTTTTGACTCATTAAGCCACATCTGTAAACCTAGAAGACCACAACTACAGTTCCATTGATTTCCAAATAGTGTTAAATGTGATAAATTCAGTGGTTCCATAACATCTCTGTCAACATTTGTAAGGCAGTTATTGTGCAGTTCCAATACAACCAACTTTTTAAAATTATCAAATGCTCCTGAAAGTAAATTGCAGATGAGGTTGTAACCAAGATACAATTCTTTAAGTTGAGTTAAATTCGAAAGAATTTGAACATCGTGACGAGTTAAAGAAATGCTGTTGTTCGTGAGTTTTAGCTTTGTTATGTTCACAGGTATATCATAAGGAATCAATGTCAAATGCATTCCACTGTAGTCACACTGCAAAAAAAAAAGAGATTCAGGTACATTTAGTAAAAAGAAAGATAGACTTGCATTTATATAGAGCTTTTCACAACCACCTGATGTCTGAAAATTCTTTACAGCCAATGAAGTCTTTTTGAAATGTAGCCACTATCGAATGTAGGAAATGCAGCAGCCAAAATGTGCAAAGCAAACTCCCACAAATAACAATGTGATAATTACCAGACAATCTGTTTTTTGTGATGTTGATTTGAGGGTTAAATATTGGTCAGGGCACCAGGGATAACTCCCCTTCTCTCTTCGAAACAGTGCCATGGGGTCTTTTACATCTACCCGAGCAGGAAAATGGGGCCTCGATTTAATGTCTTATCCAAAAGATGGCACTTCCAACTCCTCACTCAGTACAACACTGGAGTGTCAGCATTGATTTATGTGCTCAAGCCTCATATCCCAAGGAGTGGGATGCGAACCTGGAATCTAGAGGCGAGATTGCTACCAACTGATCCATGGCTGACACTCAATTGAAATACCTCTTTCTGTTCATTAAACTTTGCAAACTATTTTTTAAAAATAACTTGCATTTATATAACGCCTTAAATGCAGTAAAATGTCCCAAGGCACTTCATAGGAACATTTTGAAATAAAATTTGACACCAAGCATATACTGAGATATTCGGATGTATGACCAAAGAGGTGGGTTTTAAGGGGCAGAGAGAGGAGAGGTTTGGGGAGGGAATTCCAGAACTTAGGGCCTAAGCAGCTGGAGGCAGAGCTGCATTGGTGAGTTGATTAAAATTAGGGATGCACTAGGGACCAGAAATAGACCATGTGCTTGGAACAAACAGGAACTGGGGAGTAGAATTTGTCAGTTTTAAGCCACTTTCCTTTTCCTGAGTCTTTCCATGGTGGACGGATAGCTCCTACACTTCGACATTAAAAAATGTTTTTATGGGTTTATTGCTAAACCCCGGCAGTGAGCTAAAGCCTAGAAATTGCTGTTTTTGTGCTTTTTGGAAATCAGCTAGGTTATTAAAATTTTGTAAAAAATTTACTCTTGGCTTGCTTGCAACTTTGAGTCTTTGGAAATTCTATCGCTGGATTGCAAGCCAGTGAGAAATTAATTGATTAAATTAACTATCCAATGCCAGTGGGAGGTAGCTGAGCCCCTAAAATATTACCCAGAAACACACAGCCGTACATTTGCTTAGCAAAATTGATGTTGGATTGAGGAATGTCAGCTTTAAATGCCAAGAGGTGCAAAACCTACTACAAAGGACTGCAGAAATGTTGCCCCTCTTATATGCTCATTCATGTCTTCTTGCCAATAAACAATTGGTGCAGTAAGGATGGGAAGGAGGTAAAAAAAGTGGGCACCAGGGGTAAAATACCACAGTGCTGCATGAGACTGACACGTGTTCGTGACCCTTGCAATGTACAACCCCAAGGTGCCCAGAATTCCAGTGAAATTCTGCAAAGCACTCAGTTCTTCCACAAGGGGATAATAAGGGATGCTGACTTTACCCATCCAAGCAATGCACTACCAACATGAGAAAGGAGTAGATGTTACTTGAGAAACTGAGTATTAAATTGTAAATAAATGTTACTTGTTATTCTAAGAACTTGTTTGATTTTGGCATTCCTTGGCCTACATCTAGAATCAGTACCTGTTGTATGTTCTTTGCTGTATTGCAGGTACTGCTGTTAACTCCCGTATTTGCCCTTATTCACATCAACACAGATTTAAAAATAACCTCTTTCAGACCATAAAGGCCACAATGTTGTGCACTGCTGCCTGAATGGCAATGTTGCCCTGTGGGAAAGCCAGCAGCTCAATAATATGGTGTTGCCCTCTCCTGGTGCTGCTGTTAGTCAATGGCAAAAATAACAAGTCATTTGTTCTCCTGAATAGGGCACCCCTGGCCTCCATACACCTATGGACAGCAAAGTGGTTAACACTGCAGATGACCTCAGTACTAGCCTGGACCATAAGACGTAGGAGCAGATGTAGGCCATTCGGTCCATTGTGTCTGCTCCTCCATTCAATGAGACCATGGCTGACTTGATGACCCTCAACTCCATTTTCCTGCCTTTTCCCCTTAACCCTTGATTCCCTTACTGATTAAAAATCTGTCCATCTCAGCCTTGAATATACTTAACAACCCAGCCTCTACAGCCCTCTGCGATAAAGAATTCCACAGATTGACTACCCTCTGAGAGAAGAAATTCCTCCTCATCTCTGTCTTAAATGAGCACCCCCTTACTCAGATTATGCCCCCTGGTCCTAGACTCTCCCACAAGGGGAAACAACCTCTCAGCATCTACCCTGTCAAGTTCCCTAAGAATAACTAGCCTGGAAGGAATCTGCTGCACCAAAATGAGCTTGACCACCACACTCACTAATGAGCAGATATTGTGTGTTGTGCCGAAGTCTTTCTGAAGGAAATGGCACACTTTTTGTGAATGCCTCAGCATCTTTGACCACATTTTTATTGCCATTACCAAGTATCCACGCTTGGTATAGAGTCAGCAGTCTACAGCACAGAAAAAGGCTCTTCGGCCCATCGAGTCTGCGCCGGTCAAACAAGTACCTAACTATTCTAATCCCATTTTCCAGCACTAGGCCCATAGCCTTGTATGCCATGGCATCACAAGTGCACACCCAAATACTTCTTAAATGTTATGTGGGCTTCTGCCTCTACCACAACTTTCAGGTAATGAGTTCCAGATTCCCACCACCCTCTGGGTGAAAAAATTCTTCCTCACACCCCTTCTAAACCTCCTGCCCCATACCTTTAAATCTATGCCCCCTGGTTATTGATCCCTCCACCAAGGGGAAAAGCTCCTTCCTGTCTACCCTATCTATGCCCCTCATAATTTTATACACCTCAATCATGTCCCCCCTCATCTCCTCTACTCCAAGGAAAATAACCCCAGTCTATCCAATCTCTCCTCATAAGTAAAACTCTCCAGCCCAGGCAACATCCTGGTAAATCTCCTCTGCACTCTCTCGTGCAATCACATCCTTCCTATAATGCGGATTCCAGAACTGCACGCAATACTCTAGCTGTGGCCTAACCAGCATTTTATACAGTTCCAGCATAACCTCCCTGCTCTTATTCTATGCCTCGGCTAATAAAGGCAAGTATCCCATATGCCTTCTTAACCACCTTATCTACCTGTCCCGCTGCCTCAGGGACTGGTGGACATGCACACAAAGGTCTCTCTGATCCTCTGTACTTCCCAGGGTCCTATCAGTCATCGTGTATTCCTGTGCCTAGTTTGTTCTGCCCAAGTGCATCACCTCACATTTATCTGGATTAAATTCCATTTGCCACTGATCAGCCCATCTGACCAGCCCGTCTATATCCTCCTGTAATCTAAGGCTATCCTCCTCACTACTTACCACCCCACCAATTTTTGTGTCACGGTATAGCACACCTGACATACTATCTGACATCACAGCAAGGCTTTTCCTGCTCTTTTTGAGCCTTCTGTGCCAAGTGCAATGCTGGTGGAGCACTGAGTGCAGCCTCCATAGTGTACAAAAATCCAGAAAGCGGAAAGAAACTTCGAACCAGCTCTCATTTAAATCAGGACTCCAGTTTTCTCTCAGCAGCCACGCTAGTAACACCAGTTTTGTTTTTACAAAATGATATCAAACGAGCAGTACATTATTTATGCACTGCTGGGCACTTTGCTCCTGAGCATTTCTTGAGTGCATTGGTGCTCACTCTTCAACATCTCCTTTTAGCCATTTTATTATTGAGAAACTGGCAGTAAACAAGTGTGATGATATCCCTGGCTACTGGCATAAAACTTTAACCAAAAGCAATGTTTAAACTCTTAATTTCTGCATCAATTCTTTCTCAAACTGCAGATTTTAAAATTTATTTATAGTTATTCAAATACATGTTTAAACTGGCACGAAGACAAAACATTAAAACATAACATTCGGATATTGTTCATGATCTATTTACTGATGCTAACTGGATAACCCAACTTTAGCGAATGAACAAAGTTGTAAGTAGAAATCAGTCCTAGCTCCTCAGGCGAATAAATGTAGGAAAATTATAGGATATTTGGTTGTAACTTATTAAACGGTTTCTATCCCTGTCCCATTCATAATGTCACAACATGAGAGATTCTACTCAAAATGCCTATTCTTAGACTACCTCTGATCACCACATTGAAAGCATGAAACATGGGGTTGGGGGGATACAGAAAGGAAAACAGACACATCATTAAATGCAACAAAATTTTAGATGGAACAAACTTCAAGAATACAGGTCACTTTTACGATGTGTTGACATTATTTAAGTTACCGCTGTACTTACAGTTGTGTCACTGAAATTGCATGGAGATAAGGCTATTGCAGCAGTTGTCAAAATAACATTTCCAGCCCAGAGTTTAACCCAGCAGATTCTCATGATCCCAGTTCTAGTGCAAAATAAATGCTTTCAGATCATTTCAGATAACCAAGAGTTTGGATGTTTCTTTCATTATAATGCTTTGAAAATTAATAGTAAACAGTACTTAAAGTGGAATCTAGATAGCATGTACAACACAGAAACAAGCCATTCAGCCCAATCAGTCGATGCTGGAATGGCGTATTTCATGACCTTTATTAGCTTTTTCTCACAAGTTAATCCTTCCAGTAATTGAATACCAGCTGGTATTGGAAAATTAGCGTTTTAAATTTAAATACAACCTTTAAAAGTCTCTCAATTTGACGATTCTTAGGAACATAAGAAATAGGACCAAGAGTAGACCATTCAGCCCCTTGAGCCTGCTCTGCCATTCAGTGAGATCATGGCTGATCTGATTGTGGCCTTAACTCCACTTTCCTGCCTGCCCCCATAACCCTGAACTCCTTTGTCGATCAAAAATCTGCCCTCAGCCTGAACGTATTCACTGACCCAGTCTCCACTGCTCGCTGAGGAAGAGAATTCCAAGTTCTAATGACTCTCGGAGAAGAAATGCCTCAAAGAACAAAGACCTCATCTTCTTTAACGGGATGCCCTTATTTTTAAACTGTACCCTTAGTTCTAGATTCCCCCATGAGAGGAAATATCCTCTCAGCATCTACCCTGTCAAGCCCCCTCAGAATCTTTTATATTTCAGTAATATCACTGTTTATTCTTCTAAATTCCAATGAGTATAGACCCTACCTGCTTAACCTTTCCTCATAAGACAACCCCCCACCCATCCCACGAATGAACCTAGTACATCTTTCTGACCTTCCAATGCAAGTGTTTCCATCCTTAAGTAAGGAGACCAAAAATGGTCTCACCAAGCCCTGCACAGCTGTAGCAAGACTTTCCTACTTTTTTGCTCCATCCCACTTGCAAAAAAGGTCAACATTCTGTTTGCCGCCTTAATTACTTGCTATTCAAAAAGGTTGTAAGGATAAGCCCAGCAATTACAGACCAGTCAGTTTAACTTCAGTGGTGGGAAGCTTCTAGGAACAATTATTTGGGATAGAATTAGCGATCATATGGAAAACTGTGTGTTGATTAGGAAGAGCTAGCATGGATTTCTAAAGGGGAAATAGAATCATAGAGTTATACAGCACAGAAACAGGCCCTTTGGCCCATTGTGCCCATGCCGGCCATCGAGCACCTATCTATTCTAATCCCATTTTCCAGCACTTGGCCCATATGCTATGGCGGTTCAAGTGCTCATCTAAATACTACTTAAATGTTGTGAGGGCTCCTGCCTCTACCACCCCCTCAGGCAGTGAGTTCCAAATTCCAACCACCCTCTGGGTGAAAAGATTTTTCCTCAAATCCCCTCTAAACCTCCTGCCCCTTACCTTAAATCTATGCCCCTGCTTATTGACACCTCTGCTCAGGGGAAAAGTTTCTTCCTATCTATGCCTCTCAATTTTGTACACCTCTATCAGGTCCTCCATCAGCCTTCTCTGCCCAAAGGAAAACAACCTTAGCTTATCCAGCCTTTCTAGCTGAAACGCTGCAGCCCAGGCAACATCCTTGTGAAGCTCTTCTGCACCCTCTTCAGTGCAATCACATCCTTCCTGTACTGTGGAGACCAGAACTGCACACAGTACTCCAGCTGTGGCCTAACCAGCGTTTTATACAGCTCCAACGTAACCCTCCTGCTCTTATGTTCAATGCCTTGGCTAATAAAGCGCTGCTGCCTTCAGGGATTTATGGACATGTACTCCAAGGTCCCTCTGATCCTCTGTACTTCCTAGGGTCTTACCATGCATTGTGTATTCTCTTGTTAATTTAGTCCTCCCAAAATGCATCACCTCTCACTTCTCCGGGTTAAATTCCATTTGCCACTGCTCTGCCCATCTTACTAGCCCATCTATATCGCCCTGTAATCTAAGGCTTTTCTCCTCACTATTTACGACACCACCAATTTCATGTCATTTGCGAACTTGCTGATTATATCTCCTATATTCACGCCTAAATCGTTAATGTACACTACATACAGCAGGGATTCCAGCACCGATCCCTATGGTACACCACTCATCACAGTCTCCCAATCACAAAAACAACCTTCAACCATCACCCCCTGCCTCCTGCCACTAAGCCAATTTTGGATCCAATTTACCAAATTGCCCTGGATCCCATGGGCTCTTACCTTCTTGACCATTCTCCCATGCGGGACCTCGTCAAAAGCCTTACTGAAGTCCATGTAGACTACATCATCTGCACTACCCTCATCTACACAATTAGTCACCTCCTCGAAAAATTCAATCAAATTTGTTAGACATGATCTCCCCCTGACAAAGCCATGCTGACAATCCCTGATTAATCACTGCCTCTCCAAGTGGAGATTAAACCTATCCCTCAGAACTTTTTCCAATAGTTTCCCTACCACTGATGTTAGACCCACTGGCCTGTAATTACCTGGTTTATCCCTACTACCTTTCTTGAATAATGGTACCACATTCACTGTCCCCCAGTCCTCTGGCATCTCTCCTGTGGCCAGAGAGGATTTTAAATTTGGTGTCAGAGCTCGTGCATCTCCTCCCTTGCCTCTCATAGCCTGGGATATATCTCATCTGGGCCTGGGAATTTATCCACTTTTTTAAGCCTGCTAAAACAGCTAATACCTCCTCCCTTTCACTGGTAATTTATTCAAGTATATCACAGTCCCCCTCCCTGATTCCTACACCTACATCGTCCTTCTCCATAGTGAACACAGATGAGAAGTAATCATTCAAAACCTCACCTACATCCTCTGGCTCCACCCACAGATTGCCACCCTGGTCCTAATGGACCCTGCTCTTTCCCTGGTTATCCTCTTGCTCTTAATATATTTATAAAATGCCTCGGGATTTTCCTTTATCTTGCCCACATGTTTTTTCATGGCCCGTCTTCGCTCTCCTAATTGCTTTCTTAAGTATCCCCCTACACTTTCTATACTCTGCTGTTTTCAGCCCTCTGTATCTTCCATAAGCCTCCTTTTTTTTCCATTATCCAATCCTCCATATCCCTTGACATGCAGGGTTCCCTGGACTTGTTGGTCCTACCCCTCACCTTTATGGGAACATGTTGGCCCTGAACTCTCACTATTTCCTTTTTGAATGACTCCCACTGGTCTGATGTAGATTTTCCTACAAGTAGCTGCTCCCAGTCCACTTTGGCCAGATCCTGTCTTTTCATATTGAAATTGGCCTTCCCCCAATTCAGGACCTTTATTTCCGATCCATCTTTGTTCTTTACCATAATTACCTTAAATCTTAAGAGTTATGGTTACTATCCCCAGAATGCTCCCCCATTAACACTTCTACCACTTGCCTGGCTACATTCCCTGAGATTAGGTCCAGTACCGCCCCTTCTCATGAAGGACTTTCGTCATGCTGGCTCAAAAAGCTCTCTTGGATGCATTTTAAGAATTCTGCCCCCTCTAAGCTTTTCACACTATGACTATCCCAGTTCATATTGGGGAAGTTGAAATCCCTTACTATTATTACCCTATTATTTTTACACTTCTCAGAATTGCTTACATATCTGCTCCTCTATCTCCCCTTGACTGTTTGTTTGGAGGCCTATAGTACACTTCCAGCAAAGTGATTGCCACCTTTTTGTTTTTAAGTTCTACCCATATAGCCTCATTTGAGGAACCTTCTAAGATAACATCCCTCCTTACTGCAGTAATTGACTCCTTGATCAACAGTGCAATGTCACCTCCTCTCTATCACACACACACCCCTCCCCCGCCGCACCCATCACGCCTGAAGATTCTATACCCTGGAATATTGAGCTGCCAGTCCTGCCCTTCCCTTCCCTCAACCATGTCTCTGTGATAACAACAATATCATATTCCCATGTGTTAATCAATGCCCTCAATTCATCTGCCTTACTTATAAGACTCCTTGTGTTAAAATAGATGCTATCCAGCCTTGCATTATTCCCTTGTACCTTAACAGGTCTATATTTGCTCTGCCTTCCAGACTGACTTAGTTTCCCTTCTATATTTGGCTGTGCATCACCCCTTACTGTACCTCCACTCTGTATCCCATTCCCCTGCCAAATTAGTTTAAACCACCACCCCCCCCACAACAGCACTAGCAAACGTCCCCGCAAGGATGTTGGTCCCGTTTGGGTTCAGGTGTAAGCCACCCAACTTGTACAGGCCCCACCTTCACCAGAAATAGACCCAGTGATCCAAGAAACTAAAGCCCTCCCTCCTGCACCATCTCTTCAGCCACACGTTCATCCTCTCTATCCGCATGTTCCTATACTCACTAGCATGTGGCACAGGGAGTAATCCAGAGATTACAACCTTTAAGGTCCTGCATTTTAAGCTGCTACCTAGCTCCCTAAATTCTTGTTGTAGGACCTCATCCCTCTTTCTACCCATGGCGTTGCTACCAATGTGAGCCACGACCTCTGACTGTTGCCCTCCCCCTTCAGAATGCCCTGCAGCCGTTCTGTGACATCCTTGACCCTGGCACCAGGGAGGCAAAATATCATCCTGGAGTCATGGCCGCAGAAGCGCCTGTCTGCACCCCTCACTACTGAGTCTCCTACCACTTTTGCTCTTGCACTCTTACTCCTCCCCATTTGTGCAGCTGAGCCACCCACAGTGCCGTGAACTTGGCTCTGGCTGCACTCTCCAGAGGAACCTTCACCCTCGCCATTTTCCAACACAGAAAAACGGTCTTGAGTGAGATGCACTCTGAGACTTTCCTGACTTCCTGCCTGCTTCCCTTTTTCTAACTGGTGATCACCCATTCCCCCTCTGGCTGCACTACCTTAAGCTGCAGAGTAACCACATCTAAAAACGTGTTATCCACGTAACCCTCAGCCTTGCGGATTCACTGCTGTGTCTCCAGCTGACGCTCAAGCTCCGAAAGCCATTGCTCAAGCTGGTCAAGCCGGTGGCGCTTCCTGCACATGTGGTCAGCCAGACGCAAGAGTGTTGAAGAACTCGCACACGATGCAGGCCGTGCAACGGGACTAAGCTGCCTTGCCATACTTTTTGTTTGCTTTTAATTAAAAGGCTGTTTCCTTAAATTTAAGCCCCGCCCTGCTCGCTGAAGTCTCGCCCTTTACAGCCCCGCCCTGCTCGCTGACTTAACTAACTTGCTGGAGTTTTTTGAAGAGGTAACAGAGAGGGTTGATGAGGGCAATGCTGTTGACATGGTATACATGGACTTTCAAAAGGCATTTGAGAGTGCCACACAACAGACCTGTGAAAAAAGTTGTAACTCATGGAATAGAATGGGCAGTAGCAATGTGGATACAGAATTGGCTGAGTAATAGGAAACAGTAATGGTCAATGAATATTTTTTGGACTGGAGGAAGGTTTGTAGTTGAATTCCCCAGGGTTCGGTATTAGGGCCCTTGCTTTTCTTGATATACATTAATGCTCTAGATCTTGGTGTGCAGGGGACAATTTCAAAGTTTGCGGATGATATGAAACTTGGAAGTACTGTAAAATGTGAGGACAGTATAGAACTTCAAAAGAACATAAACAAGTTGGTTGAGTAGGCAGATAGGTGGCAGATGAAGTTCAATGCGGAGAAGTGTGAGGCGAGGTATTTTGATAGAGCATTGGGAAACAATATAAAATAAGGGGTACAATTCTTAAGGGGGTGCAGGAGCGTATATGCGCATGGATCATTGAGGGTGGCAGGACCGGTGAGAGAGCAGTTAGTAAAGCATATAGTATCCTGAGCTTTAAGGGAGGAAGCCAAGAGGAGATTTGATAGAGGCATTCAAAATCATGAAGGGGCTAGAGTAGAAAGGGAGAAACTGTTCCCGCTCATAAAAGGGTCGAGAACAAGAGGGTATAGATTTAAAGTGATTTGCAAAAGAAGCAAATGTGAAATGAGAAAAAAGCTTTTTCACACAGTGAGCGGTTCAAGTTTGGAATGCATTGCCTGGAAGTGTGGTGGAAGCAAGTACAATCAAGGCATTCAAGAGGGCATTGGATGATGATTTGAATAGAAACAATGTGCAAGGGTACAGGGAAAGGCAGGAGAATGGCACTAAGTCATAATGCTAATTTGGAGAGCTGGTGCAGACATGATGGGCCGAATGGCCTCCTATGCCATAACAATTCTATGTACCTGAATGCTGACTTTTTGCGATTTATGTACAAAGACACCTAGGTTCATCTGTACTGCAGCGTTCTGTGGCCCCTCAATTTAAATATTACTCTTATTTTCTATTCTTCCTGCCAAAGTGGACAACCTCACATTTTCCCACATAATACTCCGCCTGCTAAATTTTTGCCCACTCAGTTAACCTATCTATATCCCTTTGTAGACTCTATCCTTCTTGCAACTTGTTTTCTTACCTGTCTTATCGTCAGAAATTTGGCTACCACACAGCCATTCCCTTCATTCAAGTCATTAATATAGATTGCCGTTTGGTAGTACAGAACTTGAGTATTGCTTTAAAAAAAAGTTTTTTTCAAAGCTTTTTGTCTTACACTCATCCAGACCATTCACAAGAATACTAAATGTAAAGGTGAGTGGCAATTGATACTGCATGAGAAGAGAGTGCTGATTGGCAAGTGGATTCTGGTAGAGGCATTGCCATGGAGAATGCACCAGTTGATGGCGACTGATAGTTAATTGCCAAGTATTGTTTGACATTTAAACCAGGTAGCTTGACTCTGGTCAAGGCATTCTCCTGAGGAAAGAACCAGCGAATGGCTGTCACTTATTTTGTTTAGCTGAAACAGGCGCAACGTGTGTACATGTTCTTTCTGTCGGCAAAGAACAGAGCCCTGTGTATTAATTTATGAAGCTTCCAGTACACGCAAATACACCATACCAAGAGCCCAACTGACCATCTTAAATTGATTATCAGTGTAATTCTTAGCAGTCAAATGAACTCCCTTTACTTGATGTACTAGTTGAGAACTCTGCCAGGCGGTTCTTTACCATGGTCTACAGCAAGCCTATCTTCACTGGTCAGTATATGTGTTGGGATTCTTGCAGTTCCACACGCTATAAGATTGGCCTTGTCAGCAAGCTCGTAAATAGGGCGTGAGCCATTTGATCACCAGGCAAACTTGATGCTGAAATGCGGCGCATCAAAGGCATCCTGTGGGATAATGGTTACCCTAATCAGATCATTTCGTGCTATATATCTTGCAAACTCATGAACGGCCCTAAGACCATCACTTTCGGTCCTAAAAAGTGCCCAGCCTACCTCAAGTTTCCCTGGAAGGGCAAGGCATCTCAAAAATTTGAGCAACAAGTGAATGTAGATGTTTAAAACTGCTCCTATGCAGTAGCAACAGGAGTTCTATTTACCACTAACAGGATGCTGCCGTCAAGCCAAAAAGACGTTCTGCCTATCTCACAAATTGATAAGAATTCAGGACCGGCATGTTCCTGCTAGGATGAAGGATAAGTGTGGCAAGTTTCAGGAACCTTGGATAATGAAGGATATTGTGAGATTAGTCAAAAAGAAAAGGGAAACATTCGTAAGTGCTAGAAGGCTGGGAACAGATGAAGCCCGTGGAGAATATAAAGAAAGTAGGAAGAAACTTAAGCAAGGAGCCAGGAGGGCTAAAAGGGGTCATGAAAAGTCATTGGCAACCAGGATTAAGGAAAATCCCAAGGCCTCTTATACATATGTAAAAAGCAAGAGGGTAGCCAGGGAAAGGGTAGGCCCACTCAGGGACAGAGGTGGGAATCTGTGTGTGGAGCCAGAAGAAATGAGAGAGATACTAAATGAGTACTTCTCATCAGTATTCACCAAAGAGAAGGACTTAGCGGTCGATTTGTCTAGGGAAGAGTGTGTAGATAGCCTGGATCATGTTGAGATCAAAAAAGAGGAGATGTTAGGCGTCTTGAAGAATATTAAGGTGGATAAGTCCCCAGGGCCAGATGGGATCTACCCCAGAGTACTGAGGGAGGCAAGGGAGGAGATTGCTGGGGCCTTGACAGAAATCTTTGTATCCTCACTGGCCAAGGGTAAGGTCCCAGAGGACTGGAGAATGGCCAATGTTGTTCCATTGTTTAAGAAGGGTAGCAGGGATAATCCAGGAAATTACAGGCCGGTGAGCCTTACGTCAGTGGTAGGGAAATTATTGGAGAAGATTCTTCATGACAGGATTTACTACCATTTGGAAGCAAATGGGCGTATTAGTGAGAGGCAGCATGGTTTTGTGAAGGGGAGGTCGTGTCTCACTAACTTGATCGAGTTTTTTGAGGAAGTGACAAAGATGATCGACGATGGAAGGGCAGTGGATGTTATCTACATGGATTTCAGTAAGGCCTTTGACAAGGTCCCTCATGGCAGACTGGTACAGAAGGTAAAGTCACATGGGATCAGAGGTGAGCTGGCAAGATGGATACAGAATTGGCTTGGTCATAGAAGACAGAGGGTAGCAGTGGAAGGGTGCTTTTCTGAATGGAGAGCTGTGACTAGTGTTCTGCAGGGATCAGTGCTGGGACCTTTGCTGTTTGTAGTATATGTAAATGATTTGGAGGAAAATGTAACTGGGCTAATTAGTAAATTTGCAGACGACACTAAGGTTGGAGGAGTTGCAGATAGTGAAGAGGATTGTCAAAGGATACAACGGGATATAGATCGGTTGGAGAGTTGGGCGGAGAAATGGCGGATGGAATTTAGTCCGGACAAATGCGAGGTAATGCATTTTGGAAAGTCTAATACAGTTAGGAATTATACAGTAAATGGCAGAACCCTTAAGTGCATCGACGGGCAGAGGGATCTGGGTGTACAGGTCCACAGGTCACTGAAAGTAGCAACGCAGGTGGATAAGGTAGTCAGGAAGGCATATGGCATGCTTGCCTTAATCGGCAGGGGTATTGAGTATAAAAGCTGGGAAGTCATGCTGCAGCTGTATAGAACCTTGGTTAGGCCACACTTGGAATATTGCTTGCAATTCTGGTCGCCACATTACCAGAAGGATATGGAGGCGTTGGACAGGGTGCAGAGGAGGTTTACCAGGATGCTGCCTGGTCTGGAGGTTATTAGCTATGAGGAGAGGTTGGAGAAACTCGGATTGTTCTCACTAGAGCGACGGAGATTGAGGGGTGACTTGATAGAAGTTTACAAAATTATGAGTGGCGTGGACAGAGTAGATAGTCAGAAGCTTTTTCCCAGGGTGGAAGAGTCAATTACTAGGGGACATAGATTTAAGGTGAGAGGAGAAAACTTTAGAGGAGATGTGCGGGGCAAGTTTTTTACGCAGAGGGTAGTGAGTGTCTGGAATTCGCTACCAGAGGAGGTGGTGGAAACAGGTATGATAGTGGTATTTAAGAGGCAGCTTGACAAATATATGAATAGGATGGGAATAGAGGGATACGGACCCCGGAAGTGCAAAATGTTTTAGTTTGACAGGCAATATGATCGGCGCAGGCTTGGAAGGCCGAAGGGCCTGTTCCTGTGCTGTACTTTTCTTTGTTCTTTGAGTAAAGTGGTATATGAATTTCAGTTCCAGTGTGATGCTAGGTATGTAGGCTGTACGTCCTAAAGACTGGCAGATCGTATCAAACAGCATGTCCCTTCCCCTCTGCCAGCATTCCGTCGGGACCGTTTCCTCCGGGACACCCTGGTCCACTCCTCCATCACCCCCAACACCTCAGCCTCCTCCCACGGCACCTTCCCATGCAATCCGCAGGAGGTGCAACACTTCCCCACTCCTCACTGTCCAAGAGCCCAAACACTCCTTTTTAGTGAAGCAGCACTTCCCTTGCACTTCCCTCAATTTAGTCTACTGCATTCGCTGCTCCCAACGCGGTCTCCTCTACATTGGAGAGACCAAACACAGACTGGGTGACCTCTTTGCAGAACACCTTCGGTCTGTCCGCAAGCATGACCCAGACCTCCCTGTCGCTTGCCATTTCAACACACCACCCTGCTCTCATGCCCACATGTCCGTCCTTGGCCCACTGCAATGTTCCAATGAAGCTCAAAGCAAACTGGAGCAACAGCACCTCATCTTCCGATTAGGCACTTTGCAGCCTTCCGGACTTAACATTGAGTTCAACAACTTCAGACCAGGAAGTCTCTCCTCCATCCCCACCCCTTTTTGATCCCCCCTTTTCCTATATTCATTTTTTTTATTTTAATTATTTTTTTCCACTTATTTTCATTATTATTTAAAAAATTTATTTCCATTTTTATTCATTGTTTTATCCCCAGCTTTTAGCCTATTTTTGATCTTTTTTCCCACCACCATCCCTTCCCCCCACCCCCACTAGGGCCATCTGTCACTTCCCAGAGCGCTTACCCTGATCTGGCCATTATCACATTCTGCTTTCTTAATGTCACCATTAGCACCTCCTTTAGCCACTATTAACAATCCTTTGACCTTTTGTTTATGTAATCTTTTGCAATCTCTCCCTTGCCTCCACCTATCGCTGGCCCTCTATCCAGCTGCACCTGTTCCACCCCCCTTAAACAGTATATATTTCACCACATTTCTACTTCCCTTTAGCTCTGAAGAAGAGTCATGCGGATTCAAAATGTTAATTCTGTCTTTTTCTCCACAGATGCTGTCAGACCTGCTGAGTTTTTCCAGCATTTTTTGTTTTTGTTTCAGATTTCCAGCATCCGCAGCATTTAGCCTTTATCTTTATTATAGCATGTCCCTTCCGCTGTTTGCAACGGCAAGGTGCAGACCGTACCCAACGAGCCCGTGTTTGCAAAATTCAAGGCACAGTGTCCAACTTTAAATGTGATTCCATGATTGGAGAACATTTGCTAAATAATCCTCAGTGTGCTAAGAAATATGCTGAAAACCAATTTGCGATGTCAGTTAGGCTCGCAGTGTGACACATTTGTGTGTACTGGCAACTGCATATATTAATACACAGCCCTATTCTTTGCAGACAGAAAGAACATATACACATATTGTACACTTATTTCCTTAGTTCTGATGAAGAGTCATACGGACTCGAAACATTGACTGTATTCCTCTCCGCAGATACTGTCAGCCCTGCTGAGTTTTTCCAGCTATTTTTGTTTTTATTTCAGATTTCCAGCATCCGCAGTATTTTGCTTTTATTAGCTGTTGTGCCTGTTTCAGCTAATCAAAATAAGTGACAGCCATTCACTGGTTCATTCCTCAGGGCAATACCTTGACCAATCAGAGTTCAGCTGCCTGGTTTAAATTTCAAACAATACTTGGCAGTTAACAGTCAGTGACCACTAACAGGTGTATTTTCCATGGCAATGTCTCTACCAATCAGAGTCCACTTGCCAACCATTCAGCACTCAGTTCTCATACAGTATAAATTGTTGTTCTCATTACATTTGGTACTCTTGCAAATTGTCCTGATGAGTGCAAGTTGAAAAGCTTCATCAAAAAAAGTCAATTTTTTCAGCAATGTAGATTGTAAATAGTTGAGGGCCCAGCTTTGATCCCTGCGCTAGTTAGTTTCCAAATTGAAAATTACCCATTTATCCTAACTCTGTTTTCTGTTAGTTGGCCAGCCCTCTATCCATGCTAATATATCATCCCAACACCATAAGCTGTTATCTTGTGTAGTAACCTTTATGTAGCCTTATAAAATGCCTTTGGAAATCCAAATCCACCACATTTACTTACTGTTGCTACTCATAGGGTTTCAATTCCTATCTACTACCTAGGTTTGTCTAAAAAATATATACAAAATAATGAATTTATACCAGATGCCTGGGAGAGCTCTTTAGATAAAATGATATATTTGATAAAATAAATCAATATAAACCATGATTAACAATATTAAATTGAGTTTTTAAATACCTATTGCTTTTCCCTGTGGAATAAAAATATGCTTATTATTGAATATTTATAACTTATTGGCAAGAAGGAATTTAGAAATGTCGTCAATAAAAACATTTCACACGCTGGACAATGTCTTAAACGAGAAATTGACTTTCAAAGAGTGGAAGACAAATGGAAAATTTGAAAG
Source organism: Cetorhinus maximus (assembly GCF_964194155.1). Lineage (NCBI taxonomy): Eukaryota > Metazoa > Chordata > Chondrichthyes > Lamniformes > Cetorhinidae > Cetorhinus > Cetorhinus maximus. Next base: position 181,728,064 of record NC_135880.1, read on the forward strand.
TTTTAGAGAAAAATCTAGAGGCAAGGAAACAAGATAAAGCATTAAAATATAAAACAAAAACAAATTGCTGGAAAAACTCAGCAGGTTTGACCGCATCTGTGGAGAGGAAGACAGAGTTAATGTTTCGAGTCCATATGACTCTTCATCAGAACTAAAGAGGATGCTGTCAGACCTGTTGAGTTTTTCCAGCAATTTTTGTTTTTGTTTCAGATTTCCAGCATCCACAGTATTTTGCTTTTATCTTAGTGTTTAAGAAGTATTTAAACCCCTTTCCAGAAGTAATTAAAACCCCTTTCTGTCTCTTTGTTTTAGAAATGTATTGTGCTATGGATGCCCACAGATGCCCTAGTCCTGTGGAATGCATTTTGTAATCTGTTATGTAAACATCTCCGGTGGGAATTCCAATGTTAAAATGTCAGCCTATCGTGGCACCAGGTGGAGCTCTTATGAGAACCCCACTATTAAATTTACAAAGCATCCCTCTAATGATTGTCATACCACTAGGCGGCACTGTAATATTGACTTCACACAGATTATTTCAAAATACCTTCTAGAAAATATCTCCTGTCTAAAATAAGGATTTTAAAACATTTTTAATAGTTTCAAAATTAAATGATTGAATTTACCCACTTAATTTTTTGAGTGTACCTGGTTTAAAACTTCACACCCTAAACTGTCTCTCAAGTTTGGGCTTTGACTTGAATATTTTGCCATGCAACAGCTGGATTTTTCAATCATATCTGCATTCTGAGCATGTGCTGTTTACAGAAGTTCATCGCCTGTAGTATGCGCCAAAAAGGCTTGATGGCTACATCCTTTGAGGATTTCTTTGTTTCTTCCAAAACACTTGGAAAGCAACTAGAGACTGAAGTCTCAAACTTTTAAATCAGCCAAGTGATGACAGTTATAGCAATAATTAACAATCGTGGTTTTCTACAAACCTCTCACAGATAAATGATGCTTAGGAAGGGCAGCAAAATCTGTTATAGTGGTGGGAGATTGCACTTCAATTGTGACAAGTTTACACAGGGAGTTTTCTTTATAACTTGTGGACCTACAAATTTATAATGAAAAAAGTTGGCAGGAAGAGTAGAGACATGAGATTTTTTAATACATTATGGATATAAAAGTTTGGGAGCTGTTTAAATGATAAACTTTGAGCGTTTTGAAGTAATTTTTGTTTATGAAGATTTGTGTAATGTGCAAAACACATGAACAGAGGGCTAAAGGGTAAATTTTCTGTGGCATCACTGCCATACATTGCGAGCACGTACCTGGAAATTGCATGGCTCCATCTTTCGTCAATTCATTTTGAGTGGTCAAAAATGCCTCAAGGCTGGAATATAAACTTGGGAACTGTCTGACGATGGGGAAGGTAGGAAGGGAAACTTGTTACTGATAAAGGGGTTGGAGGAGGAGGAAGCTGTTTTGTGAAAGTACTTGAGCGGGGTTGGGGGAGAGTGAGAGTGGTGGCATTGGCACTTGATTATTTTTAAAAGCCAAATGGCAGTTTGAGTCCCATTCACCCTCCACAAGGAAGTAGGTGAGCACATTGCACATGTCCTAATTATAATATTCCTAAGTTCTCTCAATTTGGGAACAATTTCTTTCAACTGGAAAACTGCTCATGTCACTCCATCATTTAAGAAAGATGAGAGGGAGAAACTTGGAGGGAGTTATAAACCAATTAGCCTCAAATTGCTAGAGTCAATAAATAATGAGAATGTGACTGAAAATTTTCAGCTGATCCGAAAAGCCCACGTGGATTTGTAAATGGTACATCATGCTTGATAAGTGTGATTGAACTTTTTAAAGAGGTGACTGAAGTTGTGGACAGGGAAAATGTCTATGGATATTATTTGTATGAACTTCCAGAAGGTATTTTATAAATTCTGCATAAAAACCGTTAGCTAAAGTTGAAGCCAATGGAACTGAATGTAAATTATTGACCTGGTTAGGAAATTGGCTGAATGTCAGGAGACAGAGAGTAGGGATCATGGGCAAGTACTCCAATTAGTAGGAGGTGAGTAGTGGTATGCCAGAAGGATCTCTGTTGGGGCCTCAACTATTCACTGTATTTATTAACAACTTGGATGATTGATTAGAAAGCTATGTATCCAAAGTTGCCAATGACACAAAGGTAAGTGGCATTGTCAGCAGTGTAGGTGGAAGCTTAAAATTAGAAAGAAATATTAATAGGTTAAGCTTTGGGGGAGATGTATAGTGGTAATGTCACTGGACCAGTAATCTAGAGGCCCGGGCTAATGCTTTGGGGACATGGGTTCAAATTCCATCACGGGAGCTGGTGAAGTTTAAATTCAACTAATAAAATCTGGAATTGAAAGCTAGTTTCAGTAAAAGTGACCAAGAATCTCTCATTGATTGCCATAAAAACCTATCTGGTTCACTAATGTCCTTTAGAGAAGGAAATCTGCCATCCTGACCTTGTCTGGCCTACGTGTTACTCCAAACCCACAACAATGTGGTTGATTCTTAACTGCCCTCTGAAATGGCCTAGCAAGCCACTCAGTTGAAGGTCAATTAGGGATGGGCAATAAATGCTGGCCTTGCCAGTGACATCCAGATCTCATGAAAGAATTTTTGAAAAAGTGAATAGGAAAAACTGTAGCAAATGGATTTCATTGTACACAAATGTGAAGACCTAAGGATGAGGTCCCACTTTGGACCTAGAAAGGTTACTTTCTAAATTAAAAATTTAGAAAGTGAAGGCCCAAAGAGACTTGGGGTCCAGGTGAATAGACCATTAAAAGGTCATGAACAGGTATAGAAAATAATCAAAAAGGCTTCTGGAATGCCGACCATTATCTAGAAGCTGGAATACACAGGGGTAAAAGTTGTGCTTCAGCTATCCAAAGCCCTGGTTAGACCACACCTGGTGTACTGAGAGGAATTCTAGGCAGCACACCTCATGGAGGATATATTGGCCTTGGGGATAGAGTGCAGCATAGGTTTCCAAAAGCTAAATTATATGGGGAGTTTGCACACCTTCGATTTTAGAACATTGATTTAATTGAAGTTTTTATTTATCCTTTCATAGGATCTGGATGTCGACTATCCCTTGAACTGAGTGGCTTGCTAGGCATTTCAGAGGGGAGTTAAGAGTCAACCACATTGCTGTGGATCTGGAGTCATATGTAGGCCAGACCAGATAAGGATGGGAGATTTCCTTCATTTTACAACAATTAATGATAGTTTCATGGCCACCAATACTGAGACTAGCTTTCAGTTTTAGATTTTTATTAATTCATTGAATTTATTAATTAATTAAATTTAAGTTCTACCATGGTGGAATTTGAACCTACGTCCCCAGGGTATCAGCCTGGATCTCTGGATTACCAGTCCAGTGATATTACCACTATGCCACCATCTACCCTCAAGATATTAAGAGGAACAGGTAGGATAGATAAAGAGGAACTATTTCAGCTGTTTGGGCTGTGTAAGACCAGAAGGCATAGTCTTAAAAATTTAGAGCCAGATCTTTCAGGAGTGAAATTAGGAAATGCTTGTACACACAAAAAAGGTGTTAGAAGTTTGAACTTTTTTTGCAAACGGCAGTCGATACTATATCAGTTATAAATTATAAATCTGAGGTTGATAGATTGTTGTTAACCAAAGGTATTAAGAGAAATAACATAAAGGTGGATCTATGGAGTTAGGCCACAGATCAGCCACGAGTCATTGAATGATGGAACAGACCTGAGGGCTAAATGACCTACTCCTGTTCATATGTTAGACACTGCTTACCCAATACTGACAGATCCCAGCAACCACCCCTACCTCTAACCCTTCACCCTAAACTACCTGAGTCTGACCTCTCCATTGCTTCCTAGCTCATCTTGGGACACCTTTAAGCAAATGTGACTGACCCTCCACCCAGTAAAGAAAATTCCAGGACCTACATTGTGCCCACAAAACCCTAGAACATATTCCCAATGCTTTCCAATCCCAGAACCAGTTCATGCCCCAGACCTCAAAATCTCCCCCTCCAAATGCCAGGATCCCTCTCCAGGTGTTCCTATGGGCACCCATAAGCTCCTGCCCATTTGCAACATGAATCCATTGTCCTATTCTTCAAAAGCTCCAAAATTAGACCCAGATCTTTACAGCAAGGCAGCGAGGGAATTTAATGGCAGGACCTGATTACCATTTTTGAAATCCATCTCCCAGCTGTAACCAGCTGGATTGAAAGGCTGTCTGGCAGGTAGACCTGTCACACCAGAGAACAGCCAGGGAGAGAGGTGGAGAAAGAGAGGGAGATTTTGTGTGGGTTGGGGGACATCAAGAAGGGAGGTTAACAAGTTTGCCTGGTGGACCAGCAGGGAAAGTCCTTCTGCCCCTCCTGGCCAACAAGCAGTGATGGAAAAGCACTTAACTGTTTCATGCAGTAGCATCGCTTCCCTCCCAGTCAAACCTGATTGAGTTCAGGTTTCTGGGTTTTTTTGCATTTTTACTTCTTACCCAACCTAACTCCATCTGTTTTGAAGGGTTAAATTTCTAGTCTTAATATCCAACCTGACCATACACTGGAATTCCCTTTGCAAGTGCTCTCTGGTCTTCCAAACCACAAAACTCCCTCTCACTTCTTTGACACTTGCACCCAGCCCCCAATGGTCCTACAGTTCATAACCCCTAAGCCCAATTTGTGACCGGCCACCCCATGCTACCTCACCCCAGGACCATCATTCCTGTACCCAACAAACCTGAACCTCACGGTTGAGCATTATCCCCCCAGAACTACAGAATACCCATGCTACGCTCACAATGCTACTCTGAAGCCTTTGAACCTCATCCTTTCCACTATACCCATTCCCTACGTACCATTCCAATGATTCCATACCCCAGTACCCTTCCCCCAACAGAGCCTGACATCTCTCACACTCCCCTAAATCCCAGTATCTCAATGTCTCACTTCCCACCTCCCAGATGCCAGGACTTCAATATCCAACAACTGTTCTCCCTCTTCTCCTATACTTTGAGAATTCCCTCAATGCTCACACAATCAAGTTGGGGAAGGTTTTCCTTTGCTTTGCTTACTCCCAGGTTCTGTAAAACTTCAGAATTGTCCTGTCAGTGCTGCCAGATCTTGTGATCCCACTTCCCAGTGGTTACCTCACTAAGTTCTGCCTAGCCCCAGGAATGCACCTGCATTGCTGCCAAAACCCAGGCCTCCCCAATCCTGTGGCAAGCTCCCATCTAAAAGCACAAATGAGACAAGTTGCTTCAAATTCACGTGTCCTGGCTCAAGATTGCAAGATAGATTTATAGACTCAACTCTGAAAAAGAGTCATACCGACTCAAAATGTTAACTCTGTTTCTCTCTCCACAGATGCTGCTGAGTTTTTCCAGCATTTTCTGTTTTTATTATCGATTCATACTCCACAATCTAGTTTGATTGCCTCGACGTATAAACAAAAAAACTACCTGGTTTTTGTTGTGGATTTTTCCTTAAGCTAGCAGCACAGTTTCAGTCTGATTTTTAAATTCTCCTGATTTGTATGTCGTCGTTAACCTGTGTAAAAAGAAAGGCTCTGTCATGCTTTTTACATTTCCTTATTTTCTTACCTACTCTCTCTGCCAGTATTCTCTTTTCGTGAAGCTGTTGACTCCTTGTTGGGGTTTAGTTTCACAGGCCCTGGCCACCCGATACCATCACCACATGTAACCCTTAATTGTGAGTAGGCTATTCGACTGTGGGGGCAGAAAGTAATGTGTTGCAACTAAGCCCAATCCGGTCCTTACCCAACCTTCAGTCATACTCACACAATCAATGAGCAGGAGTGGCTGAGTAATGATAGGGAGAGGGAACCTTGGCTGATTTGCCTCAACCATACCCTTGGGCGAGATCAGGTAATTGAGTACAGATTTGAAATGGAACCTGGCCCCTTCCTGATTTGCATAGCCTAGTTGTTGAACTGTTTGGGAAGTTTTTCAACATTTTCAAAACTGAATACATAGAAAGTAAGGAATCCAATGCTTGTAATCAAATATGTACATCTTAATAGTAAAATGTGGTTTCATACCTCTAAAAATGATCATCCAGTGCCCTTCTGTCTTAATTCGCAAGCTGGGTGTTCTTGTTTATACATTATAAACTGTTTCGTGATGACTTTTGTCCTGAAAATAAGGTTGCATGTGAATTGATTTGCTGGTTAAACATGTACTATAGTAATGCTTTTCAGTTAATTATTTACTTTGGCACTGTATTTGATTTGTTGATATTTTACATATAAAAGTATCACAACATAGTATTTTATTCTTTTAGAATTATGTCCTACTTATTGCAAGTATTGACACAATCCATTTTGGACCTAGTATTTTTAAATGTTGCTCTATTCCTTCATATAAAATTTAATTTTGGTATTAAGAACATAAGAACTAGGAGCAGGAGTAGGAATTCAGCCCCTCGAGCCTGCCCCGCCATTCATTACGATCATGGCTGATCTCATTTTGGCCTCAACTCCAATTTCCCGTCCTCTCCCCATAACCTTTCAACCCATTACTAATTAAAAATATGTCTACCTCCTCCTTAAATTTATTCAGCGTCCCGGCATCCACTGCACTCTGAGGTAGTGAATTCCACAGATTCACGACCTTTTGAGAAAAGTAATTCCTCCTCATCTCTGATTTAAATCTACCCCCCCCACCTTAGCCTAAAACTATGGCGCATCATTCCAGAACACCCCAGAAGGGGAAACATCCGCTCCACGTCTACTTTGTCTATCCCCTTTAGCATCTTATATACCTCAATTAGATCTTCTCTCATCCTTCTAAACTCTAGCAAGTATAGACCGAAACTGCTCAATCTATCCTCATAAGACAAGCCCCGCATCTCTGGAATCAATCTAGTGAACTTCCTCTGAACCGCCTCCAGTGCAACTACATCCTTCCTCAAGTAAGGGGACCAAAACTGTGCACAGTACTCCAGGTACGGTCTCACCAATGCCTTGTACAGTTGCAACAACACTCCCCTGTTTTTATACTTTCTTCCTTTAGCAATAAATGCCAAAATTCCATTTGCCTTCCTTATTACCTGCTGTACCTGCATATTAGCTTTCAGCGATTCATGCATGAGGACACCCAGATCCCTCTGCACTGAAACATTCTGAAGTTTCTCTCCATTTAAAAAATGTCGCTTTTTTATTCTTCCGACCAAATGGATAACCTCACACATATCTACATTAAACTCCATCTGCCAAATTTTGGCCCGTTTATATCCATTTGTAAATTTCTTATTTCTTCATTGCAACTTACTTTCCCACCTATTTTGGTGTCGTCTGCAAATTTAGCTATTAGTACCTTCTACCCCTGAATCCAAGACATTAATATAGATTGTAAATAGTTGGGGTCCAAGGACTGAACCCTGTGGCACCCCACTAGTTACAGCTTGCCATCCAGAAAAAGACCCATTTATCCTGACACTCTGCTTTCTGCTGGTTAGCCAATCCTCTATCCAAGCTAATATATTACCCCTAACTCCATGTGATCTTATCTTGTGTATTAATCTTTTGTGCAGCACCTTATCAAAGGCCTTCTGGAAGTCCAGATATACTACATCTACAGGATCCCCATTAACCACTTTGCTTGTCACATCTTCGAAGAGCTTTAGCAAATTAGTCAAACACGATTTACTCTTCATAAAATCATGCTGACTGATGGATTGCATTTTGACTTTCCAAATGTCCCATTACTACTTCCTTAATAATGGATTCCAACAATTTCCCAATGACAGACGTTAAACTAACTAGTCTATAGTTTCCTACCTTCTGCCTTCCCCCCTTTTTAAATAAGGGCGTTATATTAGCATTTTTCCAATCCACTGAAACCTTTCCAGAATCTAGGGAATTTTGGAATATTATAGCCAAAGCATCCACTATCTCCGCTGCCACTTCCTATAAGACCCTGGGATGTAGGCCATGAGGTCCTGGGGACTTGTCACCCTTTAATCCCAATAGTTTGCTCAGTACTTTTTCTCTAGTGATGGTGATTGTTCTAAGTTCCTCCTTCTCTATATCCTCTGCACTACCTGTTACTATTGGGGTGGTACTAGTGTCCTCCACTGTGAAAACTGAGGCAAAATATTGATTACGTGTCTCTGCCATTTTTACGTTCCCCACTACTAACTCCCCAGTCTCGTCCTCCAAGGGACCAACATTCACTTTAGCTGCTCTCTTTCCTTTTATATATTTGTGGAAGCTTTTGCTATCAGTTTTTACATTTTGCGCTAATTTTCTTTCATAATTTACCTTTGCTCTTTTTATTTTTTTAGTAACCCTTTGTTGATCTTTAAAAGTTTCCCAATCTTCCAGCCTGCCACTGACCTTTGCAATTTGGTATGCCTTAGTTTTTGCCTTTAAGTTATCTTTAACTTCCTTGCTTAGCCATGAATGTTTTTTCCTCCTCTTACCATCTTTCTTCCTCATTGGGATATATTTTACTTGGGAGGAAATGAATATCTCCTTTATCTGCTACTGTTCATCAACTGCCCTACCTTGAAGTCTTCCTGCCCAGTCCACTGGGGCCAAATCTGCCCTCATACCTATGTAGTTACCTTTGTTTAACTCCAGAACACTAGTCTGAGACTCAAGTTTCTCGCTCTGAAACTGAACTTGAAATTCTATCATGCTATGATCACTCTTCCCTGGAGGATCCTTTGCTATGAGATCATTAATTAATCCCATCTCATTACACAAAACCAAATCCAGAATAGCCTGCTCCCTGGTTGGTTCTGCAACATATTGCTCCAAGAAACAATCTCTAATACACTCTATGAACTCTCCCTCAAGACTACCCTTGCCAATTTGATTAGTTCAGTCTACATGCATATTAAAATCACCCATGATTATTGCTGTGCCTTTCTTACATTGATGGTAACTACTTAGGAATTTACTAGTTTTTAAGCTTTAAAATAAAATTTTACTCATACTCCTGACTAGCTTCCATGTGATAACTGCTACCTGAATAATTTCCATTGGCTCATTCCCCAAAGGACATTAGTGATCCAGGTGGGTTTTTACACCAGTTGATAGCTTAATGGCCACTATTATTAAGACTTGCTTCCAATTCCAGTTTTTATTAATTGAATTTAAATTCCACCAGCTGCTGTGGTAGGATTTGAACCCATGTCCTCACAGCATTAACCTGGGCTTCTAGATTACAAGCACAGCCACATTGTCACATATCACCATCTCCTTTTAGTGTCAAACAAGGTTGTATCCTTGCACCAGCCCTCTTCTCCATTTTCCTCACTGCAATACTGTGCCTCACTTCCAGCAAATTTCCCACAGGTGTGGTGATAATCTACAGAACAGACAATAAACTTCTCAGCCTACGCCACCTTCAATCCAAAATCAATATCACTCCAACCTCAGTCAATGAGTTTCGTATGCAGGTGACGCTTTTATGTGCACTCACTTAGAAACTGAGCTCCAGCTCATTGCTGACTCCTTCTCCAAAGCTCATTGCTGACTCTTTCTCCAAAGCTTATGAGAAAATGGTCTTTCACTATACACCCAGAAAACTAAGGTCGTCTTCTAACCAGCTCCCAGAGCACAATGCCTCTTCCCTTCCCTACTGGCCCCCGCGCCGCGCGCCCCCCCCCCACCATTGATTAAGATCATTGGTGAGATCCTGGAAAATGTGAACCATTTTCCATATCTTGGGAATCCCCTCTTGATAAAGGCAGACAGTCGACAAAATTCATCATTGCCTCCAACGCATCAGCTCAACCTTCGACAGATTGAGGAAAATAGTATTTGAGGTCCAAGGCTAAGGTCCTGGTTTACCAGGAAGCAGTGATCCCTGAGTTCCTATGTGCTTCAGAGACTTGGACAACCTACATTACGTACCTTGAAGCACTGGAGAAGTACCATCAGTGGTGTCTTTGCAAGATCCTCCAAATCTGGCAAGAAAGGTGATCCAACGGCAGCATTCTCTCCCAAGCAAACATGCCTAGCATCGAGGCGCTAATCACTCAAAACCAGCTCCACTGGGCAGGTCATGTTGTTCGTATGCCTGACACCAGATTCCCCAAGCAGCTGTTCCGCTCAGAACTCGGTCGCAGCAGGAGACTCCCTAGAGGACAACGGAAACACTTTAAGATAAAAGCAAAATACTGCGGATGCTGGAAATCTGAAACAAAAACAAAAATAGCTTGAAAAACTCAGCAGGTCTGACAGCATCTGTGGAGAGGAGCACAGTTAACGTTTTGAGTCCATATGACTCTTCATCAGAACTCTCCTGATGAAGATTCATACGGAGTCGAAACGTTAACTCTGTCTTCTTCTCCACAGATGCTGTCAGACCTGCTGAGTTTTTCCAATTATTTTTGTTTTTGTTTGCAAACACTTTAAGGACGTCCTCAAAGCATCCCTGAAGGGATCAAACATCCTCGCCAACTTGTGGGAGACCCAGACTTATGACCAAAACAATGGGAAAGGTTCATTTCTGGAAGGCGCACTGAACACATCGAGAGACTTCATCGGAAACATTGGGAGACGAAGTCGAGGTGCTGGAGAGAGCGCGCAAACCTCCGAACTACTCATCTGTCGACTCTTCAAGCATTTCCTGCTCTGCACATGGCAGAGTCTGCGGATCGCACATTGGACATACCAGCTATTTCAGAACCCATCAAACTTGAGCGGAAGTGAATCATCCTCAATGCTGAGGGACCTCCGAAAAAGAAGAGGATGAGCGATGTTATTAACAAATCCTGGTCTTAATCCTGGTACAAACACAACCCCAAGAGAGAACCTTTGCTGGGAATCAGTGCCAGATCAGTCTCAAGTTGGTCATTTGAAATAGGCATAGACTACAAAGAGATCCCTCTCATGTTGCTATATATTCTTGGGGTTAACTTAAAAATAGAATTGACTGCATATTTGTAGATATCCACAAATATGAGTGTCTCATTTTCGCAACCTAAAAGAAATGGAAATATACTTTAAAACTTCACAAAATCTGCAAAGGAGTGCAATTTCTGTTGCCTTTTTATTTTTCCAAACTGACAGCCATTTGAATAATAGTTCCTTCTTTGCAAATCAGTGGTCCCTTTTAAGATTGCTGATTTAAAATATACCAAAAGGCTAAGCTTTTGTGAACTTCTCTTGCTTACAGGAAAGAAGACCTCATTCGAGTTATCGATGAAGAAATTGAGCGAGAAAAACAAGCGGCAGATACCATCATCAAAAACATGGCAGAAGACAAACAAGCCAGATATATGAAAATGAAAGCAATTAATGAGCATTTGTTACAGGTGAGTATTTTTTCTGTAGAACATGATGACCTTAAGTTCAAAATGTGGGAACCTGAGAAAATTTGAAAGCTTTGGTCAAGATTAAGATGACATGGAGATTACATCTCAACAATGAGTCTACTGGGAGCCACTCCTCCTACACCATTCTGAGTTTGGTGCAAAATATCACTGAGTCTCCTGCACTATACTCTCACTACACATTGTAGGATCACCTTGCACCAGCAGTAAGAAAGGAAAGAGAGTGAGAGTATCCTTATAATAAAATAAAACTTTAAGCTTTCACTTATTACACTCTTAAAGGGAATCTAACATTGCAAGCTCAAATCCAAACTCAGTGAATGTTCAAACACTCTTCTTGAATGTTGACCTCTCTTTCTGACAAAATAATTGTGCGCTCTCTATGAATATACTGTGGGGATAAATTCTGATACGTTTACATAGATAGAAACATACAGCTCTTGCTCGTGGACTAGTTATGCACAAGCCTTCCATTCATACTTTTGAACTGGTCTTTCCTTCCTAACTTAATGCTGATCCCCTCTGGCTTACCAGTCCTTACACATTTTCTCCAATTTTGCTTTTAAGTATAGTGTTAGTTACACTGTACAAATTGCGTAACATCTTGAGGATCCTAGAAACCCCACTTTTTGAATGTTATCAGAATTTTAAAAATTAATTTAAAAAACTTTATTTCTGCCATCTCCTATTTCCTCGCCCTCCACTACTTCACTTATGGGTGTAAAGGTAAAATCGTGTGTTCTGGATCCTGAAGTTCCCCTTTGCTGTGTTACAGAACAGTAATCTACTCCCTGCTGTTTTTTTTACTCCGTCCCTTTCATTCTGTTCTCTAGAGACCACTGTTATATATTTAGACATTGAGAGCTTTCTGGAACAAAAATAAAAATACCTGGAAAAACTCAGCAGGTCTGACAGCATCTGTGGAGAGGAATACAGTTAACGTTTCGAGTCTGTATGACTCTTCAACAGAATGTTGAAGAGTTATACGGACTCGAAACGTTAACTGTATTCCTGTTCGCAGACGCTGTCAGACCTTCTGAGTTTTTCCAGGTATTTTTGTTTTTGTTTTGGATTTCCAGCATCCGCAGATTTTTGCTTTTATCTGAGAGCTTTCTGGAGTTGGATCGCCTTCACTGGCAGCTACAGCATATGTACAAGAATTCTAGAACCCTGTAAAATCTGTGCAGTGCAATTTGGAGGTTAAAGGAAACTGTGTGCTCAAAGAATTCCTTTAACCATTTTCACATGAGGTACTCCAAGCAGGAGCAGATCTCATTGGTGTTACTAGTCAGTTTACTTTGTGGGGAATTTTACTTACTACGCCATTTTCTTGGATGTCAAACTGACCATAGTCAAGGCTGACCTGAAGGATATCATGTGCAAATGTTACTGAAAAGGTTTCGTAATTTGCATTCACTTGAGTCCACATTCTCGTAATATTGAGTGCGTTGGTCAGAAAAGCTTAAAACTGTTTCTTGGCTTCTGATTACTGCACTCCAAAGGGATGTTTGGCTAGCCTGCACAGGATGGAGTTTCAATAATGTTTTCCTGTTTCGTTTGTAATAAACCTTTCCTGTTTAGCCAGTTACTGAAATTGTTACAAACTTCGTGCTTTAACATATAACACAGAATCCAGCATCTGAAAATTGAAATTTCAGCCAGAACAAACAATAAGTTTGTTATATTATACACTGGAGTTGAAGGAAAATTGCCATAATACAATATGTTTTGAGTAAATGCCTAATGCATGTGGTCAGCATTGCGCATGGTATCTTAGATCATTGTGCACACATAGTGTAAGGGTATAATTATATTGCAGGCACCATTTTTAGCAGGATAACTGCTTTGAGCCATGTAGGCCTGTCAGTGTTCTTATACTGCCTACTCCTTGTCACACTTTGGTGGAGAAAAATACAATTCAGCGTATCTGCAGAGCTCCACTCACTGACAGTCTAATATTGGTTACATTTTATTGTTAGAGAGCAGGCAGGACATTTAACTATTGTATCAGGTTGATTGACAGTCAGTATGTTAGCTGCAGACTTAACGAGGTCTCTGATCCCTGGGTAAGATTATGACCCCTCCTTTAAAGATAATTGCACCATGTATGAGAGTACCTGGCATAGGAAGGGACTTTGCCCAACCAAGTTAGCATAACAGTGGAGGTTCAGGAGAAGTAGGGGACAGAAAGAATTGGAGAGATGAAAGAGGCACACTGTAGCCTGAATGGAATGGAATGCACATTTTTAATACGTGCATTTGGAACTTGAATTGTTCAAGGAAGACTGTAAAGGAAAGGAGACTCTAAGACGGTAGGACCCTGTTAAACGTGGTATATGAAATAGGATATCAGTCTCTAATAGAGAAAGAAGGAGACCAATCCCAATAGAGAAAACAATTAGAGAATTGGTGCAGACCACGCGAGGTCAGCAAGAGAGGATTATGCACAACATTGCGGCCTAGCAGGAGATAGCCCAACCAACATGCCAGATCACCCAAAGTCAGGTAAAGATCGCTGAATTGAGACAGCAGCAAAGCCAAATAGAAGGTCAAAAATCCGCTTTCCAATCTATCCAAGCCAGTCTGATGCTGCAGAAAATTATTCCACTGGACAGCACAGACATTTGTAAAGGCAAAATACTGCGGATGCTGGAAATTTGAAACACAAACAAAAAATACTGGAAAAACTCAGCAGGTCTGACAGCATCTGCGGAGAGAAAGACAGAGTTAATGTTTCGAGTCCGTATGACTCTGAAGAAAAGTCATACAGACTTGAATCTTTAATTCTGTCTTTCTCTCCACAGACATTTGTAAGATATGCTGAGCAGGAGAGGTGGGCACAAAACTGGTGGGCTAGCATTGTGCCACCCTTAGTGGGCAGTGCTCAGGAGGTCTACTTTGCCCAGGAGCAAGCGACAGCCATTTATCCATAGTTGAAGGCAGAGACCCTTTCTAAGGCTGGCATCACCTTAACTGTAAGGACTGCAGATTCAAAGGCTGGAATTAGCAGGAGGCAAAGCACCCCATTCTCAAATGTTTGACCTGATGCATATGGGCCCCCCCACCCCCCCCCCCACCGGCCACATTGTTGAGTTGCCGGTAATGGATTACTATCTGCAGCCCTTCCGCCTGTTATGATGCAGCAGATGTGTACCAGGCAGATCAAATCCAGAAGGGAAACTTGATCATGCTATCACAATGATTTTGCAATTTGTATTTATTATAAGATGTGTACACTGAATTCAGAAGTAATAAGTCCACCGAGACCTTTAGAGATTTTAAAAGTTAAAATATTTATTAACAAAATTGAAAGATTTCAAGCACATAAGACTACAAATTATTTACTACTATAATAACTCCTAAAATTCCTAATTAACCTGACCCGCAGTTACACCCCCTTTAAGGGAATGGTCCAAAATAGATTTTAGATTTAAAACAGAATCAGAAAGTTAACACAAATACCCACTTCACAGTGGAATTCCAAGTGGCTTTTCCCCAACTTCAGTTTTGTTATGTAGCAGACATATATGCCCAAATGTAGGAGGCCTCATTAAGGTGAATTCACACACTCCTGTTAGATCTTACATAGCCTTCTGACACATAGCCTTTCGTTCTCCTTTATATATGTTTCTCTCTTTTTAAGATGTAAATTCTATTGTTCCATATGTCTTTGAAACTGTATCTTCCACATAATGTAAAAACTTTCATGTTGCCAACATATTGGCAGTAACCTTTGGGAAAAATAAACACATTCCTTAGCCTTGCTTATCTGGCTGGTTGTAAACAGACTAAAATCTCTTTGAAATCCAAATCTCTTCACTTATCTAAAAATGCAAATTCCTTTCACACCTTACATGCTAAACCAGCATCCATGTTTACTCATTAGCATGCCAAGCACCTAGCTTCTTTTGATGATTTCAAGCTTGCAGTCTACTTGACTCCAAATGTAATTAAATCACACACACACCCAACTATATTTATCCTTATAAACCTACCTAACAATAAACCAAAAAAAGTTCTGAAAATTATTATACGTTCATCACACACCTCAGATGTGGAAGTGGATAGGTCAGAGGACTCGGCCATTTCTGAAAAGTTAATTGCACTTGTAAAAGGGCAATTCGCTGCAGGGGAGCTGATCAGATCTGCAGCCTCCAGCAGACCAACCAACCTTGGGTGACCCTGGAGATCGAAGAATGGAAACTGATGAAACCAGGTTGTGGGGAGGAGTAGCGGCAAAGGGGTCCTGAAGAGAGATGAAGGGCTGGGAAGGGACTTATGGGTGCAGCCCGTGTACCTATAAACCATGGAGCAAACAGAAAAATGTACCAATGTTTCTGATGTGATGAGTGGAGCCATGCAGCAACACGCTGTTCAAGCCAGGAGGAACCCACACAGTGTAGCCTGGGGTTGCCAGCAGGGATTAACTGAGTTGGGTATTGCATCTTGAGAGACATAAGGGAGGCTTCTCACTTCTTTCGAGAAACAGAAAAGATGAGTGGAAAAGAGGTGAGCATAAAAGAGGAGTTCAGAAGTAGGCAGCTGAAAAGAGGCTGGAAATTGGAGAGCTGAGAGATGTACTTTTGGCCTGGCTTTGTAATAGGTGCATTTAAAATAAAACGGTGTTTGGAATTTGGATTGCACAAGGATTACTGTTTGTAAATTTCTCTAGCGCCCTTATGTGTCGCTGATGCACAGTCCAGGTCTCACTGCAGTATCTGAATATGGTGAAGACAACTGCTCTGTACACTAGGATTTTTGTTGACTTGCGGAGGTCTTTGTTGCCAAACATTCGCTGCTGTAGTTTGTAGAAGGCTGAGCTGGTGCGGCTGCTCTGGTATCTCCTCGTCAATGATGGCCTTTTGAGAAAGGTGGCTGCTAAGGTATGAGAAGTGCCCAACATATTCCATAGTCAATTAAACATATTCCATAGTCTCTTCCTCAACGAATATGGGAGGTGGAATATTTGACTGACCAGGCCTGTGTTGTTATGAGTTTTGTTTTGGCAATACTCAAGGACAGGCCAAGCCTCTTGTATGCAGAATTGAAGTGATCGAGAGTCGCTTCATTTCTGGTGCAGAGTGGGCAATGACACTGCAGTCATCTGCAAACTGTAGATCATGTATGCCTATGGTGGTCAGTTTAGGTGCAGAGGCAGCTGACATTTGAGTTTTTCATCTCAATGGTATTTAATACTCACACCAGAGTTGGTCTTTGATGTGATGAATAGCCACTGACAGGTAGATTATAAATAGCATGGGGACTATCACACAGCATTGCTTGACACCAGCCTGGATTTTGAAGAGGATTGTTTCAGATCTCCCACTCGAGAGTTGCAGTCATATCACCATGAAGCAGTTGCAGGATTGTGAAGAAGTTTCTTGGACATCCAAATCTTTGGGGCACAATCCACAGAACCTCATGATTTACTGAGCCAAACGCTTTGGTCAGGTTGATCAATGCACTGAAGAGTTCCTGGTGGTGTTCTTGACACTTTTTGGCAGCAAAGACCATGTCAGAGGTCCTCCTGGAAGGTCTAAAGCTGCACTGTCTCTGGGAGGATTTCCTCAGCCATAGGAAGTAGGCGATTCAGGAGAACAGATGCCAGGGCTTTCCTTGCTATGGACTAGAGGGAAATACCTTGATAGTTTCCACAACATGAGACCCTTCTTGAGGATAATTACAATTGTCTCATTCCTGAAGCCTGGGTGGTGAGGGTGAGTTGAAGGGGAAAGAGTTCTTTTACCTCCCAAATTCATAGAATGAGTGCATGGAGTCTCAATGTGAGCAAAAGCCCACCAACTTTGAAGACCTCAACTGGAACACCACTGGGGCCACGGGATCCGTCATTTCTCATCTTGTTTGCTTGTTGCAGCTCTTCCATCAATGGGTGTTCACCCATGGATTCTACCACAGGGTGCTGGGGGATAGCCTGGAGAGTATCAACTGCCAATATTGATTCACGGTTGAAGAGTTGTTGGAAATGTTCTTTCCAGCATTGACAGATGGCATTGTCATCCTTAAGAAGAGAGACAACGTTTTGTGTGCAAAGGGAGTTTTGTCCCAGGTGGCCTTAGTGGCTTCAAAGAGCGTTTTGCACATCAAGGCAATCAGCACATTGTTGGATCTCTTGGGTTTTCTCTTCCCACCACTTGTCCTTTATCTTCCAGATTTGTCTTTGGGTGTCAGCCTTGAGCTTTCTGCAAGCTGCCTTTCTTGACATGTGACCTTGGGTTGTTCTGCCACGCAATGGAGACAGTTCATTTTTGTTCCAGGAGGCCACACTTCTGAATCGTATTTGTCAAACCATACCTGGTGTCGACAATGCTCTAACCCATTGGTCTGGACGCAGAAGTTTAGTATGGCTGACTTCGTTTGATCCCACTGTTCTGAAATTGGGCTGGATGTGCAGAAATTATCCAGATTGGCCATGAACTGGATTTGGAATTCCTCTCTTTGGTCAGGCTACTTTAGGGCTGAGACATTGGGTGTTTCCACGGAGATCTAAGCACCACATGAGTGCATTCGATGCCACCCTACACCTGTGGAAAACCTGAGATCTGCGCAAATTCCAGCGCTGTTGGTTCCTGGCTTTCCTGATCTCGGTCAAAATGCACAAAATCTGGTGTCTTCATGAAGATAGCGTCCATCACCACCTGGATGTACAATGCATAGAGGCTTGTGAGATCCCTCACAGGTCACCTATGGAGACCTGGAAGGAGCCACTGGTGTAAAAATTGAGCACCGCGGTCACTTTCACAGCCTCTGGCAGTGGATACCCTCCATGACCCCATGGCACCAAACCCTGCGGCACATGACCATTGTTAGGGGGGAATATAGGGATACAGTAAGAACTTATTGAAAGGGAATGGACTACGTAAAATATCCAAGCAGCCAGTGCCTGCAAGTACATGAACAGTTAAAGGCCAGGCTGGACAAAGAGGAATTTGAACCTTGCACACCTTCAGGGCCTGTGATTAATAGCAAGGCCAAGCTGGACAGAGGAATGCAAATATGATAGTTTGGGTGTCTTAGGAGTCAGCCTTAGGTTGAAAAACAACCAAGATTGAGTCAGTTTATAGCAGATAAGGAAAGAACAGATGGTCCTAGTGGAGATAAGAGGGAAGGTCTCCACCGGGGTGAAGGTAGGGACAGATGATGCCTGTACCTTTGTTACCAGAGAGATGTATGTTTAATGTAAACCTATATGTTGACGAGATCGGAATCTGGAGAATGTTCTTGTACATGACCAATAATGTATAAATATGGTGAACGCTTGTAGTTTAGCAGAGTACTGTCTCAAGCTGCATTGAGATGGTGCTCTCCTTGCAATTGCTCGAATAAACGATCGAAACCTGTACCTGAGACCCCTGCGGTCCATTTGTCAAAGTGACCACAACACCATAATATGATAGAATTCTTCGTCAAGATGGGGAGTGACGTAGTTGATTCTGAGACTAGGGTCCTGAATCTTAATTAAGGAAACTACGATGGTATGAGGCGCGAGTTGTCTATGGTGGATTGGGAAACGTTATTTAAAGGGATGACGGTGGATAGGCAATGGCAAACGTTTAACAAGCGCATGGGTGAACCGCAACAATTGTTTACTCCTGTCTGGCGCAAAAGTAAAATAGGAAAGGTGGCCAAACCGTGGCTTACAAGGGAAATTAGAGATAGTATTAGATCCAAGGAAGAGGCATACAAATTAGTCAGAAAAAACAACAGACCTAAAGATTGGGATCACTTTAGAATTCAGCAAAGGAGGACCAAGGGATTGATTAAGAAGGGGAAAATAGAGTACGAGAGTAAGCTTGCGGGGAACATAAAAACTGATTGTAAAAGTTTCTATAGGTATGTGAAGAGAAAAAGATTGGTGAAGACAAATGTAGGTCCCTTACAGTCAGAAACGGGAATTTATAATGGCGAACAAAGAAATGGCTGACCAATACATACTTTGGTCCTGTCTTCACAAAGGAGGATACAAATAACATACCAGAAATGTTGGGGAACACAGGGTTTAGTGAGAGGAAGGAGCTGAAAGAAATCAGTATTAGTAGGGAAATGGTGTTGGAGAAATTGATGGGATTGAAGGCCAATAAATTCCCAGGGCCTGATAATCTAAATCCCAGAGTACTTAAGGAAGTGGCCATCGAAATAGTGGATGCATTGGTGGTCATCTTCCAAGATTCTGTAGACTCTGGAACAGTTCCTACAGATTGGAGGGTAGCTAATGTAACCCCACTATTTAAAAAGGGAGGTAGAGCGAAAACAGGGAATTATAGACCTGTCAGCCTGACGTCGGGAGTGGGGAAAATTCTAGAATCTATTATAAAAGATTTAATAGCTGAGCACTTGGAAAACAGTGGCAGAATCAGACAGAGTCAGCATAGATTTTTGATAGGGAAATCATGCTTGACAAATCTACTGGAATTTTTTGAGAATGTAACTAGTAAAGTTGATGAGAGGGAGCCAGTGGATCTGGTTTATTTGGACTTTCAGAAGGCTTTCGACAAAGTCACACATAAGAGACTAGTGTGTAAAATTGAAGCGCATGGGATTGGGGGTAGTGTATTGAGATGGATAGAAAACTGGTTGGCAGACAGGAAACAAAGAATAGAAATAAATGGGTCTTTTTCCAAATGGTAGGCAGTGAATACTCCTCCTTGTTTCTATGGCATATGTGACCGACCAGTTCCCTCGACATGCGCAGTTTCCTGCAGCACTGGTTCTCAGTCATCTGCAGGAATGTCTATAGACCCTGGGTCCAACAAAGCACCTGTGAGCAATGATTCTGTGTGGATCTTCAGCTGCATGTGCAGCAGACCCTGCTGCCCCTTAACCTTGAGAGGTGTTCCTCCCTTTGTCGAGCCAGGCGTCTCCGCCACGGTCCTCTTCTCTGTCCCCTGTAAGCCATGAGGCATACCACTAAATCATCAGGCCCTATTATCCTGTTGTTCTCCTGCAGCAGGATCAAAGAGAGAGATGCATGGGTTAGCATATGTGTCCTAAGAACCTCTCTCTTCTCCTGACCTGTACTGCAAGACTGCGCTGTTGGCTTGAACCATGAGGGATACTGGTCCAAACCTTAATAAAGACATTGCAAGGGGCTGTGAGCGCTTCCACCAGTGACTGCACCATGGCCACCTTTCACAAGGGGATTCTACAACTTGCCCAGTCAGCCAATTGTTCTGCTGCCCCTTGAAGCGCATATTAGTTTGCAGTCTGAGCCCGAGGAGTGAAAAATTCTGGAGCATTTGGTGGCACATTCATGCTTTTGCATTTTTTGAGTGGGTAGAAAAGCTTCAGAGGCTCGACTCCAAGCACGTCAAAGGAGCAGCTGCTGAACAGTCTCAGCTGCGGAAGATTGATCACTTCTGACAAGCTTTTTCAAGTGCGCGGCCGCTTCCCTCACCCCCCCCCCCCAGCATGTGCTTGTGTACTTCCTTCAGTCTGTGCTGCCTCACCCGCACCTGAGCCGCACTGAAAGCCAGCCCGGAAAAAGCGAGCTGCCTGTACCACCCCCACCCCCCTCAAATGCATGGCATCTCTTCCTTGATGTCGTACGGACAATGCTCACAAGTGCTGTGCAAGGTTGTGTGCACTCATCTCTGAGTACCCCTCAAAGTTCAGCTCCTCAGGTGCACACCTTTTAAAGGCAGCTATGAAGCATGCCGTTCTGAAGTCACGTCAACATGGGCGGTAAATTTGATGTGAGGGGATGATTCTGGTAAGCAGGGCTTATAATGGAATGCTAAAGTATTGAAATTATGTTCCCAACATGTGGCGGCAGGAAACGCAGCCTGCCATTGACAGGTAGAGCGGACGATCGCAAACTAGTTTCATGATGGCGCGAAACCGATTTCTGGCCTTCTCGCCACCTTGTCCGCTTACGCACGTCACCAGTGAGACCCGACGATTCCACGCATTGATTTTCATCCTCTTGGATGTCTAGCTCCTGGGCTGTCTTGGTCCTAGGTGGATGTTCGTCACCGATCAAACAAGTTGGTGATCTGCCTAGCAGGCATCAGACCCTGCGTGGATCGAGTGATAGAGTCATCACTTAGATCTTTGACTTGAACAATGACATAATCCAGCAGGTGCCAGTACTTTTATCAAGGATGCCTCCACGTGGTTCTGTACTTGTCCTTCTGACGGAAGAGGATGTTTATTATGATGACATCGCGCTGAGCACACTTTGTCATCAGGGGGACACCATTTGCATTGGCTTTTACACCATTTTCTTCCAATGGTTCCGCTCCAGACATCAGAGTCGCAACATGCCCTGGCAATAAAGTCCTCCAGAAGGATGATCTTTTCTTCTTTTGGGATGGCGGTGAGAACCTCATCAAGATCAGAACAAAATTTTTCCTTAACACCATCATCGGAGTCAAGGGTCAGGGCAAAAGCGCTGATAATGGTAGCATATTAATAATGGCTGTGCTGTAGGTGAAGTGTCATGAGCCTTTCATTTATACAATTGGGGAAATTCTGAGAGTGCGTCCAAGATCCTATTCCGGATGACAGAGCTAACTCCGTGGACATGAGGGTCACTGTGAGCCTTTTTTTTCCACTAGAAGGTGTAAGCCCCTGCTTGTTTCTTCAGCTGCCCCTCCCCAGGAAGGTGGGTCTCACAGAGGGTGGCAATGTCAATTTGGGGTCTTGATAGCTCACGCGATCCGATTGCAGTTGTTCTTTCCGAGCAGTCACTGTTGAGATTATCCATGAGTGTTCTAACATTTTAAGTTGCAAAATTAAATATTTTCTTTCTATGACCATGAAAACGGTGAACCTGCAAGGTGTTGTTTTCCAGCCAGGAGAAAGTGGGACAACCTATTTTTAGGGCACCTTTTCCACCCCCCCCCCCACCGGTCCGTCCCCCCGTCCCCTCCCCATGGGGGTGAGCAGATGGCATTCTGAAGAGGACTGCTCAGGCACAGATGTTGCTGCCCAAAGACATCTCTGCCCCAACACAGATGTCCAACATCCTTCATGCATCTGTCGCCTGTGTGCAGATTCTTGACGAGGGACTCCCAGGTTCACAGCCCTGCCTCTGTCACCAATTCTCCATCGCCATAGGACTTGGCAAATGGGTCCTGGTAGATGCCTGCATGTGACTTCGTTTAACATGGGGACCTTGGGGCACTATCATATCCACATGATCTTGATGAGCTGGTGGACAGATTTCAGTGACATATCAAGCCATGATGGCTGGGGCTACCTTGCCACTGCAGCCGCCTTCCCCCTTAGCAGCCAGAGAGACACAGTATTCCTTTGCCTGCACTGCCGTTGAGGATGTTGGACTGCACTTTCACGGCACCTCTCCCCAATCTTGCCATCATGGTAGCCCTACCTAGAGAAAGGTGCTCCCGATGGCATCGCTCAAAGGAGCATTGGAATACACAAGCCCCTCCACCATGTCAATGATGGGAATTGGTAATACAGTTAGTGTGAAGAAGCCATGACAGTGTGAACCACCTGCTTAATGGGATCTGAAATACTTTGCTAAATTTTACTGCGGTAACTTCTCACCTTCATGTCTATGTGATGCAGCCCTTTTGCAGTCTATTTGTAGATGCTAAAGTAAAACGGCTTCAAATAATTTTCAGTTTGGAAAAGTAGTAAATATTCTTAATCACATTACGGAATAATTTTATTCTGGCACAAAAATGTTATCATATTCCTCAGAGTCATGCAAAAACCTTTAATGTCTGCCTCATGTTTGTCTAGTGCTAACTGTTTAGATTGATGAAGTTACATTTTAAACTGTTACCTTAAAACCTTTCCTTTTTGTGCTTTCAGGAGTTGGATGCTCGACAGCAAGAGCTGGATATATTAAACATGAAAAAGGAAACCCTGGGGGCTGTAAGAGTTCTGAACATTTCCATTTCAATTTGTATCTCATTTAACGATTCAATGACCAAGATCCATTTTTTTAAAAATTGACTGCATTTGCAATGTTGCTTTGAATACTTCAGTTCTAAACTTAATAATGAAGGGATATTTTGGTTTGCAGTTTTTCAAATTGTAACATTGGAGCTGGCCTTGAAATAACAGTTGTGTTGTATTCTGACTTTCCTCTCCTATATCATGATGTATAGATTTCACTAATTACAAAGCTTGCAAAACTAATATCTCTGCACTCCTGTTTAACTAGCAGCCTACTTTCTATTGAATTTCATTTCTGTAATAAATTTGTACTACTTATAGAAATATAAATAAGAGTGGATATTATTGTGGTCAGCTTGATTTTCAACTTAAAAACAAAAAATACCTGGAAAAACTCAGCAGGTCTGGCAGCATCTGCGGAGAGGAACACAGTTAACGTACCTTGCTTGTCTTGCTTTCTACCCTTAATTAGCACATTCCTTAGATAATATCACCACCTTCAACACCTCTTTGTCCTTTTGTCTGTGACATCTTTTGGTTATCTCCACCTATCACTGGCCCTTTATCCAGCTCTACTTGTCCCACCACCCCGCCTTAAACCAGCGTATATTTCACCTCTCTTCTATTTTTACTTAGTTCTGTTGAAGGATCATTCGGACTCGAAACATTAACTGTGTTCCTCTCCGCAGATGCTGCCAGACCTGCTGAGTTTTCCCAGGTATTTTTTGTTTTTGTTTTGGATTTCCAGCATCCGCAGTTTTTTGCTTTTATTTTTGATTTTCAACATAATGGACTTAAAAGAAGGAAAATGCTATTTTAATTGTTACCCTTAGTTTGTTTTCAGATTTGGTCATCTAACAGTACGATTTAAAGATTGATATTCAGGCCCAAGGTAGATGACAATCAGCTACTTCAAAATTTGGGACCAGCCAGTGTTTGGCAATACCCAGCTAACACTGGCCTTTAAAGTCATCGGTTTCTTCTGACCAGCATCTAGGAATGCCAATTGTCACTAATCCAAAGGGCCATTTGCTCAGTTACCTCTAACATCAGCTGGTTAGCTCTTTGCTACCACCTGGAAATTCTCCTCCAAGTGACCCACCATGCTAACTTGGGAATATATCAGTGTTCCTTCACTGTCGCTGGGTCAAAATCCTGGAACTCCCTCCTGAATAGCACTTTAGGTGTACCTACACGACATGAACTGCAGCGGTTCAAGAAGGCAGCTCATCACCACCTTCTCAAAGGCAATTAGGGAAGGACAATAAATGCTGGCCTAGCCAGCAACGCCCACATCCCATGAATGAATTTTTAAAAATCAGATCAAGTTGCAATAATTTCAGAATCTGGAAATTATAACAACAACAACCAGTTCATTTTGTTAAAGGTACTATATAAATTTGTCCCAAGGCACTTCACAGGAACATTATAAAGCAGAATTTGGTACTGAACCACATAAGGTGATATTAGATCAGATGGTCAAAAACTTGGTCAAGGATGTCATTTTTAAGGAACATTATGAAGGAGGAAAGGGAGGTAGAAAGCGGGAGAGATTTAGGGAGGCAATTCCCGAGTTTAGGGCCTAGGCAGCTGAAGGCACAGCCACCAATGGTAGACTAGTTAAAATCGGGATGCTCAAAAGGGCAGAATTAGAGGAGTGCAAAGATCTAGGGATAGGAAGGGGCAAGGCCATGGCAAGATTTGAAAACAAGGATAAGACATTTAAAATTGAAGCATTACTTAACCAGGAACCTGTGTAGGTCAACAAACAGAGGTAATGAGTGAATGGGACTTGGTGCAAGTGTAGACATGAGCATAAGA
This sequence comes from Cetorhinus maximus, assembly GCF_964194155.1. Lineage (NCBI taxonomy): Eukaryota > Metazoa > Chordata > Chondrichthyes > Lamniformes > Cetorhinidae > Cetorhinus > Cetorhinus maximus. The sequence goes on from NC_135880.1 coordinate 181,753,061, forward strand.
GTTTTGTAGTCATGAGCATAAGAGTTTTGAATAACCTCAAGATTAAAGTTTATAGTGCGAAAAATGCCAATGCCAAATGTGACCTATTGTGGCAAACGCTTTTTTTAACCTATCAGACCATTTGATCTGCACTGCATCCTGATAAGTTTTTCTCAAAAAACCTGAAGAGATTGAACAAATATAAAGCAAGGACCCTTAGTGGTAGGCCTACTCAAACTTACTGACTATTATGACTATTATGATTTTGGGATTGAATCAAATGGTTCAATATTTGCAAGTATCAGCTGCAGCTGTACTACAACCAGTTGTTTTTCAGATTTATACATTTATTTCAATATAAATACTTTCATTTATATTGCCCAAACGATCAGGGACAGATAGAAGGGCAGATATTTAGACAAATCTCAGAAGTGTAAAAATAATAGGGTATTAATAGTGGGGGATTTCAACTTCCCCAATGTTAACTGGGATAGACAAAGTGTGAAAGGCTTAGAGGGGCCAGAATTCTTAATGTATCCAGGAGAACTTTTTAAGCCAGCACTTAAGCCCTATAAGAGAGGGGGCAGTGCTGGACTTAGTTTTAGGGAACTAAGCCAGGCAAGAGGTAGAAGTGTAAGTGGAGAAGCATTTCGATGATAGTGACCATCACTCAGTCAAATTTAAGGTAGCTATGGAAAAGGACAAAGATGGACTGGATATAAAGGTTCTGAATTGGGGTAGGGCAAATTTTAATATGATAAGACAGGATCTGGCCAAAGAGGGCTGGGAGCAGCTACTTGTAGGAAAATCTACATCAGAGCAGTGGGAGTCATTCAAAAAGGTAATAGTGAAAGTGCAGGGCCAACATGTTTCCGTAAAAGTGAAGGGTGGGACCAACAAGTCCAGAGAACCCTGGATGTCGAGGAATGTACAGGATTGGATAAGGTAAAAAGGAAAGCTCATGATAGATACCGAGGGCTCAAAACAGCAGAGGCCCTAGAGGAATGTAAAAAGCACAAGGAGCTACTTCAAAGAGAAATTAGGAGAGCGAAGAGGGGGGTATGGAAAAACACTGGCAGGTAAAATAAGGAAAATCTGAAGGTGTTTTATAAGTATATTAGAGGCAAGAGGAAAACCAGGGAAAGAGTAGGGCCCATGAAGGATGAAAGTGGCAATCTGTGTGAGGAGCCAGAAGACATAGGTGAGGTTTTAAATGAGTACTTTGCATCTGTATTCACTATAGAGAAGGACAATGTGGGTATAGAAATCAGGGAGGGGGACTGATATACTTGAACAAATTAGCATTGAGAGGGAGAAGGTATTAGTGGTTTTAGCGGGTTTAAAAGTGGATAAATCCCCAGGCCCAGATGAGATGTATCCCAGGCTGCTGTGGGAGGCAAGAGAGGAGATTGCAGGGGCCCTGACATTAATTTTCAAATTGAGAGGTGCCAAAGGACTGGAGGATAGCTAATGTGGTAACATTATTTAAGTGTAGTCAGGTAAACCAGGGAACTATTGGCCAGCAAGTCTGACATCAGTGGTAGGGAAGCTTTTGGAAAAAATTTCTGAGGGACAGAATTAATCTCCACTTGGAGAGGCAAGGGTTAATCAAGGATAGTCAGCATGGCTTTGTCAGGGGGAGATCTTATCTAACAAATTTGACTGAATTTTTCGAGGAGGTGACTAGATGTGTAGATGTAATGCAATAGATGTAGTCTATATGGATTTCAGTAAGGCTTTTGATAAGGTCTCGCATGGGAGAATGGCCAAGAAGTTAAGAGCCCATTGGATCCAAAATTGGCTTAGTGGCAGGAGGCAAAGGGCGAGGGTAGAAGGTTGTTTTTGTGACTGGAAGCCTATGTGCAGTGGTGTACCACAGGGTTCAGTGCTGGGTCCCTTGCTGTTTGTAGTGCACATTAATGATCTAGACATGAATGTAGGAGGTATGATCAGTAAGTTTGCAGATGACATGAAAATTGGTGGTGTGGTAAATAGCAAGGAGGAAAGCCTTCGACTACAGGATGATATGGACAGGCTGGTCAAATGGGCAGAACAGTGGCAAATGGAATTTAATCCTGAAAAGCGTGAGGTGATGCATTTTTGGAGGACTAACAAGGCAAGGGAGTACATGATGAATGGTAGGACCCTAGGAAGTACGGAGGATCAGAGAGACCTTTGTGTACATATCCATAGATCCTGGAAGGCAGCAGGACACGCAGATAAGATGGTTAAGAAGCCATGTGGGATAATTGCATTTATTAGTCGAGGCACTGAATACAAGAGCAGGGAGGTTATGCCAGAGCTGTGTAAAACGTTAGTTAGGCCACATCTGGAGTACTATGCACAGTTCTGGTCGCCACACTATAGGAAGGATGTGATCGTACTCGAAAGGCTGCAGAGGAGATTCACCAGGATGTTGCCTGGGCTGGGGTGTTTCAGCTATGAAGAGAGACTAGATAGGCTGAGATTGTTTTCCTTAGGGCAGAGAAGGCTGAAGGGGGACCGAATTGAGGTATACAAAATTATGAGGGCATAAATAGGAAGAAACGTTTTCCCTTAGTGGAGGAGTCAATATAACCAGGGGGCATAGATTTAAGGTAAGGGACAGAAGGTTTAGAGGGGATTTGAGGAAAGCATTTTTCACCCAGAGGGTGGGGGGTATCTGGAACTCACTGCCTGAAAGGGTGGTAGAGGCGGGAACCCTCACAACATTTAAAATGTTTCAGATGAACACTTGGAATGCCATTGCATACTAGGTTACATGCCAAGTGCTGGAAAATGAGATTAGAATATATAGGGGTTTGACGACCAGCGCATGCACAATGGGCCAAAGGGCCTCTTTCCATGCTGTATAACTCAACTCTATGCATATCGCATCACATTTCAAAGAACTTCATACTTAGTGAATTATATTGAAGTTTTGCGACTATTTAAAAGCTTCTTGTGTATACTGATGTCCAATGCTGATACCAAATGAATATAATGGTTTAGCAAACTACCAAAATGCAACTTTGTGCAAGATATTTCAATTATGGACATAGCAATGTAAAAGCAAGAGTGTAACAGTGTGATAATGAATTTTATAAGTGATGCTTAATAACACACATTCTTTTAGTTCCAATTTTCATGAATCATTAGTCTGATTACCTAATATAGAAAAATCAATTGTGATTCTTGACTATTCCAACAGTTTAAACATCAAAAAGTGCAGAATGTGGCATGGGCCTAAGAGGAAAAAAGTAATTTTAAACTTGTAAATGATGCAGTGGTGCAGCACCTCTTGAGCTGCAACCCAATCACTAAATAATTTACAATGTTACAGCACAGAAATAGGCCATTTGGCTTAAATGGTCCATGTTGGTGTTTATGCTCCACAAGAGCTGCCTCCCACTCCTCTTTGCCTATCCCCATCAATACATCCTTCTATTCCTTTCTCCCTCCTGTGTTTACCTGGTTTTCCCCTTAAAGGCATCAGTGGTATTCACCCAATGGTAGTGAGTTCCACATTCTAAACACTCTGGGTAAAGAAGCTGTTGCTGAATTCCTTACTGGATTTATTAGTAACCAACTTTTATTTATGGACCCTATAGTGATGTAGCTTTGTGGTTATACTTCGCTTACATGTCCAACTCTTGATGCCAACTGTGCTGTCCTAGAAGAGTAATGAGAAGATATTCTACAGTTACTCACAGAGAAAGAGCTACCTTTTGAGAAAGTATTAGCTCAGCACTCGCAGACTTTTTAGTGGCTTGTCATAATGAAGGCTGCTGGCTTGGAAGCTAGTTACCTAACATCAGAACCTAAGCTAAAGGCTGTAATTCAGATCCACTGAATTATTGCATTAAATAGACAATGAATACTTGCCACATCTCTCAAAATTTAAGCCTAAAATGCTTCTGTTGTGCAACAGACAAAATAAAGGCAATCGACACTGTTAGGTAGCAGGAGATTGCAGTGTTTGATCTGCAAGGATAGGATATCACATTGTGAGTAGTTGTGGCTTTGTAAGCTCATTTGTCAGTAAATAAACATTATTCTATGTTAACAAGATCACACATGTAATGGCCAAATATTTTTTATTTGTGTGAACACATGAACAAGCATGATTTCTATTCTAATTTCACACTTGCTGTCATCATTACACTTTCCCAGCGTTCATTTTAATGTGAGAAAAAAAGCCATGTAAGGTATTGCATAAGATTCAAATTGTGTGTATTTTCACAGGAGATAGCTCATTCCCAGGTGAAGCAAGAAGCTGTGGTGCTGTATGAAAAGCTCCATGAGCTTGAATCTCACCGCAGTCAGATGATTGCAGAGGATAAGAGTATGGGATCGCCACAGGAGGAGAGGGAACGACTACTAAAGCAGGTGAGGAAACCTGACTCTTAACTGCCTCCTGAAGTGACCTAGCTAGCTACGCAGTTGTCTCAAACTGCAATGATTCAAATGGAAGGCACACCAACATCTTATCAAGGCAACTTGGGATGGGCAGTCTGGCCAGCAACACCCACATCTGAAAATGATTTTTTAAAATTAATATACACGACATTGAACCAGAAAAGCTGATTTGTGTTCAGGTTGGCAACTTCCACTGGATAATGAGCAATTATTCTCCTATTTGGTAAACTTTGATTTGCTACACCTCTTAACTAATGCTGTGAACATTGCCCTTAGCTCCACAATGGCCTCTCGGAAATTCCTTTACTGCTACCCACACATGCATTGTATTCCTTGTTTTTTTTTCTAATCGTCACATTGAAACATTAAGTTCCTGACAGGCGTAACAGCAGAAGTTTGTAGAACGCTTAGCTAAAGGAACTGAATTTAAGTCTTGGCTGTCATTTGAACCCTATTGTGCTCATTAAATTTTTTGGCTTTACTGGTAGGCAAAACACCTTGCAATCCCACAGCATTCCATCTGTATAGGGTGGGTAGGAAATATTATCCAAGTCAGTCACACCCTGCTAAAGCACATTTCCTGTTGGCTGATCACAGAGTGGCTAACTGTCTAAGCCATCAAGCTAAAGGAAGGAGCATTATGCTGGTAGCAGTGGTAGATATCTTATGGAAAAAGTTGCATTGATATAGCACCTTTCGCAACCTCAGGATGTCTCAAAAGTGCTTTACAGCCAATGAAGTTAAAGTGAGTTACTGTTATAATGTAGGAATTGTGACAATTTACATAAAGTAAGATCTCACAAACAGCAATGGGATGATGACTTGATGTACTGTTTTAGTGGTGTGGACTGTGGGATAAATATTGGCCAGGACACCACAGAACTGAAGGAGAATGGGATAGAAAAACGTGAGTCAAATAAGATTCAGGGACCCCCAGTTACTGTGTGTGTTTGTTTAGCCATAGATTGATTCCTGCATGCTCTGAATATAAAACTGCTGTATTTTGAGCCTGATGGGTTTGATTGAGTGTATATGCTTATCAGGAAAATTTCACCTATGCTACTACCACTCTTCTACAGTACTAGATTGAGCAAACATAGAAGTTGACAATTTTAGCTGATTATTAGCCACGTATTCTGGTCTTGCCTAATGAGATGCAGTTTTTTTTTTCATAAGTAACAAGCACCGTTAGCTGGTTAACAACTTCTGCTATGACCTTTAATAGAACCGAAAGCTTGTTGAGTCAGTTTTAAAGGCAAGCTTTTACTCTAACTTGCACAAATGGAAACGGTGGTTTCATTGTTTAAAAAAAATTAATTCTTATTTCCATTACTACGTGTTAATAACTTGAAACTTAGCCACAGGTGAGCAAAGGGCTTATCAGATTCCCTTGCAGATTTCCTAGGACGCTAGAGCCCTGGTTTGAGAAGCTATAAATTAAATAATAGGATGTTATTGTCTGCTTTAAGAAGACTAAATTAACCATAGTTAAAAAATATGGCCCATACTGTTGCTTACTCACAAATATTCAGATCATTGGCTTGATAATTGAAGCAGTCTGTGTTCACGTGCAGCAAGACCTGGACAATATTAAGGCTTGGGCTGATAAGTGGCAGGTAACATTTGTGCTACACAAGTGCCATGCAATGGCCATCTCCAACAAGAGAGAATGTAACCACCTCACCTTGATATTCATTGGCATTACCATCATTGAATCGCCCACTGTCGACATCCCAGGGGTTGCCATTGACCAGAAACTGAACTGGGTCAGCCATATGAATACTATGGCTACAAGAGCAGGTCAGAGGCTGGGAATTCTTCAGTGAGTAACTCATTTCCTGACCTCCAAAAGCTTGTCCACCATCCACAAGGCACGAAACAGGAGTGTGATGGAATACTTTCCACTTGCCTGGATGAGTGCAGCTCCAGAAGCTTGACACCATCCAGGACAAAGCAGCCTGCTTGATTGGCATCCCATCCACCACCTTAAACACTCACTCCCTCCATGACTGATACACAGTAGCAGCAGTGTGTACCATCTACAACTTACAGTGCAGCAACTCACCAAGGCTCTTTCACCAGCACCTTCCACCTACGACTTCTACCATCAAGGAGAACAAGGGCAACAGATACATGGGAGCACCACTACCTGCAAGTTCCCCTCCAAGCCACACACCATGCTGACTTAGAATTATATCACTGTTCCTTGATTGGGTCAAAATCCTGGAACTCCACCTCTGACAGCACTGTGTGTACCTACACCACATGGACTGCAGTGGTTCAGGAAGGTGGCTCTTCACCACTTTCTCAAGGGCAATTGGGGATGAACAATAAATGCTGGCCTAGTCAGTGATGCCCATTCCCGTGAAAGAATTTTTAAAAATTACATCTGATTTGTGCTCAGACAATATAGAATAAACCTATCAAGATCATACAGCTGTGACCAATCTGCAAGATTATGATTAAGGAAACACCAATCTTTTAAAGTTCACTAAATTGGTCCCTGGGATGAGGGGGTTGCCCTATGATGAGAGGCTAAGTTAGTTGGGCTTTTCTTCTCTGGAGTTTAGAAGAATGAGAGGTGATCTCATTGAAATCTACAAAATTCTGAAGGGGCTTGATAGAGTGAACACCGAGAGATTGTTTCCACTCTTTGGGACTCTAAAACACAGGGGGCACAGTGTCCGGATAAGGGGATGATCATTTGGAACTGAGATGAGGAGAAATTGCTTCACACAAAGGGTTGTGAATCTTTGAAATTTTCTACTACAGAAGGTTGTGGTTGCTCCATCACTGAATACATTTAAGGCTAGGATAGCCACATTTTTTTGTGTCTCAGGGAATTGAGAAATATGGGGAGCGGGCAGGAAAATGTAGTTGAAGCCTAAGATCAGTCATAATTGTATTGAATGGCAGAGCAGACTCAACGGGCCATGTGGTCCACTCCTGCTCCTATTTCTTGTGTTCAAGAACACTAGCTGTCACAATTCAGCATTCTCTGCTGATCCAACAATTTCTAGAATGCCATACCAAATCTTCACTACCTGCTTCTCCTTCCTAAGGCACTCTCTTCCAGATAGTGTTGTCACCTATAACATATACCTAGTAAGTGGATATTTTTAATAGAGTTAATGATCACTTGCTGGAACATACTCTGGCTTCAGCTCTTCATATGCTCATCTCAATTATTCTTCATGAGATATCTGGCAACACTACCTTTGTATGTTTTAATGCTATTCATTATATTTTTAAAGATCTGTAGATGTACATTTACTGATGTGTCTTGAGGACAAACGAATCAAAATTTCTCGCTTTGAAACTGCTTCCTGCATTTTCCTTTAAACAGGTTAAAGAAGATAACCAGGAAATAGCAAGCATGGAAAGACAGTAAGAAATCATCTCTACAGTAAAATTATTTCAGATATTTAATTTGTGGTCATTTAGTTCATTGAGATAATATTTTTGATGGTTTATTGAAAGCATTGTTATTAAAATATTAATAAATTGTATTATGAGAAATTAAAGGGGGAAGATTAAATTGACTTTGGCTGATCTATTATTGTAATGTTTTAGGATAGCACTTCATTTTATGTAGTTTCCAGGCAGACAACATTTCAGCTTCAGTCGAGTAATAAGTTGTAATTAATATTCTTGGGAATCATTTTGGTCTAAAACACAAATGATGATGGTGAATATTTAATTATAGACTTACTGAGATGAGGGAGAAAATTAACCAGGTAACTGAGGAAATTCGGCATCTTGACATGGATCTGGAAGAGCATCAAGGTAGGTTGCCTTGTCCAACAAGGGTGATAGTGTATTGTTGTACTAAGAGGTTCATAGATCACAATTCTCTGCAGCTTGGTAGGCTTTTGCTCATCTCTTTTGGAGAGAGTCACTCAGCAAGCACGATAGTTATGCATTTATTTACAAGAGGATGTTTGGGATACCTAGTCACAGTAAAGTATATTACATGGTGATACCATCCATTGGGCCATAACACACAGATTTTGTTGCTCCTTCTCTAACTCCTCTCACAACCTGTATTCTCATTATGTGCTTTAATAAGGAATTGCATTTGTTTGTTTCTTTGGCTTTTTAAAAATTAAATAAATCTTTCAGCTATCAGTAGCAGCAAGTTGTGTTACAAAATTGAAGGATGATTGTCCTATGAAGCCGAGCTCCTGCTCAAGTTGAACTTCTATGTGAAAATTGTTTTTATATATTCAATTTCCCCATTCTAAATTATGCATAATTTCAATACTTTATATCTAGAGTACACTGGCCTAGCAGTACAAATGCAATTTGGAACTGAAGTAACATCATTTGGGAGGTGCAGTAGTTAAGGAAGTCTTAAGATGTAAGAGTCAACTTGTAGAGTCCCCTCATTAATGTTTATGAATCCAGTTACCATTAAATATATAAATTCAGTTTGTTTGCCCTCAACATAAATTGGGATGTTGCTGGGGATGCATTAGGGTAAAATAGGTTCTCTTTATCATATTTATCCTTAATTTCCTGTTTTTAGAGATCAGTTATTGTTTCTCTTCTTGAAATATAAATACAGCAATTTTCCTGCACTGTCAGCAGCATCTGCTGCTTTTTTTAAGAGACTACCTACCCGCCCCCCCCATTACTTGTTCTTAAACAAAAATAAAAATAGCTGGAAAAACTCAGCAGGTCTGACAGCATCTACGGAGAGAAATACAGTTAACGTTTCGAGTCCGTATGACTGGTGAAGAGTCATACGGACTCAAAACGTTAACTATTTTTCTCTCCGCAGATGCTGTCAGACCTGCTGAGTTTTTCCAGCTATTTTTATTTTTGTTTCAGATTTCCAGCATCCGCAGTATTTTGCTTTTACTTGTTCTTAAACTGTTCACTGTTTTGTAGCTATCCTTTTGTATTTGAGTGCATTTAAAATGTCTTCCACATTTAGAATTAGGTTTCTTCACTTTTTTGATGCCAAGGTTTAAGTTGATGAAGCTTTTTCTTCCTTGCTGGTATAATCATTTCTTCCTGTTGCTGTTTTAATACAAACTTTCCTGTTTGTCAGTGTTATTAGTATAAAAAAATCTTTGTCATTTCTTCTTGTCAAAACTAACTTAGGTGTGGTGCTTTCTTTATAATAAAAAAAACACAGACTTCATAGCCATCTTTCAAAAGCAGAGTGTCAGTTTTGTCCCGGATTTCAGACTGCATAGCAATCACTCTGAATGAGTTGTTTTCTTTGAAGAAAGGGATTTCTTGTATGCAGTTCCTCTTCTCCTTCTGTTGCCATAAATGCTTCAGATGATTTGGGAGGAAATATAATAACCATCCTCATGACCCCAAACCCGGTCATTGCAGTGCCAACTGACTCTTTTTATTGCAATCCTTACTAGAGAACTTGCTGATTCAGTGTTTGTCAGACTAGGCACACTAACTCCCAAAACCTACAGCAGACAAATGACCTTTGAAAAATCTAGCTTAGAGAATTTAGGCTTCCATTAGCTTTGGTGATATTATTAACATATAGAAAACCCCTACCTAAATGACTTCTGGTGCTAAATGAAAGAATTTCTTAGATGAGTGCTAGGATATGGGCCTTCCCAATATATGCTCGGGGCCCATTTATATGGTGGCAGGGCTCATGATGCAAGGACTTGAAAACTTGTCCCCTTCATTTCTACAGTTGTCCTTTACTGTTAAATTGGTTTTGTCCTTAGCAAAATATTTTCAGAACAATTTGAGGCTCTGCATTCTTTTGGGCTGAAGCACTTTTTAGCTTAACAGTTAACATGTGATTTTGTATGTGAATAACCAGATAATATCCCTACTGTATGTGGAGGTTGAACTTTAGTCAAAGAACAAGGGAGAACTATATCCAGAATAGATCATCTGCCGCATTCTGCTTGATCATAGCTTTCCAAGGTGTATTTTACTGTATGATAATAACTACTCCAGACTAGTGACTCTCACGTTTTGGTTGAACCCCCCCCCACCCTTTTCAGATGGATTAATAATCATGTACCCCTGTCTGGTTTAAATTATCGTACTCATAATGTGAAAGTATAGCATGTAAATAGTGCTTTAATAATGTTTTGAAGGAAACATATATTTCAATTTAGTGATATCTACTTGCATATTACTTAAAGATATAGCAATCTTAATGTCGCTCCCTTGTGTTCCTCAGTGTGGGCTTCCTTTGCAGGCGAGACATACCCCATTCTGCACTGCCCATGTGGCAGCTATACTGTTCTCCCAGCTGGCACCAAGCTTGCCTCTGGTCACCCATGTTGTTCAGCCGTTAGGCCAGCCTTGCCAGTATACATTATTTCGCACACCCTGTTTGAGAGCGACTGTCCTAGACCTTTCTCCAATTCACAATGCACTAAAATTGAATGGTTGGATATAAATGTTTCCTTGCAGCTTCTTAGATGATGAACTCTGAGGCAGATGGACCATCTAGGAAGGAACAAAAGCCAGGTGTTTCCCCCAAAGGAAATAACAGGTTCTTCAGGATTAACCTCTTGTTTATCTCTTGGCATCTAAATGTTAAGAGTATGTTTGCTAAAGGCCTGGGAACAGGTTACCTTATCTTAGAGAATGCTAGAAAGCACGATCTAAATAAAAACACATTTAGGCCAGGATTTCTTACTCGGTAAGCTGGCCCTTTAAAGCAGGACTGTCCTTTGATTGTATTCTCATATTTAAATTATAATGGGGTGCTATCTTGGAATTCCAGTTCCTACTGCCCCTCTAATACCATATATAAATTGAAGAAAGGGAGTCGGGAAATGAGGCAGTGGGATGCAGGAGGACTGGCTGATATATTACTGTGTTGTTGGGTTGGAGTAGTTTCAATAACTCCCAAAGACCACCTGCTGCAAACACTAACTTTATTGTAACATATTTATAGTTATGAGAACACTCCATCTCACACGTTGCTTTCTCCTCGACACTCAGATCACAAGCATATGTCACTTCCTTCTATGACATCATAGACTATTACAGTTAACCCTTTATGGAATTTAGTCTAGCATACTCCATTATACTACAGCTGACAGGGAAGAAATGGCCACTTCTGGGTATTTGATATACTAACAAAGTTACCAGGTTAGGAGCTTTATCAAGGCTGTTTCCAAATTATGCTGCACTTTATTTCAGTGACTTATGCCCCTTTAAACATAACCTCCATCCCGTTTTGGTGTTGGATCACGGAATTTTGTGCGTTCATGTTAGCAAGTTCCTTCTGCAAAGCCAAGATCCCATTGAGAGCTTGTGCAGCTTATTTTGTTGACCCAAACCCAGGGAACATGGGCCTAGGTCACAGCCTGACTGGCAGAAGTCCAGCCCAACCCCTGGATGAAATACCAGACTTTATAGTCTAAAGCAGACCTGTATTGTTTACAGTACAGGAACAGGCTGTTTGTTTCATATGGGTTCCATTTACCCTTCTCCAGTCTTTATATGACTGATGTGTAGTATTCCTTTATGCAGAAGGAAGGAACTGTTTTCACAATAGAACTAAGTTTCACTATGATTTAAAAATCCTGGTGAGGGGTAGAAATAATCTTAATAAATACACGGTTATAAATCCTTCGGGGAGATGAAATGTGGCTCATAGTCCTAAATGAACAAAATATGTTTTAAATATGCAGTTGCTGCTAATTGTTCCAAGCAACCACTGCAGAATTACATGGGAGGGTTGCCAAAGGTTGACTTCCAACTGTGCATTTAAAGATGTGTATAGATCGTACCATTCCAGTTGAATCACGAAGATGGTGGTTCTATCAACAATAATTTGCCAATCTTTATAAAATGAAATTATTTACACTTTTAATGAATTGGCAGGAGCAGCATTCCTGTACTTCTGCAGATTTGAAATGTTCATTATTTAATTTTTTTCATTTTCATTCAGGACATTACTTACAGTAAGTTTTTTTTGGTTAGGCATTAGTATCAAAGGATATGGGGCTAAGGCAGATAAATGGAGGTGAGGTACAGAACAGCCGTTATATAATTAAATGGCAGAGCAGGCGTAAGGGGTTCAATGGCCTGCTCCTGTTCCTAGGTTGCAGGAAAGGGCAATGTGGAAATTGAAAGCTCAGCTTGAACCAGATAGATAGGCATGACTTATGTGAGGTTCCTGTAAGCACAGAAAGTGCATGACCATGCACAAAAATGTTGTGCTCTAACTCGAGAGAGAGCTTTAAAAAACATGCATTTGTATAACACCTTTCACATCCTTAGGATTCCAAAAGCAATTCACAGCCAATTAATTACTTTTTTGGAGTGCACTCGCTTCTGTAATATAGGGAATATAGCCAATTTGTATACAGCAAGGTCCCACAAATAGCAATGGGTTAAATAACCAAATAAGCTATTTAGCAGTAACGGTTATAGGATATATGTTAGCCAAGGCACTAGGAGAATTCCCTTCTCCTTTGAATTTTAAAAATTCTTTTGTTGGAAGTAACATCACTGGCAAGACCAGCATTTGTTGCCCAACCTTAATTGCCCTTGAGAAGGTGGTGTTGAGCCACTTGAATATCTGCAGTCCATCTGGTGTAGGTATATCCACAATGCAGTTTGGAAGGGAGCTCCAGGATTTTGTCCCAGCAACTGAGGTAACGGCAATAATTTCCAAATCAGGATGGTGTGTGGCTTGGAGGGGAACTTGCAGGTGGTGGTGTTCCAATACGTCTGCTGCCCTTGTCTTTCTATGTAATTGAGGTCGCAGTTTTGGGAAGTGCTGTTGAAGAAGCTTTGGTAAGTTACTGCAGTCCATCTTGTATTTGGTGCACACTGGTCCCACTGTGTGTCAGTGGTGGAGGGAGTGAATGTTAAAGGTGGTGGATGGGGTGCGAATCAAGTAGGCTGCTTTGTGTGGATGGTGTCAAGCTTCTTGAGTGTTGTTGGAGCTGCACTCGACCAGGCAAGTGGAGAGTATTCCATCACACTCCTGACTTGTGCCTTGTAGATGGTGGACAGGCTTTGGGAAATTGGGTGATGAGTTACCACAGGATATTTTACACCCCTGAGCGGGCAGGTGAGATCACAGTTTTATGTCTCATCCAAAAGTCAGTGCCTCCAACAGTGTAGAATTCCCCAGTACTGCACTAGCGTATCAGCCAAGATTGTTGTGTTCATTTTTTTGGAGTGGAACCTTAGCCCAAGACCTGACTTGGAGATGAGAGTGCTACCTTGTGTTGAAGAACAATATTGCCCTTGTTAGTTGTTTATTTTTTCTAATTACATAGCATTATAAATTACCAAATCATTCAGTTTTAGGTAGAATATTTTCCCTTTACTTTAGAGATTGAGTAACTGCGATCTAGCTGTATAAATGCTTCGGATTTCCAGCTCTCTGCTTTGTCTCTTTTCACTGTTTTACATTTTTTTCTTGCCTATTTGTCCACTGGCTTATTTCATTGGATAAAATCTCAGAAGGTAAGGATTTACTTTCTGCTCTTGCATAATACTCTATTTGCAAGCCATACCTGACAAATGAAATAAAAACAGAAAATGCTAGAAAAACTCAGCAGGTCTGGCAGCATCTGTGGAGAGAGAAACAGTTGACGTTTCGAGCCTGTATGAAGAGCCATACGGACTCGAAACATTAACTTTGTCTCTCTCTCTCTCCACAGATTCTGCCAGACCTGCTGAGTTTTTCCAGCATTTTCTGTTTTTATTTCAGATTGCCAGCATCAGCAGTGTTTTGCTTTTATTCTTAACAAATGAATGGGCTTCCAGGGCAGTTTCTTAAAATTGCAAGTATAGTCACAAATCACTAAACTGACTGAACCTTGGACTTCAGAAAAGTTTTACCATGATAACCAACGTGAACATTTGCTGCGTGCATTTGCTTTCCATAAGTTCTGTTGTGGGTTGTTCCGGTTCAAAGTTTTGTTGTGTATGTGCAATCACAATTTAGTAAGATAACATTCCTCCTTGTTTACTCATCCTCTGCACGAGTGAAGATGGAAATCACTGTACATTGACTTTTAACCTTTTATCCTAGCTAAGTTTGAAAAAAATGCACCACCTGTTGTGCTTCAGATCTGTAAAACAGAGGAAGGTTCACATTTATTCCTTAATATAGTCTGAGTTAATTGATCTCCATGCAGGAAGAGATGAGAAAATTACAGTTGGTTCTAGTTTTTCCAGGCTAAGAAGGGAAAAAATCAGCTTAGGCTCTCAAATCTGATTGTGATCCAGTAATTTCTACTGGAAAGTGTGCTTGTGTTGACCACAATTGGAAGCAGGCTTAGGCCCAACTGTGAGACAACCCAGGTGAAACAACTCATTGGCACCCATTCTTGAGACTTTCTCATGTAAAGTGACCACTGGGTGAAGTAATAGAGAATTGGCATAGAATCAGACCCTAGGATGAGGCACCTCACTGAAGAGGGATTTTTTTAACCCTTCAGTACCCCTATAAACCCTGTGCTTCCAAAACCTATGCTACATTAAAGATTTGTTGTGGGTCTCACACCAGTTCTTTTTCTTAGGTTGGCAATACTGCTGCAGTTTTATAGTTGGAAAAGTTCTTTAGCTCAGTATTAATTTGTAATCTCCTCCAGTTCTATTAACCCTTTTCCACAGACAGTGTTCATCTAATTCTTTAGCTGCTTTAGTATCTCTCCATCTCTGTTCCATCTTTGACAGCTGTGTCTTCAGCCCTTTTCAGTCCGGCAGTTCTTGAGGGATTTGATCTGCTCATTGAAACAGCCATTCAGCTGCGAACACGAGAGCAAGTATTGGGAAAGGGAAACTTGAACCTTAACAATATTGACCAAGGCTTTTCCTCCCATCAGGATTGATAACGTAGATGATGCTCCTCCACTTTCTCCAAGCATGTGTGCATTTGTTTCAGCCAAAGTAGCACTATATTGGTACAGACTCCAAATAGCTTCAGTCAGAGTGTCATACAAGGGAATTGCATTGAGTATTTCTATTAGTAGTCCTTTGTCCCTGCTCAGGAATTTGCGGCATTATTTTGGACCCTATGAAGTACTGAACTGAAAGTGTGCAACACTTTACTTAGCACTGGAGAAAAACTGTAATGAGCTGATGCATAGAGTTGAGTTCCTTCTCTGTTTGGTTTACTTTGAATACTTAATTACCTATCTCGGTCATTTCTCTTTTCACAGCGTTAAAAAAATTGCCATGTATTGAAACTCGGGTGGGTAATTATAGACTGCCTCCAAAGTTCTGTTTAGCCTAAAATTGCTTATTGATTTCATTTCACTCTGGAAATTACACTGCAGAAGCTTTACCCATCACAAACAAACATTCACCCCCTCCACCACCAATGCACAGTGGCAGCAGTGTGTACCATCTACAAGATGCCCAGCAAAAACTCACCAAACCTCCTTAGCACCTTCCAAACCCACGGCCACTACCATCTAGAAGGACAAGGGCAGCAGACACATGGGAATACCACCACCTGGAAGTTCCCCTCCAAGCCGCACATCATCTTGACTTGGAAATATATCACCATTCCTTCACTGTCGCTGGGTCAAAATCCTGGAACGCCCTCCTTAACAGCACTGTGGGTGTACCTACACCACATGGACTGCAGCAGCTCAAGAAGGCAGCTCATCACCACCTTTTCAAGGGCAATTAGGGATGGGCAATAAATGCTGGCCTAGCCAGCTATGATCACATCCCATGAACAAAAAAAATATGTCCTTCGTTGGGACCTTTTCTGCTGATTTGGGTCTATTCGGATGTGGACCCATGGATGACTAGCAGTCTGGGTGGGTATTTTATATCAACCTCCTCTCCACTGTTCACTCAGATGCCTTTTTATCCTCCTAACATGGCCACTGTCATTTGGCTTCTTGCCATTTGGATGGTCCTGACACCTCCCCTCACCCATCCAGATGCTCACCGACTTAGAATCCCCTTTGTAAGCTTACGCAACCCAAACCTCATGGTCAGCATTTATTGTCCATCCGTAGTGACCTTTGAGAAGGTGATGGTGGACCTTCTTGAACCGATACAGTCATATGGTGAACTTACTCCCATAATGCGGTTAAGTAGGGAGTTCTAGGATTTTGACCCAACGACAGTAAAGAACCGATATATGTTGTATTGAAATTATTTATAAAAGGTCTAAATAGCAAAGAGAAGAACCACACTGCAAAGATTCTGGTTTGCATCACTTATTGAGTTATGAAGAGACCTGTAAATTTGCTGTTCTTGTTTTAAGGTGAACGGAATCAGAAGTACAAAGAGCTAAAGAAAAGAGAAGAAACAATGGATGGTGAGTTTATGGTTTTCTGGACCAGTTTCTTAGCCATGCACCATTATATCTGCATGCAAATTGTTATTGTAAAATTCAGATCATGTGTTGTATTATATCAAACCTCTTTGAAAGTACAAGTAGTAAATAGATTTTATGGCAACATTGTACATGAACATTAGAAGAACAGGATGACTATCTGAAATGTGTACTTCTATGCATTCTCAAACCAATTCTTATTATCATTGTCTATGTTGAAGCGCTGTTGTGATTGTTAACATTTCCTTAACTATTGAATAAATTTTATCTCTGTTCGTAACTATCTTAATTTCTATCCAGCTGCATTTCAGCTGTTCCACATTTATGGTCACTCTTTCCAGAACCTGAGAATTTTTGAAAATGTGCAGCTAATGGAATGAGCAGCCATAATTGCTAACTTGGACGAGCTTTCTTTTTGCTGTTGAGATTTTTTTCCACCCACCAGCTAAAACATTGATAGCAGTGAGACAGTGCTACACCTTTTCCAGAGCATAAGTTTCCAAAATGGGAGTCATCAGACCCTCTTGGGCCATTAGGTTTATTTCCTTCTGTCATCATATGCCTGCAATTTTCTGTTTGACTTACCAGTATAACACTTCTGTTAATGTATATTAATAAAAATAAAATATTTCTGCAGCGCTAGCACTGGGTAGCTGGATGCTATCATCTTTCAGAAATCAGAACAGAGGAAGTACATCGATATTTGCTAGAGGCCCCTCACGCACTGACTCATTTGTTCTCGATGTGAGTGACGTGGATAAGGCCCCATCTATCACCCACCTAAGTTACCCTACGAAGGTGGTGGAGAATCTTCTTGAACCATGAACCTTACCAATGAGGCTCTCAGTGGTGTTAGGCAGGGAGGTGCTTTAAGTACAGGGCATATTGTATTTTGTTTACAATTAAGCCCTTGCATTTATAAAACAGCTTTCATAACCACCAGATGCTCCAAAGCACTTTACAGTTGGTATTTTTGAAGTAATGTAGAGAAAGTGACAGCCGATTTACACAGCAAACCCAGCAAATAGCAACGTGATAATGACCAGGTTATCTGTTTTCATGTTTGAGGGACAAATATTGGCCAGGACGCTGGGGATAACTTGCATGCGCTTCTTGAAAATATTGCCATGCAATCTTTTACATCCGCCTGAGAGGGCAGACACGACCTCGGTTTAACATTTCATTAGAAAGACGGCACGTCTGACAGTGAAGCACTCCCTCAGTACTGGACTGCAGTGTCAGCCTAGATTGTTGTGCTTAAAATCTGGAGTGGTTCTTGAATCCACAACCTTCTGACTCAGGGCAAGACTGCTACCAACTGAACCACAGCTGATACACAACTTATGTCAGAAAACCTTGGATTTTACTTTTAAAAACAATCTTAATAGTGCATACAATTTAACCAATTAACAAAATTCTTGGCTGTTGTATTTGGGAAAACTGTCATCTTTGATCTTTGTGCATAAATGTACAAAAATGTAATGTCAGTAGTAAAACCAAATCGGCCTAACATTTCCTTTCACAGACCGCACCCTACTCTTAAACTACAGGGTATTTTAAGTAAATGAACTCACAAAAGATTAGAAAATTACTGCAGCAGTCAGTTTTGTTTTGATTTTATTCCCCAAGCTGTGCTAGAAACCAGGGGAGTAGGATTTATGTTGCAGTGTTGTCAGACAATAGGTTCCTTTTGAAAATGTTCATGCTGTGAATTATTAACATGTCTCATTTATACATCTGTAAGAAATGTTGAGTGACCGCAGAAGGAGTTTTATTAAGTTTGAATTCCCTTTATTGTCCATTTTTCTTGACTTTGTATCCAGCAAGGATCTATTTGTACTGAGTGTACTGTATCTGACCAAAGCCTAGATTTTGCACTATTAAAAATTGAGAATGAGGCGCAGCCATAGCGCAAGGGGCTGGACATCAAAAGGTTTGTCAATTTTGAATAGACTACATGCACAAGAAAACCTTACCCAATTGACCTAGCACATTTTTCCACGAGCCATAACATCCAGTGAAGGAGCAGCTCTTAAAGAGTTGCAGCTTGCTTTAAAAGAGAAATTTCTGGCGATAACAGAAAATGTGCCTAATAGTTTCATTGTGGAGAATGCCTTTGATGCGCCCCATTTCAGCATCAAGCTTGCATGCCAAGCAAATGGGTCAGGCCCTATTTACAAGGTTGCTGATAAGACCAATCTGATAGAATATGGAACTGTAAGAATCCCAATATGTATATTGACCAGTGAAGGTAGGTAGGCTTGCGGTTGACCATGGTAGAGAACCCCAGGGAGATTTCTCAACTAGCACATCAAGGAGGGGGAGTTAATTTGACTGCTCCGTTTCATAGATGAATTTGAGCCCATTACGACATGTAAGGAAATTGTTACAGCAGCTGCTGATTTAAATATAGTAAACGTATCATCCACATATCGGAAATATGCGAGAGGTAGGAGGTTAGGTGTCATTCCATCGAAGACACGTTTCTCATGGAACCCAACAAACATGTTTGTGAGAGCTGGGCCTAGAGGGGATCCCATGGCAACACCATCTATTTAGGCATACATAGTGTCATTCAAACTGAACTCAGCTGCACAAGTTGCCAAGTTCATAAGTTTAATGAATACTGATTCACGCTATGGTGGTGGGTCTAGATCGCCATGATATAGTGCTGCAGCGCAAATACCTATGGCTTCCTTAAGTGGAACATTGGTGAATAGGCTAGCAATGTTAAATGAGCACATGGACCCAGGATTGCCATGGATATGCAAGTCCTGTATGGCCTTCGCAAATGTGAAGGACTCCTTTACTGCATATGTGGAAAACCTGGTCAAAACTGGTTGCAACAATTCACCCAACTATTTGGCCAATTCATGTTGTGCAGAACCGGTTATTGCTAAGATGGGACATAGAGGAGCATCACTTTTGTGCGTTTTGGGCAGCCCATACATATTCGGACGTAGCAAACTGTGAGGACAAACCCAGTCATATATATCACGCAGTAGCTCATTGTGCTTACACAAGTCCAGCAAGCGTTTTTTTTTAACTTACTTTCGAGCAAGGCTGTCCGGTTATGTTGAGCGCAGGCCCAATGGATACGAATTTGGACCTGTCATTAAGAATGGTGGGCATTTTGTTGATTTAGTCATGCCTGTTAAGGTTGACTATTCCTGTCCCTTTGTCAGGTTTGCTGGTGTGTACGTCCGGGTTGGTCTTAAGGCCTCGCAACACAAAGGCGTTGCATGTGAAAGTCAGACAGTCGTTCAGAACCCCGCAATTTGCGCACGCTAGATCAGCTAGGCGCACTTTCAAGGATTCAGCGTCTTCAGTGAACGCTGGTTTGTGGCAGGACAGTTGGGAGTCGAGGAGTTCAAACTCAGCTAATACCTCTTCCTGTTTGAATTGGGATAAAGGCACACCAAAATTGAAACCATGCACAAGGTCAAAAGCATTTCCATGGCAACGCCAGTTGCCAACCAATTAGCACTCTCTTCACATACAGTATAAATTGTTGTTTTTTCCCCCCCCCCCCACTCCTTATATTGGTATTCTTGCGAATGCCCTGATGAATGCAAGACGCAAAGCTTAGACATGTCTCTTTTTTTCAGCAATACTCAAGTTCTGTACTTCCAAACTACCAATGTCTATTTGGGACATTGAGGTTTTTTTGCCTTTCATTGGGTTTTACATGCTGTAGCAACACCTACCTTTCCTGCTTTGAAGCACCTTCAGAAAATCGGGCAAAGTAGGAATGTAGTGCACAAGGTCAGATTTTGCAATGTTAATATGACCTTAGACTGTTGGCAGAACTTAAGAGAATTTAGAGCTATGATCTTCTTTAGAGTGCAGTCAGAGGATGATAAATGAAATGTATTAAAATGTCACATATTTTGGCATAATTTATATTTCAAGCATTCCTGGATACCTATGAAGATATCAAAAACCAAGAGTTGGAGAGGAAGACGCAGCTTGAGGCTAATATTGTAGCCCTTCTAGAGCACACAAGCAGGGTAAGTTCAATCAGGAAAAATGGGCTTAACTTTTCTGCCTCCCACCCAATTTTTGGCCAAACTCAGGAGTCAGAGCCAGGTAACAATTTGGAAATGTGGTGTACTGTATCCATACTAGTTTCCAGGAGCTATTCCCAGGGTAAACTGCATCCAACCAAAAGAATGTATCAGGCATATTAGGGAACACTTACTCCACTCTGATTCTCACCATTTGTATTCTTGGAACACTGACTCTCTATTCAGAGGTCTGCAGGGAGAGCTCCCATTCTCTCTTCACTCCAATAATTGATGATGCACCTATCAGGGTAATATGATAATGGGGTTGTGCATATGTCCCATTCTTGAAATTAGAAATTTTCAACCATTTCTTTTCAGTAAGCAGTCCCTGGCCACCTGTTTGCATCTCCTACTGCAGTAAGTCTCTGCCCTTAAGCTGCTGTGACTCAGCAGCAGAGGTCAGGGAGCCTGCCTATTGTTTGTAAATGACCCTCGAATCAGAAATATGGTCAGAATCAACTGGAACACCTTGAGAGGGAAATCAAGTCCTTGTCCCAAATTCCTAAGAAGAGTCATATTGGACTCGAAGCATTAACTCTGTTTCTCTCGCCACAGATGCTGTCAGACCTGCTGAGATTTTCCTGTGTTTTCTGGGGTTTTTTCCAAATCTCCAGCATCTGCAGTGTTTTTCTTGTATTTTATTATATCAGAGTTCTTCCCTGCTGGAAGTGCATTTCAGTGACGGAGTGGTGGAGAATGCCATAGCCATGGATTTCAGTGTCGCTGTGGTGCCTAATGTTTTTATATAAAAATGGACCTTAATTCTCTATCAGCAGTACACATCTATAATAGTTTAGTATATTAAAACAGTAATAAGTAGTAAATTATGCTGTATTCAGTGTCTTTAGAGTTTAAATTTATCAATACAATAGCCAGTGTTCTTGCAACATCAGGTGAAGGGTGTGGTGTAGTGGTATTGTCACTGGACTCATACTCCAGAGTCCCAGGGTAATGCTCTGGGGACCCGGATTCGAATCCCACTACGGTAGATGGTGAAATTTGAATTAATTAAAAATCTGCAGTTGAAAGCCTAATGATAACCATTGTTGATTGTCGTAAAAACCCATCTAGTTCACTAATTTCCTTTAGGGAAGGAAATCTGCTGTCCTTATCCGGTTTGGCCTACATGTGACTCCAGACACACAGCAATGTGGCTGACTGTTAACTACAAGCCACTCAGTTAGCTCACCACCATCTTCTCAAGGGCAATTAGGGATGGGCAATCCCTAGATGGGCCTAGCCAGCGATGTCCACATCCCACGAATGAATTTTTAAAAATGAGATGATCCTACACTAACCTTTCTATTGATGGCTTTCTCTACAGCATATGAAAGAAACGCTTCAGTGTACTACTATTGGAAAATACAAGGCTTTGTTGGGTGAAATAGCAATTTTAGGGAGCTGAGCATTCTGCCATTTAACACGTTGACCAGGGAACATTTTTGTAAGAAGAGGGGAAATTATAAAACAAGTGTGCTTCATCGTAAAGCATAAATTACTTTTTAACACCTGCTGAAACAACAAAATTGAAATAATTGTACAGCATTTGTGATTTCCAGTACAACCGTAAAATACTGTTGTAAAAAGAATAGTAGAAACTGTTCAAAATTCCCACCTGAATATCATCTGTCATTATCTGTTTAAATATTGGTTTTTGTTATTTCTCTAACCTCATATTCTTACTGGGGCCACTTTTGATTTTTTTGCATCAAGAATCCCATTGTTTTTTATAATAGTTTTTTGGGATGTGCAGACAAAGAGTCAATGTATTTTAGCAATGTTTAATCCATCTCCATGGTGCAATGCAGAATATGAACCGAATGAGACAGATCTCCTCGATAACTGCACATGAACTGAAGTCCATGCAGGAGGACCTGAATTTCAAGGAAACTGAAATGCAGAAATCCCAGACGACTGCCAAGGGTTTGACAGATGGTAAGAAATATTAAAATATATGCCCCCTTAGCAATGATTTTATACATTTAGAATAAGATTCAGCTTGAAGTATATTGACCGTGCAATATTTCAGTCAAGTTATTGTCCATAGCATCAAAACAGCTCAAATAAAAAATGTGAATGACATTCTCTGTGAGTGTGACCAGGGTGGATTACCCTCATCGTCCTTGACCTCTCTGCCACATTTGACATGACCGAACGCTCCACGTCCCTTCAATGACCCTCCTACATTCTTCAATCTTGGTGACTTCCCTCGCTTAGTTCCATTCTTACCAAGATCCAGAGCATCTTTACCGTGACTTTCTTCCTGCCCCTGCACCTTTAGAAAAGAATTCAAGATCTACCATGTCAATGCCTGAATTCATTTTTTTTTTAAGTGGTACCATTAAAGGTTACTGTGAAGCTTTCGGATTGTCGTAAAAATCCAATAGGTTTACCATGCCCTTAGGGAAAGAAAGCATGCTGCCTTTACCCAGCCTGGTCTGTATGTGACTCCAGTCCCAAGCCAACATGGTTGACTCTTTAGCGGCCATCTGTTGTGGCATAGCAAGCCACTCGGGGGAAACTAGGTTTGGCCAGTAAATGCTAGCTTTGCCAGCAGCACTAGTGTCCTGAGAGTGAGTGCTTTTAAAATCCTAGTATTTGGATTTCTTCATCACCTTGTCCCTTCCTTTCTCTATCATTACTGTCTCCCTAGACCGTTTGTTGATCTAACTTTCGCCTTTTGTGTATCCAGCCTTCAACCTAGTTTCCATACTCTGCAATTCTGTCCCTAAATTGCTTCCCTCTGTTCATTTACGACTCTCATTAAAATCCACTTTGTTGACCAAGTTTCAACTCCTCATAATAGCTCCTCCTTTGGCCTGACATTCATTGTTTTACCCCCTGCTCTCTCCGAAGCACTTTGGGACTAACTTCAACATTCAGGGTGCTGTATAAATACAAGTTATTGCTGTTGAAATAGCTTGCATTCAGTAACTGAGAAGTAAACTGTTTTCTTGTTGCAAAATATGATAAGATCTGTATATTGATGAAACTGTCAGCTGAACAAATGGTGCAGAAAATTTCAGTGCCTGCATTAAACGGCTTTTTCTCGATGGGTGTAGTTTCTTGTGAGCATTTAGTGACTCCACTGACACTTGTATTGTTGTTCAGGATTTCCTTCTTGAGCCCGGCCTTAATAATCTGTTAACATTACTGTAGGCCAGACTTAAATTTTTTAGAAGCAAAATATTTTACAAGTGTAACAATCTACTGCATGGATGATAATTTTATAGTATGATGTAAAAGAGTGTTAGCACATTTAATATTTTCAGTCAATTTTTGTTTAGAAAGCTAAAAAGTACTGTTAGAGGCTTGCTGATATGAGTTTTATGTGGTTCAGTATCTGACTTCAGTAAGATCCTTGAACAGTGGTTTAACGTTCTTTTCCTCTATTTCAAATTTTACATCATTAACAAAATGTGATATATTTTTGTACTAACTATGAAAAGGAGGAAACTGAAGTAGATAAACAGATTTACTATACAGCAGCTTTCCACAAGATAGTCGAGAGCCTGCTCAAGTTAATACATTACTCCAAAGAGTACAGTCTGAAAGGTTTGACCCCTAATGTCCTATCAGAAGGAACTGGACTGTATCCTCTTCCTGCTTCTTGCTTTACCACAGTTTAGAGACCAAAGACTGTTTAATGAAATTTGTTACTGAGCAAGAAGTAGAATGCTACAGAGTTTCTTATTTTTGCTTCCTTTCTTTCTAGACATTAGGGGTGTGGTAATCTTTTGGCATTTAGAGCACTGGGTAAGAACTGCTTAACTTGCTGATTCTCATAATTGACATTTCAAGGACAAATGTAAAGACTGTCCAATATTTTAACCTTCAACACTTGGCTAAAGTATCAGTAAATCATTTTGTACATCTTTGAGGATATTGAAGTAAAATTTTTGGAAAGGAATAGCAAAATTAATAGAGGTTTCAGAACAATATTGCAATGTAAAAGGATTTAATTTGATTGGAACTACCTGTTCTTGTTCGTCCCTCGAGGTGTATTCATCATCTGGGGTGTTTGCTAGGGTTCCGGTGGGTAAGTAGGTGACTGCTAAGGCTGATCTGCGCCGGAAGGTTCTGCTCAAATAGGACAGGATACCACAGACGATTGAGTTTTGGACGAGTTGCTGGTTCGGGATTTCGTCTCCTTGTGTTTTCTCTATACCTCTGGTATGCGCTTGCTTTGGAAGGAGGTCACACAGTTTGTTGGTTGTGCCAAGTGCAGTGATCCTGAGCGAGCTTCTCCCAGGACTTGATGTCGATATCAAAACTTCTAAATGAAGCCTTCAGAATGGCCTTTTAGCGCTTCCTTTGGCCACCATGAGAGTGCACCCCAGTCCCAAGCTCACCATTGAAGATTCACTTTGGTAAGTGAGTGTCAGGAATTTTGGCCACATGATCAGCCCAAGTCCAGTTGTGACTCTCTCAATATGGTGATGGTGCTTGCATGCCAACCCAGGTGAGAGCACCTCAGTGTCTGGCACTTTGTCCTGCCATCTAATCTTCAGAAGCTTCCGAAGGCAACTCAAGTGAAAGCGGTTGAGTTTCTTGGCATGATGCTAGTACACAGTCCAAGTTTCGCATGCATCCAGCAGAGTGGGCAGGAGCAGTGCTCTGTAGATTCTCAGTTTGGTAGGCAGACTTACTCCTCTTAGTTCCCAGACCAATGTTTGAAGTCTGCCAAAGGCTGCAATTGCTTTGGCAATTCTTGCATTTGTCTTATTGTCAATATAGACAATTCGAGAGTGTGCGCTGCTAAGATAAGTGAACTTATTCATTGCTGACAGGTTCTGGTCATGGACTGAAACATTGGGCTTGAGATGGGGCTTTCCTGGAGCATCAGCATGAAGAAACATCAGTTTCTTCATGCTGATCGTAAGGCCAAAGCTGACCCATGCATTGGAGAACAAGTCCATGCTACGTTGCATATCCAGCTCTGAACCAGCAGGTACTGCACAGTCATCGGTAAACAGGAAATCACAAAGTATGCCCTTGAAGACTTTGATCCTTGCCTGGAGACATCTTGGATTGAGCAGCCTCCTGTCCATGCAATATCTGATTTTGATGCCAGAATCGTGATCTTGAAGGTATTGGAGAGCATAGTGGAGAAAAACTTGCTAAAGTGAGGCTGACACTAGTACGCAGCCCTGTTTAACTCCATTAGTAACTGGGAATGGGTCAGAAGACTCCCCAGCATCCAGGACATGCATGAGCATGTTGTCATGACCTGTCGAACCATTATGATGAATTTCTCAGGGCAGCCGAATACTCCATTACTATCCAAAGATTTAATGTATTACTAAATATCAATCTAGCTGATTTTAATTCACTGGATATTAATATTACTGAAATATGTTTTACTTAATTATCCTTTAAAGATCTTGAGGTATATTGAAATTTAGCTTTGGTCACTTTTTT
Source organism: Cetorhinus maximus (assembly GCF_964194155.1). NCBI lineage: Eukaryota > Metazoa > Chordata > Chondrichthyes > Lamniformes > Cetorhinidae > Cetorhinus > Cetorhinus maximus. The sequence continues at coordinate 181,779,200 of NC_135880.1, forward strand.
CTTGCAGATAGGAAAGTGCAGTTTTCTATAGGCAGAATCAATCCCCTATGATCCGATATTTACGCCCTGTGAAAGGGAGTAGTATGCCAGTGGTTAAACAGTTGCACTTTTAGTGAAATATTTAGCATCAGAGGTTAAATGGGCAGCTCACCATGTTCTCCTATCCTTCTGAATACAGAAAACATTATTGTCAGACTGCATCCTGCAAGCAAAAGATTTATAATAATGAAGAAACATGGGAATAAAGCAGACCACCAGCAGCATCATGATTGATATACATATTACTTTAAAACAAGAGTTTCCAAAATCCAAGAGCTCTTTTTAGAATCATTTAGAGTTTTAGAACAATCCATCAGCTGATCTTTGCAATACATAGTCCCAGCTTACTGCCGTACCTCAAAAATGCTGCAAATTAAGACTACAACAGCCAGATCTGTAACTCCTCATCTTATGGTTTGCCACACCCATCAATTGGATTCTTTCACACTGGGCAAGTAAACTTAAAAAATTCCTGTGGATTGCTCAAACATTTTAAACTGGGGAAAAAAAACTCAGAATATGAAGTATTTCGTAAGGTGAGACTAATGGTAATTACTTTTACAGAGTGACTTCCCAAAGTGATTGATATTTTAACTTAAGCAATGTTCTGCAGGCATTCTTGCCTAACGATGGAATATGTCACTGCACCTTGTACATTATCCTCCACACCGACCCAGTGAAATGAATTGTGCTCTATATTATCTCATCTATTTTTGTTGGCTGCTGTGACTTTATATAACTGTCTGGCTTGTCTGGAGATGGGGGGATAGTTATCTAAAACATGACTTCTCTTTCCTTTCCTCCATCCAACCACAGAGAGCCAACGGCTCCAACAGGACCTTCAGAAAGTTGAGCAGTTAGAAAGCAAGATTGGTGCTGAGCTGAGTTCTTTAAAGGAAAAGATTCAGCAGATAACAGATGCACTGGAAACTTATAGCAACTTGGATGGACTAAAAGCTGCTGGAGAGGAGAAAAAGAAGGTAACAGCAGGGGAAATCATCCACAATGCCTTAACTGGATGTGCTTTTACATTTAATAGGAAAGCATTGTATGATTGTTTTTTAACAATATATATTTGGGGTGTTATGATTTTAAATGCTGTGAGGCAAAACTCATTGAATGAACCTCACAAAGTGGGAGCATGGGTTACAGAATTAACCCTATTTATTTCTTAGCTCTCATCTAATGAAGCTCCATGTTCAGGCTGGAGCCTTGTAAAAGTATCCTTTTACGCCAATGAAGCAAAATGGTCTTTGATTATTCTTTGCTGTTTTTTGTGTGTCCAGCTGCTGCTTTCAGTATCAATTGCGTCTGTGACTTCTGTAAATCATTATAAAATGTTCGTAAACAGTTTCATTGAAAAAAAATCATCAATCGTCGTCTTCCTTTTCTGACACTAGCCACTCCTTCGACCCCTTTGCAAAAGCTATCTCTTATGATTTCAATAAATTTTCCTTTACCATCCTGATGTACAATTGCTGACACTCTGAAAAACAAAACATAGCTTTTAGGCTAACTTCTTTGCATCTGATCTTGGTAAAGAGCCTTGTTCCATCACCTCATTCTATTAGGTGATCAACATCAAATTAATCCCCATCTTGTCTGTCACATCACCTGGTCTCTGGATTCGATTTCTACTCCTGATCTCAAATAATGCACCACCTTAAAAACTCTGGCCTAATCCATGATTAGCAGTATTTTTCCTCATGATCATTCTGACCGGGATGTTTTTTTGCACTCGAGCAATTTGTTGATTTATCCCGAATGATAAACCTACGATTTTCATTCTACCTGTTACCCAGAAACTTCAGGAGGAGAAAGTGACACTAACACAACGCAGAAACATCTTTAAGAAGGTCATGCAGCAAGTCTCAAAGGAGTACGATACTCTGAAGATGCAGCTACAGGAAAATGAGACCCATGCACAGGTGGGACTATTTGTTAAATGTCTTAGACTGCATAGCACCATGATGTACAGATGGATTGTAAATAACTTTTCTGACTGGAAGTGTTTACTGTTTAACTTGCGAATCTGGTGATTATGTTATATCTTAATTTGGTTAAAGTAATGTCTGTTGAAAAAACAGAAACAAAACATTAGGCTATAACTTCTGAGCTCCAGGGCAGTCCAAAAATGCGCTGGGGAACCTCTCTGGAAGTTTCTAGGTAAGAATTGTAAGGCAATTGCCTGGGAAGTTCAAACTTCCTCTGAGCAAATGTGATTTAAATCGTGAACTTTGGATAGTTCTGACTGTTACAGCAATAGTTACTTAGATAAACTTAGAAAAATTAAAACCACTTGCAGTTTCTGGGAAACTATTGTACTGACCTCCCCTGACCCTCTCATGGTACTCCCCCCACCTCCCCATACAACTCTCCTTCCCCACCCCACCCCCCAAACCCCCGGTCACCGTCACCCGGTCGCACAGGACTATCTCACCATTCCCCCCCACATGACTACCCGCAACATCCTGACTTCAACCCCCTTGACCAACTGCTGCCCATGCCCCTTTACCACCCACCCCACCATCCCCCTGCCACAATCACCAGAGGACTATCTTCCTCCCATCACCCCCGCCCCCTCCCCACAGGACTACCCCCAACATCCCAACTTTCTCTTTCTCTTTCTCCCCCCCTCGCCCCCTGCCGCCCACCAGCCCAAATCTGCACCCGCCCCAGGCCCAGCCCAGCCCCCAACCTACACCTTACACACTTCTCCCTGGCTTGTCAAAGACCTTTTAAACTTGGCTGGACCATTAAACTTGTCTGGATTACAGCAGCTAGTGCTGTAAAAAATGGGGCGTGGTTTACTTTGCCTGTAACTGAACTGCCCTTGACTGTAGGCCCTGGGAGCATAATGCACTACACAGATCTCACTTGGCCTGAGTCGGAAGGTCGGGCGAGATAGAATCTCCTGGATTTCCAGGTAAGTAATTTTAAGTGGAGTGGCAATCTGACTGAATTGCCACTCCATCTGCAGTTACGGCCCAATGTTTTTAGTCAACAGATCATTTTCGCTACACTTGTGGCTTTCAGGCTTTTCTGTGATGGGGTTCCCTGCAAATATTGACACACTCCTTAAAACTCAATGCAAATATTTTTTCCAATAGACAGTATCAGCAATCCAAAGGGAAGTAACCTTTTTCATTGCAGAAAATATGTGTTTAGTTATACAGCAACTGAAATAATATGCTATTAAGTCAATTAAACACAGAACAGTGCAAAAATCTGCTGACAGGCAGAAATATGATGATCAAGCAGACTCCTTAGGGTTAGGAAGCCAAGGTTGAAAACTCACGCATTACATTGATCAATTTATCCAAATATCTGTCATTTGGGGATTTGAAATGTAGAAGAATTTCATACATAACTTTGAGTGCATTGTACTATTTTTTCGAGGAATAAAATTATACCCAAATTAAATTGCCGTCAGCTATATTAAAGGGATAACAGACAACATCCCTCTAAGCTGCACGAGCGTGCAGCCATACAACAACCTGGAATGTACTGCATGGCACACTAAACAGGCCTTGCAGATCCGACACTCTCTCTCTAAAATGTGCACAGCACTGCAGCAATCTTGAATGTACCACATGGTGCAATGAACAGGCTGCATGCAACCAAAGAAAAATTAGAAGGTATACTGTTCATATCTTTGGCCATTCGGAACAATGTACCTTTTAAGGATTACCTCATTTGATAATAGTATGTTAGACAGGCACAAGCCAATCACTTGTAATAAATAAATTTGACAATACTTGAGAAAAACCCAATCTGCCTATTAGTTAAAAACTGTTCACTTTGCTTGACTTAAATTACTTGCAAGACAGCCCATAATGGGAACCCATAATACCTATTAGGAAGGAACCCCTCACTTCACTTAGCCATCAATACCAACAGAGGAATAAGAAAGATAAAGCTAACCACTCTAGGCACCCTTTTATTTCTCCTGGTCAGCAAAACATTATTCTCTGTTCAACCTTGACCAGCCTTGGTGTGCTTAGTTCCAGTCTGTAATTGAAACCAGATGCTAGCTATGAAAGCACGTTTATTCCCACACTGGGGCCTTGGAAGTACCTATATATCTTATCCTTAACTCTTTGGTTTCCCAGAGTCCAGCAGGAACATTTAAAAGTGCATTTTAAGAGCACCTTTTAGGCATTTATAGTTTCCTACAGATCTCTATGGTGTAACTATTCAATGCAATGGGACTGTTAATGCAGCAGGCATACTTATTCTTTGCTGCATCTTGTGTGTAGATCAGCCTTCAGCAAATGATACAGCTTAGTGACAATTTTGTTGCTGAGGTGGAGAGAGTGAAAGCAGCTACCTTCAGACATTCTCCAGGTATTTGGCTTAGCCTGGATCAGACAACGCAGTCCCTGGGCTGATTGTGAATGGGCACCAAGTGCCTGTCTTTGTTCCCCTCCACTGAATGTCCTCTTCCTCCCTCCAAATCCAGGGCAACCGTTGTTGGCAAGCCTAGTGGAAGGTCACGCTGTGCGGTGTATTGTAGCTGAGATTGACAATTTACTGCTGGTGCTGCGGTCGTCAGCCAAAGTCCGGAATAACTGACAAACAGCAGCAAGGAGCCACAAAAGTTATTACTCTCTTAATAATGCAGGAATTTCAGTATGACGACTCCCAAACAGCAGAGCAAAATCCATATTGCAAAAAGTGCACAACCTTAGCTTCAAGGTTTGCAGTTCTGCAGCTGACAGTATAATAGAGGACTCCCTGCACCCATTTTAAATGGGCGCTCACTTGAATGACAAGTTGCACCACAGAAGACCACAGGAAATTTGTCATGGGATCAAATTCATTAATTTTAGGGCAGTAATGAGCTGCTCTGATGTTTAAAGTACAGTATCTTAGTGAAAACTCATTCTCTCCTTTTGAATTGGAAGTTCAGTGCCAAGTGTCAGGTCAACTTGCCCAATCCTGTGGTGTTCATGAGCTGCAAATGGAAAGCTGCTCCCTGATGGCATCGGGGAATAAACCCTGTTACTCTTTGACTTCACCAAAGCTTCTGTGTAGCCTTGGCATGCTTAACATGTACATGGGCTGTAACTTGTATCTGAAGTTTTTAATCACACTAAAATCTTAATGCGATTTCACACACAAAACCATCACAACATACCCTAGATGCATGTTTGTTTAATAATATGAGCACATTATGTACATGTGTCAGTGTATGGATTCCTTAAACTTACAGCTTAAATACAGATGACTTAAATGCTCCTTTTGCTTTGTACTATTAAACTGAGCATCGACATGATGTTTATGTTGCTATTCAACAAAAAGGCTTTGAAGCTGGCAAACCTGCTTTATAAAGAATCAGTAGCCTTTTGACACATCTACAGGCAGCAAATTGGCTAAGACCTGGAAGGAGCTGATGGCAGAATAGGATGGTGAAGCTAACCTTGACTTCATTGGCAGTACTGTTCCTATGGTGAAAGCTGGTAGCTAGCCTCTGAGTAGGAGGATCAGCTCTTCAACTACCTGCTAACTGAATTCCAGATCTTTGTTGTATCAGTTCCCTCTCAGTCATTACCATGAAGCTGTGCTTGATCTGTTGATATGATTAATGGAATGCTAGTGGGTCTGGGCCTTCTGTCTCTGATTATCTCCCTGGGCACCTTTGTATTTCTTCATCCTATTGTTATGATCCCCAACTGAGGTTACCACTGGACAAGCCTGATCCCAGGGTGGAACCCAGCTTGATAGATCCTAACTTTTATTTGTTTGTTTAGGTACGTGGAGAGGGGCAACTGAACAGAGTCAGCGAAGTCAGCTAATGAACTTTTAACAAAAGCATGAAATGTTTATTAAACAAGAAAAGATTAATTATATTACAATACTCCTTCATCCACGACTATACCTTTACAGATATATACAGATTTGTAAAGATAACACAAGTTACAAAGGCTGTCTTATACTGTACTGTTCACAGTAAGTACGGTCCATGTAAACCAATTAGCGATCTGTGGTCAAACACACCACACTCTGAAACCAACTGACAGATGCTATTGATCTCTCTCAACTCTCCCCAGACGCTTGTTAGACCGTGAGCCAAAGAGTCTCACTGAACTCCGTCTTTCACACGAGGGTTTCCAATCTCCACTCTCCAAGAACTCGCCTTGGAATCTTGTCCTAAACCGATGCTATCTCTCAAACCTTCCGCAAGGGTTCACCTCCAGCGTTTTGAGCTTTCCTTCTGATGCCCCTTTCCCCTGGGTCACCACATGCATTCAAGCTTTCTACCGCGCACACTGTCTCACCGACTCAGCTGTCAATAGTACACCACTGCTTCATATGCCCATAGCAAAGAGTTGCAGACTTTCAGTTGCCTCTTTGGACCTTCTGACTTCTCTCAAGCCTTTTCACCACTTTGACTCTGCTTCCTGGAGCTTTGAGCTTGAAACTTGGAGCCTTTCTCTGCCCCTCACTCTTAACTTTACTCAACACGACCTTTTCCAGGTTCCTGTCCTTCCTTTGACTAGAAGGTCTGCTTGGGACTTTCTCTTGTTGCACTCCCCTGGATTCTTGGGGACTTTCTTCTTTAGTTTGGGTCTGGATATCTGTCCCCATTGCTCCAATCTCTCCCTGGCAGCTACTTTCAACCAACTTTAGCTTGGAACTGGCTATCTGAGCCTTTTAAGCTGCTTCTGCCTGGCAGCTGTCTTCGAAACTGAACTTAAAAACTGCTGTTTCTTGTTTCTTCTGTATGTGCCTGTGGGAGGGACCTGCCTCTCTGGACCCCTGTCGCTAGACAACAGCCCAGTTTTTCTACTCTTGTGTTTGCTTAACTTCTCGTACAGTCGTAAACTCTCATCAGAAATGCAAGCACCTTTTAAAGTGAAACTAAAACTCAACTTGACCTTTTCTTAACACACAGATGCAGAAAAACAAATCAAACTTAAACATTAATGCTAAAACTTATTCCTAACAGCCACAAATGCCAATATAACTTAGTTAAACTCTCTATTTCCTAACACTATTGCTTGAAATCCTGTAATGGAACACTTTGAAATAAACCCTATATCTTGCAATCACAGGGGTTTAAAAACAATGACACAGTACCTTTTAAGATACCCCTTCAGCTGAAAAACTTTAACTTCAACACCCTATGCGGGAATGTAAAATGGTTTAGGGGAATGCATTGGGAACTTCTGGCAGAAAACTGGAGAGTTTGCAAACATGCCTGGCCTCTACTAGCCGAAATTCTGCTTTTAGCCTACTGTGTTTGTAAAACACTAGATTTACCTTCTAGGAAATAAACATCAGCATGATAACCACATGAGTTTCCTGTTAGCCTTCTGGATTATGAAGGGTAGCCATTGTTAGTCCAGTTGTCTCATAATCTTCACACTGCAGCTTATGGTTATTATAGATAATTGGTACTAACAGGAAGCTAGGCTGTGGAAGCAAGGAAATTTTCTATGTGCGCGCGCACATGTATATGTGCATCAATGACCATAAGTAAGCCAATTCAGTTAGTGCCAATGTTTCCCCAAGTGTGGAAAGAAAAGACTAACTCAACACCTTGCATCTATTTATTGAGATTGCCTCATCACAAGCTGCCAAATTCCACTGTGGTGTTAGTATCCATTAATAAAATCAGGGTTTTTTTGTTGTCTTTAGTATGTTATTGTGTTCTTGTTCACAGTTTATATTTGATAATAAAAGGAAAATGTACTTTTACAAAAGTGCGAAAGTGAGCTGTAGACGAGATCTATATCACATTAACTTGGATGAAAAAGCTGCTGTGTAACTGTTTTCACTTTTGCAAAGAAGGGGTTAGTTGATTCCTGGATTTTCAAGCACACAAAAAAGAGTTGTATTAGACTTGTTTCCCCTCTGTCACCCACTCTTCCGTTCCCATTGTTGCTTGTTTTTGTACCCAGTGCATCACACTTACTGAACTCTAACCCTTCCAGCAACCCCCAGCTAGCATTGTAATTAAGGGCAGAACCTCTGTAAATTTCAGATTTTTAATACCACAGATTAGACTCGATTAGTTTTACTAGCATAAAAATTAATTATTCATTATTAGGCCACTAACTTTAAAGCTATTGCTTATTACAACAGAATAAAAATCTGATGACCTTGCAGGCTCTGGGATTTGCTGACAGACTTCCTATAGTCTGAACATCAAGTTGAAAACCTATCTTCTGGACTATAGCATGTGAACTTCTTGTAACCACAAAATCAGGGTAAAGCCTTATTAAATTAATTTTTTTTTACAAAAACCAGTCAATTAGTCCTTACTTCATCTTTCAAAAAATAACCCAAATAAAATTTGCAACATTGCTCCGTTTGCACAAAAAATGAACGATCCAGGGAACAGCATTATAAATTATTTTGTAAATTAATGCATTTTGCCACACTGAAAACTTGCCAATTTCAACAACTACAACTTGCATTTATATAACACCTTTTAACGTGGTAAAATATCCCAAGAGGTTTCACTGGTGTGTTATCCAACAAAATGTGACACCAAGCCAGATAGTGGGATGTTAGAGCATATGTCCAAAAGCTTAGTCAAAGAGAGAGATTATAAGAAGCATCCGAAACAAGGTGAATGAGGCTCAGAGGTTAAAGGAGGGAACTCCACAGTTTAGGGGTTTGGCAGCAGGAGACACAGCTACGAATCGAACTATGAAAGTCAGGAATTCTGAAGGGGCCAGAATTGGTGGAGCACAGAAATCTGAGTTGTAGGGCTGGAGAAGATTACAGAGATGGGGAGGAGCAAGATAATGGAGGGATTTGAAAACGAGAATGAGAATTTTAAAATCAAGGTGTTAATTAACCAAAAGCCAATGTAAGCCAGTGAACACAGGGATTATAGGTCAACTGAACCATGTGAGTTAGGCACTGGGTTTGACTGTTTGTATTTTACTCCCCTCCAGGGCCTGTTCTATTTGTTCTTTTATCACTGTTTATATCCTTCAGGTGAATCCTTTGTTGTCTTATAAATATTGAATTTTTTCATTTACTTTAACATCCTGCTGTTTTCTTAATTGAAAGATCACAAAGGATTTATTTAATTGACTGAATTTGGACCTGGTTCCTTTTTGATATGAGAAATATTTTATTTCATTACATAGGCTTATATTTTTAACATTGAGGGTTTACAACAGTAATGATATATCACTGTATTTGTGGCATCAGTTCCTCATTGAATCAGTACTGTATATTTAACAAGTTTTGTGGTTAATAAGGTCTGGAAAATTATAAGCCATAGATAACAGATTGCATTTTTCTGAATGCTGTTGCTTAACAAGATGAAGGGCTTTTTTTTAACTCCTTGATTGAAGCATGCAATATGATAGAGAATTTTACATGAAGACAAAAGCAACCGCATTCACTGCACCAGAAGTTGGTATTTTGTTTAATGAATTGGATATGAATGGTAATAGAATAATTTTAATTATTGAGAAAAAAAGATGTTTTTTTAACAAATGGAATTACGATATGTATAATGGGAAAGATTTTCTCCCTTACCTATAAGGCATCAGAAAATGTGTCTTGACAGAGCCATGTGCAAGGATAGGGAAATTTATTGTGCACAAGGCATGGCAAGACCATAAAAAATAATTTGTGAAGAATGAAGGAAAAGGAGGTGGGATAGCACTCTTAACAAGGGACAAGACTAGTACATTAGTAAGAGATGATTTTAAATCAGTTTGGGTGGAGCTTAGAAGCAGCAAGGGGCAGCAAACACTGGTGGGAGTTGTTTATAGGCCACCAAACTTTAGTGCTAATTTTGGGCATGGTATAAATCAGGAAATTAGAGGTGCATGTAATGTGGGTAATACAGTAATATTGGCAACTTCAATTTACATATAGACTGGGCTAACCAAATCAGCACTAATGTTATGGAGGAGGAATTCCTGAAGTGTGTACGAGATGGGCTTCTGGAGCAGTACATTGAGCTAATGAGGGATTGGGCTATTTTGGATTTCGTGTTGTGTAATGAGAAAGGGCTAATTAATAACCTTGCTGTAAAGGAGCCTTTGAGAAATAGTGACCATAATATGATAGAATTTTGCATTAAGTTTGAACGTGAAATAGTTCATTTTGAAACTAGGATCTTAAATCTGAAGAAAGGAAATTATGAAGGTATGAGGGGCAAGTTGCCTATGGTGGATTAGGAATTTTTTTTTATTCATTGGATGCGGGCGTCACTGGCCAGGCCAGCCTTTATTGCCCATCCCTATTTGCCCTTGTTCAGAGGGCATTTAAGAGTCAACCACATTGCTGTGGGTTTGGAGTCACATGTAGGCCAGACCAGATAAGGACGGCAGATTTCCTTCCCTAAAGGGCATTAGTGGACCAGATGGGTTTTTACAACAATCAACAATGGGCATTATTAGGCTTTTAATTCCAGATTTTTACTGAATTCAAATTCTGCCATTTGCTGTGGTGGGATTCGAACCTGGGTCCCCAGAGCATTTCCCTGGGTTTCTGGATTACTAGTCCAGCGACAATACCACTACGCCACCAAAATACACTAAAAGATTTGATGGTAGACAGGATATGGCAAGTATTTAAAGAAATACTGTCCACAACAGATTTACGTTCCACTAAGGCACAAACACCCAAAGGGAAAGGTAAATCAACCGTGTTTAACAAAAGCATTTACAGATTACATTAGATCAAAGGAAATGGCTTATAAGGATGCCAGAAAAAGTGGTAAGCCTGAGGATTGGGAGCAATTTAGAACCCAGCAATGGAGTACCAAGAAATGGATTAAGAAAAGCAAAAGAGAATATGAATGCAAGCTAGCAAGGACCATAAAGGCAGATTGCAAAAGCTTTTTTAGGTATGTGAAAAGGAAAAGATTAGTTAAGACAAATGTGGGACCATTACAGGGGACAGGAGAATTTATAGTGGAGAACAAGGAAATGGCGGAGAAACCAAACAGAACTCTGGGGTGTAATCCATCTGGTCCAGGTGATTTATCCACCTTCAGACCTTTCAGTTTTCCTAGCACCTTCTCCTTGGTAATGGCCACCATGCTCACCCCTGCCCCCCCGACTCTCTTGAATTTTGGGGATGTTACTCGTGTCTTCCTCCGTGAAGACTGATGCAAAGTACCTATTCAGTTCCTCTGCCATTTCTTTGTTCCCCACTACTACTTCTCCAGCGTCATTTTCCAGCGGCCCAATGTCCACTTTTGCCTCTCTCTTACCCTTTATGTATCTAAAAAAAAACTCTTGCAATCTTCTTTTATATTACTGGCTAGTTTACCCTCATATTTAATCTTCTCCCTCCTTATTTCTTTTTTTAGTTCCCTGGTTTTAGATTCACCAGCCGGGAAACATCCTATCTACACCCACCCTATAAGAATCTTACAAGTAAATCTACCCAATTTTACCATTCTTTCCTAAATTCTCAGTTATTGCATCCTTTATAATGGATTCTAACAATTTCCCTACTACTGACATCAAACTAACAGATCTGTCGTTCTCCATTCTCCCTCTTCCTCCCTTTTTAAACAATGGGGTCACATTTGCTACTTTCCAGTCTGCAGGAACCTTTCCAGGATCTATAGAATTTTGAAAGTTAACTGCCAATGCACCCACTAACTTTCTAGCCACCTCCTTCAACACTCTGGGATGAAGCTCATGTGGTCTAGGGGATTTATCGCCCTTCAATTCAGTTAACTTTTCAAGTACTACATCTTTATTAATACTCATTTCTTTTAGTTCCTCAGTTTCACAAGTCCTCGGTTGCCTAGAATTTCTGTATCTTCTTCTGTGAAGGCAGATGTAAAGTAATTCATCCCTTGGAAGAAGAAGCATACTAAAGGGAGGACGAGGCAACCATGGCTGACAAGGGAAGTCAGGGACAGCATAAAAGTTAAAGAGAAAGCATTTAATGCGGCGAAGAGCAGTGGAAAGCCAGGGGATTGGGAAGCCTACAAAGACCAACAGAGGACAACTAAAAAAGAAATAAGGAGGGAGAAGATTAAATATGAGGGTAAACTAGCCAGTAATATAAAAGAAGATTGCAAGAGATTTTTTTTAGATACATAAAGGGTAAGAGAGAGTCAAAAGTGGACATTGGGCCGCTGGAAAATGACGCTGGAGAAGTAGTAGTGGGGAACAAAGAAATGGCGGAGGAACTGAATAGGTACTTTGCGTCAGTCTTCACGGAGGAAGACACAAGTAACATCCCCAAAATTCAAGAGAGTCGGGGGGGCAGGGGTGAGCATGGTGGCCATTACCAAGGAGAAGGTGCTAGGAAAACTGAAAGGCCTGAAGGTGGATAAATCACCTGGACCAGATGGATTACACCCCAGAGTTCTGAAGGAGATAGCTGAAGAGATAGTGGAGGCGTTAGTGGTGATCTTTCAGGAATCACTGGAGTCAGGGAGGGTCCCAGAGGACTGGAAAATCGCTAATGTAACCCCCCTGTTTAAGAAGGGAGTGAGGCAAAAGACGGGAAATTAAAGGCCGATTAGACTGACCTCAGTTGTTGGTAAGATTTTAGGGTCCATTATTAAGGATGAGATTTCAGAATACTTGGAAGTGCATGGTAAAATCGGGCAAAGACAGCATGGTTTCATCAAGGGGAGGTCATGCCTGACAAATCTGTTAGAATTCTTTGAGGAGGTAACAAGTAGGTTAGACAAAGGAGAGCCAATGGATGTTATCTACTTGGACTTCCAGAAGGTCTTTGACAAGGTGCCACACAGGAGGCTGCTCAGTAAGATAAGAGCCCATGGTGTTAGAGGCAAGGTACTAGCATGGATAGAAGATTGGCTGTCTGGCAGGAGGCAGAGAGTGGGAATAAGGGGTCCTTCTCAGGATGGCGGCCGGTGACTAGTGGAGTTCCGCAAGGGTCAGTGTTGGGACCACAACTTTTCACTTTATACATTAATGATCTAGATGAAGGAACTGAGGGCATCCTGGCTAAGTTTGCAGATAATACAAAGATAGGTGGAGGGACAGGTTGTAATGAGGAGGCAGGGAGGCTGCAGAAGGATTTGGACAGGTTAGGAGAATGGGCAAAGAAGTGGCAGATGGAATACAATGTGGGGAAGTGTGAGGTCATGCACTTTGGTAGGAAGAATAGAGGCATAGACTATTTTCTAAATGGGGAGAAAATTCAGAAATCTGGAGTGCAAAGGGATTTGGGAGTCCTAGTCCAGGATTATCTTAAGGTTAATTTGCAGGTTGAGTCGGTAGTTAGGAAGGCAAATGCAATGTTGGCATTTATTTCAAGAGGACTAGAATATAAAAGCAGGGATGTGCTGCTGAGGCTTTATAAGGCTCTGGTCAGACCACATTTAGAATATTGTGAGCAATTTTGGGCCCCGTATCTCAGGAAGGATGTGCTGGCCCTGGAGAGGGTCCAGAGGAGGTTCACGAGAATGATCCCAGGAATGAAAGGCTTAACATATGAGGAATGTTTGAGGACTCTGGGTCTATACTCGATGGAGTTTAGAAGGATGAGAGGGGATATGATTGAAACTTACAGAATACTGAAAGGCCTGGATAGAGTGGACGTGGGGAAGATGTTTCCATTAGTAGGAGAGACTAGGACCCGAGGGCACAGCCTCAGAGTAAAGGGAAGACCTTTTAGAACAGAGATGAGGAGAAACTTCTTTAGCCAGAGAGTGGTGAATCTATGGAATTCATTGCCACAGAAGGCTGTGGAGGCCAGGTCATTGAGTGTATTTAAGACCGAGATCGATAGGTTCTTGATTGTTAAGAGGATCAAAGGTTACAGGGAGAAGGCGGGAGAATAGGGTTGAGAAACTTATCAGCCATGATTGAATGGCGAAGCAGACTCGATGGGCTGATTGGCCTAATTTCTGCTCCTCTGTCTTATGGTCTTATGGACATAATCTCAGGATAAGGGGTAGGCCATTTAAGACTGAGATGAGGAGGAGTTTCTTCACTCAGAGGGTGGTGAACCTTTGGAATTCTCTATCCCTGAGGGTTGTGAAAGATCAATTATTGAGCATGTTCAAGACAGAAATCATTAGACTCCTGGAGACTATTGACATCAAGGGTTATGGGAATAGTGCGGGAAAGTGGCATTGAGATAGATGATCAGCCATGATCTAATTGAATGGTGGAGCAGGCTCGATGGGCTGAATGGCCTACTCTTGTTCCTATGTTCCTTCCTATGTACCATTTCACTGCACCTCAAAGGAAATGGAGTGCAACAACATAAGCTGGTGTCAGGGAAGATCTGGATTCCAGCTAAAATAAGTTAAAAGTTGAGCTCTGAAATTGTGCATAAACATTGGAACCTACCATAGTAACTGTTAATATTTTTTTTCAGCTAATGAATCTGGAACGCAAATGGCAGCACCATGAGCAGAACAACTTTGTTATGAAAGAATGTATCCTTGACAATTTCTGTCAGTGATATTTGCAGTTTAGAAAATACTTAACTTCTGTATACATATTAGAAGTTTAATTTTTTAAATTTGAGATTGAAGGATAAATATTGTTCAGGGCATGGTAAGAACTGCCCTGTTCCTTTGCAAATAGTGGCATCTTTCACAGGTACCTGATGTGATAGGCAGGGACTTGATTTAAAGTCTCAAGCAAAAGGCAGTACCTCTAACAGTGCAGCATTCCCTCAGTGCTGTGCTGAAGTATTAGCCTGGATTATATAAACCTACAACCTTCTGAGGCAAGAGTTGAACTGAACTGAACCATGACTGACATTGTTCTGACATAGTTCATCTCTCTCTGGTCCTAATTCTGTTGTTATACCATACAGCCTTACTTTGAACATCCCTGGTGTATTTGTTGCTACTACGTTGAGAAATTGTGTGAAACATTTATCACTCGAGTAAAGAGGCCAAGCTGTATTTGAAGCTGATTGCCAGAGCAAAAAGAATAGTGATGACCCACAGAAGCAATCTGGTCCCATTTTGTATTTCATATTCAACAGGAAAGCTTTATTAAGCAAATACATTACTCAAAATCCTTCTTTACTTAAATCCCAGTGGCTACATATTAGTTGGGGCTCAACTTCAGTTGTCACTACAATGATGGGAGTTACTGTTTAAAAAAAGTCAAAATTTTCAGAATTGTTTTCTAATATGGCCATATATATGGGAAAGTATTCTTTGCACTTTGCTCAATATTGCACATTGAAAGTCTCCAAAGGACAAGCAAAATGGTTCAAATATCTTGACCAAACAAGGTATTGTAAACCACCATCCATTAAGGTAAGGCATGCTGGCATCCCACTAACAACTAAGAGAAAAACCACAAATGAACAACCAGAAATCATTAAAACACCAGCCAGTCAGAAAACAACAAACACGATAAAACTAACAATCAGATTGTTCCAAGGAATGTCAAACCCTGTTCAGTAGCTATTTTGGTTTTCCACTGATTCTCTGTACCCTTGAAAATCACATTTATGAAATAAACATGTATCTAAAAATACACAACAAAAATTACAAGGTTCACAACCCTTTATGTTGCACATTGCTATTTTTACTTCCAAAAATGAAGTCAGTGTTTCTTTGATTGTAGCATGCAGTATTACCAAAGAAGCTGGTTTTGTAACATTCATGCTGTTTGACATTTCAATTAGTTCTACTAGTTGTCCTTTTCAAAGCAGCTTATGTGATAATTAATATTCTCCAGCTTCCACTTGATACTCTATTTTTACTGCGATTGGCAAATCTATGTTTTAACTGTTTGATGATCTGTCATTGTATTTATCAATGTTGTGTTGTTTCCCCGGTCACTTAGATTTTCTAAATTTACCGTTTCAGTTTTTTTGGTGAATGCTCTTAAGTCTTTATTTTTCTTGTTTGCTAGACATATTTCTACACCCATGGTGTTTAGTCTATTTGAAAGTATCAGTCTAGAACATTTACTGCATTATTCAATATTTCTAATAATGAGGACCAATCAAAAAGTAAAGATGAATCTTGCATCATAGAAGCAGAAGACATGTTTTGTTTCAAAAATGGGTCTTGTGATTATTGAGGAAGAAAGCTGTAAACTGCAGGAATATATTAATAG
This sequence comes from Cetorhinus maximus, assembly GCF_964194155.1. Lineage (NCBI taxonomy): Eukaryota > Metazoa > Chordata > Chondrichthyes > Lamniformes > Cetorhinidae > Cetorhinus > Cetorhinus maximus. The sequence continues at coordinate 181,795,255 of NC_135880.1, forward strand.
ACTGATCAGGTGGGCAGAAAATTGGCAAATGGAATTCAATGCAGAGAAGTGTGAAGTAATGCATTTGGGAAAGGCAAATAAGGCAAGGAAATAAACAATAAATGGTAGGATTCTGGACAATGTAGAGTAACAGAGGGACCTTGGAGTTCATATCCACAAATTCCTGAAAATAGCTGGATAAGGTGACTAAAAATACATTAGGGATACTTTTCTTTATTAGCCAGGGAGGTTATGTTGGAAGTGCATAAAGAAACTGGTTAGACCACAACAAGAGTACCATATACAGTCCTGTTCAGATCATTACAGAAAGAACGCTAATAGAATGCTAACCTTTATTACAAGAGGGATTGAACATAAAAGTAAGGATGTTGTGCTTCAGTTATACAGGGCATTGGTGAGACTGCACCTCAAATACTATGTGCAGTTCTGGTCTCCTTGTTTAAGGAAGGATGTAAATGCATTGAAGGTGGTTCAAAGGAGGTTTACTAGATTGATACCTGTAATGAGTGGGTTGGCTTATGAGGAAAGTTTGGACAGACTGGGCTTGTTTCCACTGGAGTTTAGAAGAGTGAGGGGGTGATTTGATTGAAGTATACAAGATTCTGAATGGCCTTGACAAAGTAGACATTGAAAGGACATTTCCTCTTTTGAGTGAGTCCAGAACTAAGGGGCACTGTTTTAAAATTAGGGGTCACCCTTTTAGGATAGAGATGAGAAATGTTTTCTCTTGAGGGTTGTGTGACTTTGGAACTCTGCCTCAGAAGGTGGTGGAGATGGGGCCATGGAATATTTTTAAGGCAGAGGTTCCCTTCTTGTTAGGCAAGGGAACCAAAGGTTATCGGGGTTAGATGGGAATGTGGAAATCGAAGCATAAAGATGATCAGCCATGATCTTATTGAATGGCAGAGCATGCTCAAGGGGCCAAATGGTCTACCCCTGTTCCTATTTCTTATGTAAGAATATGATAGAGAGGGCACACAGGAGATTTATCAGAATGTTGCTAAGACTGGATAATTTTAGCTATGAGAAAAGATTGGATGAACTGGAGTTGTTTTCTCTGGAACAGAAAATTCTGATGGGAGATTTAACTGAGGTGGATAAAATTGAGGGGCCTGGACAGAGTTGATGGACTTGTTCCCCTTAGCAAATAACCTGAAGACTTAATGTAATTGGTAGAAGGGCTTGAGGTGAATTCAGGAGAAATGTTTTCGCCCATAGGATGATGTGGGTCTGGATCGCAGAGGGTGTAAGGGTAGGAGAGGCAGAAGCCCTCTTCATATTGAAAAAATATTTTAAAAATACTTGGATAAGTACTTGAAGTGCTGTAACCTATAGGGCTGAAGACCGAGATCTGAAAAGTGGGTTTATGCTGGATAGCTCTTTTTGGCTGACACAGTCAAACCAAATGGCCACCTCCTGTGCCATGAATTAAGATGACTCTATGACATTTATGGATAGACTACATGACCAGAATACACTAATTAAATTGGTGCCTTATGGTTGTAACTCCTTTCTGTATATAGTAAATTACAATTATGGTATGTGTGTAATTTTCTTGTGCATTTGTGCCAAAGTAATGTAGCAGCCTATGAACTTAAAAATAATGTACTATAAATTAAAGCAAAACTATTCAAGGGCCTATTTTATGTACGGTATCTACATTAATACATTTTCTTTACACTGCATTGTTAATTATTATATACTGTGACATGTGAGCACTTATTTTGCAGCATTGGTTGCAGTACTAATGTTCGGAACAAGTTTGAATTGTGAACTTCTTAATTGTCTTTTAGATTCAATCTGTTCAATTCCCAAAAGAGCAGATTTTGCTTGTGATTCCTTATCGATTTCCTTAACTCTGTCCAATAGTCATTGCTGCAAAGGGTATGGAAAGTGACTACCAGCCAGTTGTGAAGAATGTGGCCAAACAACTTGCTGAGTTCAACAAAATACTTCAAGAGGCCCTTCAAAACACCAGAAACTGACCTAAACTCTTTCTTGAATAATCTGAAAGGATATTAAAGAAAATTGTTTTTTTTCGACTGGAGAAATTTTCACAAGGATAAGTTTGTACTTTATAGTCAAGTAAACTTTTTCCATACTACAAATTTTGTATAAAACATTGCACTAGTATGTTTTGTTTTACATAGGACTGAGTCTTAACTCCATGAACTACTACAGTCATTCCTATGCATCTGGGGAAATAGCATGCAGAGACTTTAAGGTGCATGATCAATGTTAGGAATGAGAAACAAGACCGTTCGGTTACCCTTTCTCTATGAACCAAACAAAATTGGACAGGTTCACGTTGTTGAAATAGTTGGGAATAAAATGGTTAAGCTAGCACTACAATAAGAGGAAACTATTAGCTGAGCTCAATGTACTGTCTCACAGTTACATTGAACCACACAATAAGTATTTCACAAAGAACTATTTGCTGTCATGGAGGTTAAGCAAAGTGATTTGGTTTTGTGTTGCAACTTCCATGTACCTGTGACCTAACTTCATATTGACGAATTTGAAAAGGGGCTTGATTATGCGACAGAAATTACCCTGTTGCATGCAGTGTAATATGGCATTTGTCTCATTAACTCTATAGCAGGTAACTTTATTTCCGATTGAAATACATTAAAATAAAAGGTACATGTGTATTCATCTCTGAATTTAATTCATCACAGAAGTTTATTAATGAGATACTTTGATTTTCTGTTTTATTCTACAATGGCAGTTTAAATGTGCTCTGTTTTGTTTCAGCAGTCCAATAAAAATAGAGTATTTGTGGGGTTTTTTGTGAAGTGCTTTCTTTAATTGCATTTTTTTCTTTTCCCAAATATAAAAATTGTGTCAACCATCAACGAGAGAGTTCAAGTGATGATGATGAAGTAATATTGAATTTCATCAGTTTGCATGTAGAAACTGATTACATATCTGTTTATGTCAGCAAGGGGTAGTATGGAGAGGAGGGGGCCTAGGATAGCACTTTGGGGAATTTCAGAGCTAACGATGTAGAAGAGGAAAAGCAGCCATCACTGGAGATTCTGTCATTATGATCATGTAGAACAGCCCAAGAGCAGTCCCACTCAGCTGGACAATGGAGGAGAGGTGGAGGAGGATGGTGTGGTCAACTGTGTCAAAGGCTGCAGAGGGGTCAAGGGAGATGAAAGATAATGCACTCTGATCAAACACAAATATATCAGTGATCTTAATAAAACACTAAGCTGCTCAGGAAATCAAGATCATAGAGCAAGGAAGTGGGGTGTGCATCCTTCCCACTTGTTCCCAGGGCTCTTGAAAAATATGAGGTTGGGGAGCTAATATTCTCAGTATTTTCCTACCAACCCGAAAGGGTCATCATTTACATATCTCTAATCCAAACAAAGCATCAAGCACTCATACAGATATGACTTTTCCAGTTAACGGGATTTAGAGAGATACCCATGGTCCCTTGTGGACTATAGCTAATTAATTACTTACAGACCACCCAGTTGCTGGGCTGGTAATCAGCAATGTAATATTTACAGACTGTCATCTAGGTTATTTTTATGCATCATTACTTCTTTATGAGAAGTTAGCTGAATTCTACAGTAAGCCTTTCCATCCCATTGAACAAGTGGAACAATCAGTATCATTATTTGTGTAGGGAACGCTCCAAAAAGTTGCCAGCACCATTCAACCAACTCCTCAGCAGGAGGGGAGAAAATAAACTTCCAATAAAAATAGCTTCCTCATTTAATAAACATTACTAGTGATTATAAAACACCCTGGTGTCATATTATGTAAGGCAAAGCTATTTAATCAAAATGACTGATTACTCTTTGGTTTTGAATGAAAAGCAAAATCTCACCAGCCCTTCAGCATTTTCATTGTAGTTGTGTGTCATAGAAAAATGCTGTTTTACTTTGAGGAAGCTGAAATGATCAATTTTATCCATAAATGATCTTTCATTACTAAAAAGTTATTCTAGTAGTGCTAATTGTACAGGACAACTGGAAAATACTCCCGTACATAGATTTGCAAAGAAAATCTATCTTTGCCTTACAGGGAGGATAAGGATGCCAGCTGGTATAGTTATCAGGGTTTTTACACTCCCACTTGCATCAGCAACTTGCAATGAACCGACAATAATTACATGATTCACATTGCCTTCCTTAACCATTTAAGAAAAGTGAATAATTGGGTATGGTATTGAGGTGGTGTCCAATACTTTATGATGTGGTCTAGGCTGTAACCTTTTTTTTTCCAACTCAATAAATTGTTGTATGGCCATGTATCCCATTCAAGCTTGGCGACAAAAAAGGGTGGGGGGGTGGTTAAGAGTTATAGCCAGTAGTGACGAAGCATGCGACAGACCTAACGAAGTGTAGTCAAGGCCAAGACGGAAAGATTGTTCTGTGAGGGAGACATAGTAAAGCATATTTGAAAGTATTTTTAAAAAACTGATAGTACTTTCAAGTGATTTTTTTTTTGTTGTTGTTGTGAGTGGGCACATCTTAAGCATTTTTATTAAATTCCTTTGTCTCTCTCTAATCTGAGGGAGGAACTTCTCCCCTGATAAAATATGGATGATCTCGGTTTCCTTTTATAATAATCTCCCACATGTAAAGTTCAGTGGAGCAGCATTTGCGACGTTTATTGATAAGGCTCCTGGTTGCTGCTGTTAGTTTCAAGATTCCCAGAGTATATGCCGGTGTGAGCTGCAACTCCTGCCTATTCCTCTTCCATTCCCACAGGAAACAGGAAAAAGGAACAGCCACCGACTCCCTGGCATTGAATAACCCCGAATCCGCCTTAATATAACTGGATTTGGGAATGATCGGCGAAATTTATGATCCCTTCATTTGTAATTTTTAAATTCATTTACAGCTGGCGACGGGGGGGTCGCGGCCACAGAAGAGATTAACGAAAAGTGGTGTCAGTTGCTCACAGTCTTGATAACGGGCAGAGAGAGAGAGAGAGAAAAACAGCGATGTGAAGGTGATTGGGCACTGCGGGGGTCCAGACATGGATTTATTGGGAATATTGATCTTTCATCTTTACTATTTATCAAATTCAGGTAAGACTGGCTTACAGCTTCTGCTGATTGAGCCCTTCGAAACCCGTTTAAAACCCCACTCACTACTACTTTCGTTTAGAACTGAACATGAATTTGCTAAAGTTTAATTGCGTTCGGGTGATTATCGCAAGAAGCACATTTTAATTGTTGAAGAAAGACTGAAGTGTTCATAAACAAACACCATTGTTAAGAGTGGCGTAGGAGCAGTTTAATTTGTTCAGCCTAGTTTTTTTAATTCAATTCCAGGATGTCTTGTACATTGGGAAGTGAGATGCATTAATTACAAAACAGGGGTAAATATGTTGATATGGCTTTCTCTGCAGTGCTTAATTTTGTAAGTTAGAACTATTGACTTCCAGCTAGAAGAACTTTATTGATGAAAAATATTGCGTATTTTGGGGTGTTTTACAGTAATGATATTTTTAATGAATTTTTAAACAACCTCACTGTCTCAGCAAGTGGCAATAATCAAATCGTGGCAGTTTTCCTGTTGGTTGCCTGGGCTTAGCTTTGCTTTTAGTTTTAAAAATGTATTTAAACAGGCCGCTCACTAACCGCCCCAATTATCAGATAAACTGTGTGTATCTAAGGGCCAATATTTCAGAAAGTCCGAGATCGGTTACCTATGATATATAACGTGCCTGCCTCTTAAACATAGTCGCTTCATTACAGGACGCGAGTTTAGACAATACATGCGGTTCCCACTGAGGCTGGTTCATGAGTTGCTGTTTACGCTCCCTGAGAGTGATCATTACATCATTTGCACCTCTGCCTTTGAAAAAGATTTTTTTTTTCCCGAACAAGCTTGCTATCGACATAAGACCATTCTACTTTGTGTATGTCCTTTTTGGATCCAGTCTACAACAATGGCTACTCTTTAAAAGTACTTTTTGAAGCGACTTGGGATATCCTGAGGATGTGAAAGGTGCTAAATAAATGCAAGTTCTTTCTTCCGCTCCCTTCATCGGCATTCATTTCAGTTCTCACTTTAGAAGTTGCTTAGTCTCTGAACATAATCTTTTCAAAGGATGTTTCCAGAATGTGGGTAATGCTGACAAAGTTCCACTTTTATTGCTCATCCATAATTGTCCTGAGATTGCGTTCTTCCAGCAAAAATGTAGGAACATCAAATGTCCAAGATAGAATGGTGAATGATTTGGTGATGGTCTTCCCATGATCTTGCTGCCCTTTCTCTTCCTGTTGGTAGAGGTCATAGACTGGGAGGGGCTGTCAAAATTAGTTACAGTGCATTCATTGGTGATACAGAGCGCAGGTAGGAATGCTTATCGAGTCCTGGTGTTGTACTGACTAGTTTCTAACAACCATAACCATCGTCCTTTATGTCATATGATGCCAGCCATTGGTGGCTTTGGCCCTTGACTTCCATCAATCTCAGTTTTGTTTGGATTCTTTACCATACTCAGTCGAATGTTGCCCTGATTTTGAGAGCAGCTGCCCTCTGACGTTAAGCTTTTACTCCTATGTCTGGATCATGGATGTAAAAAGACTGACAGGACATAAATTGGGCATTGAAATGCTAACTATTGATGAGTATGACTCCCGTGAAGCTAGTGTTATTGTCTCCTATCACCTTGAAGATGATTGATTGGACAGGAATCAGTCCCATTAGACTTCTCGGGCTTTTTGTGAATGATTCATTCCTGAGCAATTTTTGACATTAATGCATAGATGCCACTGTTGTAACCGCACTGGAATAGTTTGATTGGGACAGTGTGGCTAGTTTTGCATTGCAGGGCTTATTCACTACAACCAGTTTGTTGTCAATGTCCATAGGCTTTGCTGCATCTAGTGTCTCAACCCCTTCATAATATTATTTGGAGTGAACTGAATTGGCTGAGTATGACCAATGATGGCAGGGATTCAGGGGAAGGTAGATTGTGATCACACATTGGATGAAGACCCTTACAAATACTTTAACTTTGTCCTTGAGTCCTGGGCTCCACCATGTTAAGACTGGGCATGTTCATGAAGTCTGCTGCTCCAGTTAGTTGCTTGATTATTCACCACCATTCTCAGTGGAATGTGGTAGGGTCACAGAGCTTTGTTCTAATCCATTGATTGTGGGACTGCATAGCTCTGTCTATAACCTACTACATCTATTGTTTATTGTGTAGAAGCCATTGTCTTTGTCTTTGGTCTTTGCCATTTCTTTGCCACCAACTCCATCCTTCTCCCATGAAGCTATCTGATGGTTAACCAGATTGTTTGTATGCTTGATCTTATGTTTGACCCCGAGATGAGCTTCCTACCACATATCCACCACTAAAACGCCTATATCCACCTTCGTAACATCATTCCCTCAGTTTATTTTCTGCTGAAACCTTCATCTATTCCATTGTTACCTCTAGTTTTGATTATTCTAACACACCCCTGGCTGGCTGCCCATACCTGCAAAATAAGGTTATTCAAAAATCTACTGGCCATGTTCTAATTCACATCAACTGGGTAGGCGGTGGCATAGAGGTATTGTCACTGGACTAGTATTCAAGAGAGCCAGGATAATGCTCTGGGGACCGGAGTTTGAATCCTACCATGGCAGATGGTGAAATTTGAATTAAATAAAAATCTGGAATTAAACGTCTGATGATGACCATGAAACCATTGCTGAATGTTGCAAAAACCGATCTGGTTTACTAATGTCCTTTAGGGAAGGAAATTTGCTGTCCTTACTTGGTATGGCCTACATGTGACTCCAGACCCACGTGGTTGACTCTTCAGTGCCCTCTGAACAAGGGCAATTAGGGATGGGCAATAAATGCTGGCCTAGCCAGTGAGGCCCACAACCCATGAACAAATATATTAAAAAAATCTCCCCTGTGCTTGCTGATCTACATAGGCTCCCAGTCAAGCAGGGTCCTTTTTTTAAATCCCTCCATGGCCTCCTCTCTCCCTCTGTGTTTTCTCCTTCAGCCCTACAACACCCCTCCCCTCCCCATCCCCAGATCTCTGCACCCCACCAATTCTGGCCTCTTGAGCACTCCCAATTTTAATTGCCCCAACTCTGGCAGATATGCCCTTAGCTGCCTAGCCCATAAGCTCTAGAATCCTGCTGCTTTATCTCTTCGCCTCTCTACCTCTCCTTCCTCCTTTAAGACATTCCTTAAATCCTACCTGTGCGACCAATGTTTTGATCACCTGATTGAATATCTTCTTCTGTGGATCAGTGTTAAATTCTGTCCTGTAACACTCCTGTAAAACACCTCGGAACATTTTATGTTGAATGCATTATCTAAATGTGAGAGTTTGTTGTTGTAGTTTTGTCAGGTCTGGTGTGTCATTCTAAGGCACACGCTTTTACGCTCCCTACTACACCAGCAATGGTCACGCAGCTCGATGCTGGAAGAAGAACATTGGAGCAGGAGGATGTCACTTAGTTCCTCGGACCTGTGCGTTAATTCTATATCCCGTAATACTCTTACTTAACAAAAATCTTTCAATCTCAGTTTTAAAATGTTCAACTAACCCCCAGCCTCAACAGCTTTTTGTGGCGAGAGAGTTCCAGATTTCTGCTACTTTTTGTGTGAAGAAGTGATTCCTGACATGGCCTGGCTCTTAATTTAATGTTATGCCCCTTGTTCTGAACTCTCTTTTTCCAACTCCCAACCCCCCCACCCCCCCCCCGCCCCACAAGAAAATAAAGTCTCTTTTGATAAACACTATCAAACCCTTTGAAGAACTTAAACACCTTAACTAAATCACCCCTTAATCTTCTAAACTCAATAGGAATATCTAGTTAGAAATATGATTGAAGGTTGTAAGTACAGATGGAGATGATCAGTATAGCACAAAGTAAAGCTTTTCATAGGCTCTTTGTGCATGTTTGAAGAGCTGGGCCATTAAACTTTACAACACCACATCTTCAAAACACTTGATTTGAGATCAGCCATTAATGATGCGAGAATGGAGTCAAGACCCCAAAATATACTAAAATTTACTGACAAGATAGTTACAATATAATTGTATTATAAACCTTGCATCTACCACACACATCTTGTCAGTTTTATCCATTATAAATTCCTATGCCCACATTTATGATGGAAATTTGCCTACATAGGTTTATTATGCTGTAATACACCTTCGCTACAGCTTTATTATTAATGACATTTTCACTTAGAATTTATTTCTGCTAATTCTTGAGATTCAGAAAATTGCTGTAATTCATATCCCAACAAGATAATGGTATTTTGTGGGTCTTCCATGATGGAATATACCTGTTGTAGGGTGTTTGATATTGTTTGGTAGGTCTTGATGAATTTTCATAGTCTTAAGTAGGTTAACTGTATGTATTTATTAACTACAAGAACTATGTACATATACACAGTGAAGGGTTCAAGCTAGGAGCTATCTCCATGCTTGCTTGTGCACACTGCTCTGTCCAGCACTAGACTGACCCCTGAGTATGGGTCATGTGTTCTCGTACATCACTGTGTGGGCGGTACTGTATGTGCCAGACCCTTGTACTAAATTCCCATCTTTGTTAAAAATGTCACATATGCCACTGAATCACTGCAGAATTATTCAAAATGGATATTTGCATCTCCAAAGAACTTAATGTTTAACTTTTTTTTATATTTCATTGGTTTTAAAGCACTTTGAGATGTCTGAAGGTCATGAAAAGAGCAATATAAATGCAAGTCTTCCTTTCTTTTATATTTAAAAATGATTTCTAAATGTTTTTCACAGATTTGTCTTGGTAATTGTCAGATTGGTTCACATTTGCTACAATCATTTAATCACATGCAGTTATCCTAAAATAAAATTCATGGTCTGATCAAAAATAACATTTTATAAGGAAACGTGACATATTTAGTTGGAAATGACACCAACAACCCACGTTTATATAGTGCCGTTAACTTACGAAGACATCCAAGATGCTTCACAGGAACATTGTTGAACATAATTTGACAGTGAGCCACACAGAGGGCTATTAGCTGACCAAAGGCTTGGCCAAAGAGGTTGGTTTTAAGGAGCATCAAAGGGCGAGACACAGGCAGGCAGGTGGAGAGGTTTAGGGAGGATATTTCAGACCTTAACTGACAGTACTGTCATCAATGGTTTAGTGATTGAAATCAGGGGTACACAAGAGGGCAGAGTTAGAGGAGTTTGAACACGGAGATCTCAGAGGGTTGTAGGGCTGGAGGATGGGTGAGGTCATGGATGGATTTGAAAACCAGATGAGAATTAGGAAATAGTTGGTGGACCAGGAGCCAATTTTAATTTGGGAGCACATGTGTTAGGTATGTGTTAGGAAATAGGCACTAGCATTTCAGATTTGCTCAAGTTTAAAATGGTTGCAAGGAGGGAGGCCAGCCGGTGGAGCATTGGAAAAACTGGGTCTAGACATAACAAATAAGTAAAACTTTGTGTTACATCAAAGATGTCATTACTATTTATGGTATATTTGAATCACATTTTGATATCTTGGAGCACAGATTTCCTAAACAAAAAGGAGGGACAAATAAAATACTTTCAAATACATAATAAATGCTTCCACCTTTTCTCACAAAACGTAATACTAATGGAGTTAATGCATAGTATATCCCAAAGAGATATACTGGAGACTGGAGAAGCTGAGATTGTTCTCTTCAATGAAGCAAAGATTACGGGGAGATTTGTTGCAGGTATTAACAATTCTGAAAGGTTTGGTAGAAGAAATATGGTCAGTAATCAGAAGATACAGATTTAAGGTGATTGATAAAAGATGTGGAGGTTTTTTTAATGCAGCAAGTTGTGATGTGATCTGGAATGCTGTGCCTGAAAATGTAGTAGAAGCAGTTTCATTAGTAACTTTCAGAAGGGGAATTGGATAAATACTTGAAAATGGCAAATTTTGCTGGGTTGTGGGGAAAGAAGAAGGGAGTGGCATTAATTGGGTAGCTCTTCAAAGAGCTGGCATAGTCTGAATGGCCTCCTCCTGTACTGTGATTCTGTGATATTGATGCGGCTCATTGATACAGAGTGAAAATAAAGTGCTGCTCCCTACCAGAGAAAGGGAAAGTCACTGGGTGTTCCAACATTAATGTTTTTAGGTTTTACTGGATGTAAACTAATTACAGAATTCACCTTTCATGGCGCAATTGTCAGGATTGGAAACCTTATAAATGGCAAGGTCACGAACAAACAGTTTTAAAGGCAATAGTGTTAGCAACACCCAGATGTTACAGAGCTGGTTTCTATAGCAACGCTGACCCCAACAAATGGAACATTTAGCTCCATTTAGATGCCATTTTACCAGCTTTAAACAAAGCTGTACAATGTTGGAATTGACAGTAGATCATTTCTGTGCTAAAAAAATTACACCTTACTATGTGTCTAGTTAAAAAGATTGACACAACCTCTATAAAAGCTGGACTGCAATAGTTTTCTCTGGAGTATTGTATACCGTTCTGGGCGCCACATTATAGGAAGGATGTGAACACATTGGAGAGAGTGCAGAAGAGGTTTACAAGAATGGTTCCAGGGATGAGAAACTTCAGTTATGAAAAGAGACTGAAGAGGCTGGGACTGTTCTCCTAGGAGATTTGATAGAGGTGTTCAAAATCGTGAAGGAGGCTGGATAGAGTAGATAGTGAGAAACTGTTCCTGCTCGTAAAAGGATCAAGAATCGGAGGGCACAGACTTAAAGTGATTTGCAAAAGAAGCAAATATGATATGAGAAATAACTTTTTCACACAGCGAGTGGTTCAATTCTGGAATGCACTGCCCAGAAGTGTGGTGGAGGCAGGTTCAATCGGGGCATTCAAGAGGGCATTAGATGATTATTTGAATAATAACAATCTGCAAGGGTACAGGGAAAAGGCAGTAACTCATAATGCTCGTTTGGAGAGTAGGTGCAGACATAATGGGTCGAATGGCCTCCTTCTGCGTCGTAACAATTCTGTGAAACGATGTAACAGCTCTGGGAACTGAGTCTGTTCTGAAATACCCCAAACACACGCTTTTTTTATATGTAAACACTCCACCAGCAAACTAAGCCCCAAATTCCTGCTATTGTGCACAATTTTATGACACAGATGATATCTTCCTTAACTAAAGCATTAAAGTGATGATGTCTGTTTATTGTTACCTGTGTTTAAGGGATTGGATTATGAGGAGTGATTATGCAAATTGGGCATGCTCTCATTGGAAAAGAGAATGTTGAGACACAATATCATTGCTGTTTTTATGATTCTAAAAGAATCAGTAGGTAATATGCCGAGGTGTTTCACCTCATCAGGGTAGTAGAACTCGAGTTGAAGGGGCTAAATGCAAAACCAATCTGTGTGAACAATATTTCAGTGAGTGCATGGTCAACCTATGGAACAGGGAGATGGTGGAAGAATTAGTATATTCATGTTCAAATTTGATAGATTTTCATTAGAAAATAGCATTTTGGGTTGCAGTATATCCTAAAGTGGAGAGGCTGGAGAAGCTGGGATTGTTCTCCTTCGAACAGAGAAGGGTAAAGGGAAATTTAATAGAGGCGTTCAACATTACAAAGGGTTTTGATAGGGATTAACTATTTCCACTGGCAGAACAGGTAACCAGAGGGCACAGGTTTAAGATAATTGGCAAAAGAACCAGAGAGGGATGAGATTTGGAGAATTATTTTTACCCAGCAATTTTTGATCTAGAATGTGCAGCCTGAAAGGATAGTGGAAGCAGATTCACTTGTAACTTTCAAAAGGGAATTTGAAATCGAGTTGAAAATTTAAAAAAGTTGCAGGGCTATAGAGAAAGAATGGAGTGAGTCTAACTGGACAGCTCTTTCAAGGAGCCAGTACAGACATAATGGGCTGAATGGCCTCGTTGTGCACTGTAAAATTCTATGATTCCATGATAGTAATTTGAACCATTGAAATGTGGTGAGTGTAGCATACTCAGTAGGAACAGGTGGCTTCGGACGAATGATTACCAAAGCTCTCTCCCATTGAGGTTTTCCCTCACCTCATATCCTTGGGTTTGTTGTAGATTAATTGATAGAGTTTGATCGCTGTAATTAGCCAACATTTCCATTGTTATTGTATCACGTGATTCAAAAAATGGTCGAGGGGAACTAGGTGGACCTTGGTCTTTTTTCAGCTAGTAATTCATAAGTTCTTAAAGGAGCTATGCACTGTAAGTTAACCCTGAGAACCATGGTCAAAGAGGAGGTTTTACTGAAGCTTTTGAAGGCAGCAAAGGAACACTTCTCTCAAAATGTTCAGGGCCCTTGATAAATTTTAACCATTTAATATTCATTACTTTCTTGAACAATCTTAAGCTACAAAAAATAATTGCTAACAGTTGTTTTATTTTGAGAAGTGCAGTTTGTTGTATCTGAATCTTTTCTCTGATATTTATCAACAGCACTGTTTCAATAGATCATTTTTTGAAATTAAAACCATGTTGCCATACGTAATTAAAAAGGAACACTTGATGGGATAGCCTAGCTGTTCAATGTCTTCATTCTAAAATTGAGTTGCGGATCAAGACATGAGAACTTTTTAACAAAACTGACCTTTTCCAAGAAACCGACTGCAAATAATCTTTTGTAGCACAAGATTGTTCAGGAAGAGTCTGAATGTTAAGGAAAGAAAGACTTGCATTTCTATGGCTCCTTATACAGCCACAGATTTCCCCAAAGCACTTTACAAGTCAGTAAAGTACAGTTGCCATGTAGTAACTGTTGCAGTGCAGGAAGCATGACAATTTGTTCACAGCAAGCTCCCACAAACAGAAATGTGATAATGGTCAGATGGAGGGTAAGCAGAATGACTGGGAGTGAAGGAAATATGTCTCTGGATCTGGGAGCTAATGAAGATTTTTATCAGAAACGTTTAATGAGAAACTGATTTTGTCTTGTATATTTTATATCAGTGTAATAGTGACCTTTGTGCTTAAAATAATATGCTTGTTTTGTTTTCTGAAATGCAATGTGTGCCAAACAGATATTAGTGAGATAAAAACAAAATACTGTGGATGCTGGAAATCTGCATTAAAAACAAAAAATGCTGGAAAACCTCAGCAGCTCTGGCAGCAACTGTGGAGGGAGAAACAGAGTAATGCTTTGAGTCTAATATCAGAACTGAATGTCAAGGAAATCATGAGTTGATTTTTCACATGGTAAAACATACTACTTAGCTGAGTTCAAGCTCAGAGCCTTTTCCTTTGTCCATTTTCAGTCAAATGGACCTCAGCAGTAAGAAAGTAAATAAACCCTAACAACTACAGTCAACAGGAAGGTGTGTGTTTATTATATGATGTTTTAGTGCATTCTCCGAATCTCCTACTACAGTATGTATTCAAAGTTTTAGGTACCAAATTCCCTACAGTTTATATTCCATAGAGCCATTTTTATCCATTCCTCCATGTTTAAAACTTTCAAAAATATTAACGTTCTTATTGTGGATTTTATTAACTATTTCCGTCAATCCGATGGGGGCCCATAAGGCTCCTCTGTAAGTCTGACCATTGGACTTCACGTCAGATAAATGTAACTTCCTTATTCTTGTTGCCAAAATATATCCATGTGAGAAACACAATTGCCTCACATTGTTCTAATTTGTTGAAATAAGTCACTTATCGTTTATTGTATATAACTAGCTTTTAAAATCGTCAGAGAACAATTGTGTATGTTTCCTTGTATAGTTTCAAAGCAACGCTGATGTGTTGCAGGTAAAATTAAAACATCTGGATCTACTTCTCTATACAACATCCGAGGTCAGCCTGCTTTCTGTCCAAACAAATAAACATGACATAAACCGTAAAACCATTAATCCACTTAATGCTTGGTCGTTCAATATTTATTTACTAGCTCAGAGTGCTTTAAAATTCCCTGTGCATCATAGCTTCACTAAATCACCATAAAATTACTTTCCTTGCACAACTTATGTGCATTATGTTTTAAACCACCTTCAAATGGTGGAAGCTACACATGGAACTTGAACAAAATGTATTTTGTCTAACTTTTTCTCATGAAGACAATGCCCTTTAAAGGATGTATACAGGGTTTCAGCTTAAGGTTCACAAGACATTAAAGGCAGCACCTCAAGCACATAAAACCGTTCAGCTGGATGAGCAGAAATTTCTTCCAGTTAGATATTGGGAAGACAATAGCTCCTGTCTGGTCTCAATAATTTCAACAGTAGAAAAGGATTTTCTGGATTGATTTAGTCACTCTTGTGATTTTTTAAAAATTAATTTATATTAGAAATTTAGTTTTTTTGCATGAATGAGATAGAATTTTCTTGTTCTAATAAATGCTAATACTTACTCCAATTTCTATGTTATTTTGCCAATAGTAACTTATGCCAATATGGCCTGAATCTCAATAGCGTATAGGATGTAAAGACCAATGTAAAACAAATAGAAATCAGTGTAAAGAATGGGGACCTGGGGAAACAACAAGCCACCATTGATGGAGATTAAGAACAGTTGGGTGGAATTTCCACTAGGAATGAAATTGGTTTTAAAATTAGGGGTCACCCTTTTAGGACAGAGATGAGGAGAATTTTTTTCTCTCAGAGAGTTGTGCAACTTTGGAATTCTCTGCCTCAGAAGGTGGTGGAGTCATTGAATATTTTTAAGGCAGAGGTAGATAGATTCTTATATAAAAGCAAAATACTGCAGATGCTGGAAATCTGAAACAAAAACAAAAATACCTGGAAAAGCTCAGCAGGTCTGACAGCACTGCGGAGAGGAATACAGTTAACGTTTTGAATCCGTTAGATAGATTCTTGTTAGGCAAGGGAATCGGGGTTAGATGGGAATGTGGAAATCGAAACACATGAAGATCAACCATGATCTTGTTGAATGGCAGAGCAGGCTCGAGGGGCTGAATAATCTACTCCTGTTCCCATTTCTTAGGTTCTCATGGTGAAGTGTGCCAACAATGCACACAAAGTTCCGCCCAAAAACCATGAGCATAAGCCAGAAAGTAAAATCTTCCATAAATCAGCACGATCAATTAGTCATTGGTATATCATGAATGATAGTGGGGTTACCAGGCAAAGAGCCATTCTTCAACTGAATGAATTGATGTTCTCTCACATTTTAATCAACATGATATCACAACCAATCAGGCAGGTGCTGGTGGAGAATATGATATGTATTTTGTGTGGGTCATGGATTTATAATGAAGGCAAAGGTGTAAACATTTAGCTTGAGCAATAGAAATTGGGTGTTATCATCCGCTGCCCGTTATACACCACACCCAATATTCAGTTCAATATTCATCAATAGAACTGGAGGTCGGGCAGGGATTAAAACAGAGGACTGATCCAATGCCGCCCATTTATTGCTATTCGCAATGTGAATTTCTAACACGATGTTAAATTATTGAGATAATTAATGTGACGATTCTTTTACATGGGCAATTTTGTCTAAGGATGATCCCTAAAAGGGGAAAGAGTATGCTAATCTCCATTTAGTCAGAATATTTTCTTAGTTGGCTAGGGACAAAATGCCAATTACATGAGTCATATGTTTTGCAGTTGCTGCGTCAGCAAAATGACCACGCAAGGTCACCGCTGGGTCTACATCTGTCTGAGTAATTTAATGTACAGCAGGATACATTGCTTTGAAAGGTTTAACAGATGGCCAGAACTTAAGTCCTATACATTACCACACCTGGGACAATTTGGGCAATGCTCTCATGACATTTTATAACCAGTGTGTAATCATACTTCTCTGGTAACTTCAATCTCTGAAAGCTGGGCACAGACCAGGGATTCTATGGCCTTGAACTAGGTCCATACTCCCTGTTCCTTTGTAAATTGATCCTTCAAGATCAATTTTCCAGGTGTGCTTCAAAGATCTCCCACTGCTGCCTCCCTGGAAATGTAAACATTGTTAATGTGGTGATATCAGAACCTCTTAGCGTCTGGCGCACAGCTGACATAAACAAGATGTACACTGGTGAGACTAAGATCTTACATCATCCTTTAAAATAAACCTAAACAGCTTCTAACAGGTTTCAATTTAATGATTTATCAGTGGCTCACTGAATAAATATGCACTTCGCAAATATTTATATGAAAGACGAGAAGGGTTGCTGACCTTGAGGAAACTCTTCCAATAGTCGCGGAATAGAATGTAGAATTTGCCATTAAAACTAACTGAAAGCAGACAAGGCCATTTCTTCTGATAAACTGCCTGGGGTAACAAGGTGAGGAAATCTGGATTTACTCAAACTGTTGTCAGTGGGAAGAGCGTTATACATTTTCCAAAATGAAGAGCATAAATGCGTGCGTGCATATTTCATTTAGCTTTGCATCTTGGAACATCTTAAAAGTCTCCTTTTTAAAACAAAAATTGCTTTCAGGGCTGTCTTCTGGATAGTTTCCAGCTGGCTGGCTCCATCTGCATAGTGCAAGTTGCCACTTAATAAAGTTAAACATTTTAATATGAAGGCACACACAACATTCTTCTGAGCTGTTATGACCTGTGAATAAAATGAAGGACTTCTAGCTTTTCAAAAATCTTACACCAAAACATCCACTCAGGTCCCAATGGTCCAGAACCTCTCAGTAAAATCTAAACAAACTTATAATTGCAACTCTGTCTGAAAAGATCCTCTACAGAAAAATCTATTATATAATAATTTTGGAGTGATTCAAATTGTTGCTTCAAACTGAAGTCATTGTGTATGTTAAAGCTGTGTAGAACTTTGGCTAAATCACTCTTGAAGTACTGTATACCATTCTGGTCTCCATCTTATAAAAAGAATATAGAAGCACTGCAGAAGGTCCTGGTACATGAATCACAAAAAGTTAGTATGCAGATACAGCAAGTGATTTGGAGGGAAAATGGAATGTTGGTGTTTATTGCTAAGGAAATCGAGTGTATAAGTAGGGATGTTTTGCTACAGTTGTACAGGGCATTGGTGAGACCACATTTAGAGAATGCTGTGTGCAGTTTTGGTCTCCTTACTTAAGAAAGGATAGAGTTGCATTAGGAGCAGTTCAGAGAAGGTTCACACAAGAGATTCCTGGGATGAAGGGGTTGGCTTATGAGGAAAGGCTGGATAGGTTGGGCCAGTATTCTTTGGAGCTTAGAAGAATGAGAGGTGATCTTTTTGAAACATATAAGATCCTGAGGGGACTTGACAGGGTGGATGCTGAAGGAATGTTTCCCCTTGTGGGAAAACTAGGGGACACAGTTTAAAAATAAGGGGACTCCTATTTAAGACAGAGATGAGGAGAAGTTTTTTCTCTGAGGGACGTGAGTCTGTGGAATTCTCTACCCCAGAGAATGGTGGAGGCTGAGTTAGATAGGTTCTTAATTAAAAAAGGAGTCAAAGGTTATGGGGGTGAACAAGAAAATAGGATTGAGGCCACAATCAGATCAACCATGATCTTATCAAATGGCAGAGCAGGCTCGAGGGGCCAAATAGGCTACTCCTGCTCCTAATTCATATATATATTCATATGTAAAAAAGATTTACTAGAATGGCACCTGAACTGAGAGGTTATACCTATCAGGAAAGACTGAACAGGCTGTGGCTCTTTTCTCTAGAAAAGAGAAGGCTGAGGAGTGACCCGATAGAGGTCTCTAAAATTATGAAAGAGTTTGATAGGGTGGACAGAGAGAAGATGCTTCCACTTGTGAGTGAAAGCAGGGTGAGGGGCCGCAAAGATAGTCACTAATAAACCCAATAGGAAACTGAGGCAAAACTTCTTTGTCCAGAGCATGATGAGAATGTGGACACAGGGTGAATAATGTAGATACATTAGAGGGGAAGCTAGATAAGCATATGAGGGAAAAATGAAAAGGAGGCTCATGTGGGTTATAAACACCAGCATAGACTGGTTGGGCTGAATGACCTGTTTCTGTGATATAAATTCTTTGTAATATATGATCCCACATTGTTAAGGTGGTAATGTCAGAATTTCCTACACCAAAAAATCCTGGTACAATAATTGATGTTATAAATGAACTTTTTGATGCTAGGACTGACTGAATCCCAATGTAAATCTATGACATTTATAAAAATTCAGTCACAAATTCAAACTTCGAAGAACCAGAAGTTTCTTTTTGTTTCTCCTGATTTAATGTCATAAAAATGTCCTGCATTTTAGGTGGAAGTTTTACCAATATGTTAGTGATAATAGCATCAATGATTGAGATTGTGGCAAAGATCATTGAGCTGAAATGTTAACTCTGTTTCTTTCCCCAGAGATGCCGCCTGACCTGCTGAGTATTTCCAGCATTTTCTGCTTCTATTATTGGAGATTCTTATTGTGGTTGGCCTTAACAAATGTTGTATTTGGGTTTGCATTTATCTAGCACTGCATGGATATCAGCTTTTAATCTAAATCAGTTTCAATATCACTTTCACAAGTTCTCAAACGATGACTGTTAGGACAAGTACAATGTGTTAAAATTGGAAAATGCGTTAAATCTTTTCGGCAGTTTTTACAAATGTAGACTGTTATCAAGCTCTATTCTCTGTCATGTTGGCTGTGAAGCTTATAAGCCAAACTGAAATCAGTAAAACAGATAATGTAATAAAAAACTCAAAAGGATGAGCTTTGTACAAGAAACCTTATGTCCCATATTATATCAGTCACTACACTTCAAATGTATGTAATTGGTTGTGAAGCACTTTGGGACATCCTGCAGCCATGGAAAACACTGTAGAAATCCAAGTATATCTTTCTTATAGAGATAAGGCATATCATAAAATCATTAAACAATTGATGGTGAGCTTTTAGAAGAATTATACAGCACAGACTTTTTTTTATTCATTCATCAGATGTGGGAATCGCTGGCTAGGCCAGCATTTATTGCCCATCCCTAATTGCCCTTGAGAAGGTGGTGGTAAGCTGCCTTCTTGAACCACTACAGTCCATGTGGTGTACATACAAGCACAGTGCCGTTCGGGAGGGAGTTCCAGGATTTTGACCCAGCGACAGTGAAAGAACAGCGATATATTTCCAAGTCAGGATGGTGTGTGACTTGGAGGGGAGCTTGCAGGTGGTGGTATCCCCATGCATCTGCTGCCCTTGTCCTTCTAAATGATAGAGGCTGCAGGTTTGGAAGGTGCTGTCGAAGGAGCCTTGGCGAGTTCCTGCGGTGCATTTTGTAGATGATACACACTGCTGCTACTGTGCATCGGTGGTAGAGGGAATGAATGTTTAAGGTGGTGAATAGGGTGCCAATCAAGTGGGCTGCTTTGTCCTGGATGTTGTTGAGCTTCTTGAGTGTTGTTGGAACTGCACTTATCCAGACAAGTGGAGCGTATTCCATCACACTCCTGACTTATGCTTTGTAGATGGTGCACAGGCTTTGAGGACTCAGGAGTTGAGTTACTCTCTGCAGAATTCCTAGCCTCTGACCTGTTCCTGTAGCCACAGTTTTAATTTGACCCATCACTCTTGTCATCTCTCTGAAAGATTTATCTACTTAATCCCATTCCCCTACTCTTTCTAATACCCTGTTAAATTTTGCTTTTTGACATATTTATCCATTTTCTTTTTAGAAACTGTTGTCTTTTCTGCTTGTACCACTGTTCTGGTCAGAGATTCTATGTCCTTAAGAAACATTTACATATAAAAACAAATTCCTAGACCTCTCCACCCATTATTTTGATAATTATTTTAAATATCTGCTCTCTGATTATCCACTCACCTATCATTATAAACTAAGATAAAATCAAAATACTGCGGATGCTGGAAATCTGAAACAAAAACAAAAATAGCTGGAAAAACTCAGCAGGTCTGACAGCATCTGCGGAGAGGAACACAGTTAATGTTTCGAGTCCGTATGACTCTTCATCAGAACTAAAGAAATATAGAAATGTGGTGAAATATAAGCTGGTAGAGGGGGGTGGGATAGGTAGAGCTGGATAGAGGGCCAGTGATAGGTGGAGGCATAGAAGAGATTGCCAAAGGTGTCGTGGACAAAAGGTCAAAGTAGTGTTGATTGCCAAAGGAGGTGCTAATGGTGACATTAAGAGTAGAAAGCAGGATGAGCAAGTGACAGATGGCCCAAGTGAGGGTGGAGGAAGGGGACAGTGTGGGAAAAAAGATCAAAATAGGCTAAAGATGGGGATAAAACAATGAATGGAAATAATTTTTTTAAAATAATAATAATAGAAAAAAGTGAGGAAAATATATATATATAAAAATTAAGAAATAAATATTTGAAAAAAAGGGATCAAAAAGGGGTGAGGTTGGAGGAGAGAGTTCAAAAGGGCTTTCGCTTGTCATCTCTCCTCTCCTGTGGGAGTGCTGCACTGTTTGAGTTGCTATTTTTTAGAAAGATGTTAAACTGAAAACCCCATCTTCCTCTCACGTAAAACTAGAAAAATCCCATGGCATTATTTCAAAGAAGAGCAGGGGAGTTGTCCCCCACCTGCCCACGTCCTGGCCAAAATTTACCTTCAACCAACATTATTGTAATAGATTATCTGGTCATTATCCCTTTGCTATTGTGGGAGTTTGCAGTGTGCAAATTGGCTGCTGTTTTTCCTATATTACAACGGTAACTACACTTCAGTAAGTACTTCATTGGATCTAGGACATGCTGAGATTGTGAATTACAGAAACACAAATCTTCCTTTCTTCTCTCTATGGAATTCAATTCCTTCTAATTGACATGTTTGCATTTGGCTCCAGGTTTAATCGAGGCATTGTTGGACTTGACATTAATAAACTCAAGCCCCCTGATCTCCACCTCGGAAACCTCGTTGGTGTGTGTTCCCGATGGCCAACCTGTTCCAGACCACATTTCCATAGCTCGGGGCATTGATGCCTTTGTTGATCAATCGAAGAGCCCTGTGGAGCAGAGCAAGACTAAAAACTATTCATCGAAAGTTGTGTGGAGAAACGATGAGCAAAATGATAGCGTTGGAATATTCTTTTGTGAGGGAAGATTTAAAGAAGAGGTCACCACAGTAACTACAGTTAAGATGTCGCAACAAGGTAAAACACTGAAAAGCTCTGGAGGCGAGAGCCTATCAAGATGACTGGGAATCAGTTTTGGCCTTGTGCTGTTTATGGATTGTATTCAATCAATTGGCAAGATTGGTACCCACACCTTGACATGAGTTATGGCCATTCTTTCTAACGATTTTTTTGTGCCATGTGCCTGGTGTTCCCAGTCTTCGTTTGGCACAATATTGGGTAATTATTTGCCGGTAGAAACCTCTCTTTACTGACATTTTGTTTTCCGAGGTAAGAGACGAGCAGTAGTCGAGCTGGCTGCTTAGCTCAGTGCTGGGTTTGTGAATGTTGAATTTGTGTTGCAATGAAATGGATGCTTTAAATTGGTAATTAAGCACAGCTGTCCCCAACTGGGGAAGGATTAGGGAAGCATTGTAAGAGTATATGAACCAGTTCACCCAGTGTCTGAGAGAAATTGGAGAGTCTGTGACTTTGCTGTCTTGGAAATAAACCTGTTTTAAGTTACAGGCTAGCTTCAGACTCATTCTTCTTCAACATACAATTATTGGAATTAACACTCAGAACACTGGCAAAGCACACAGGCTCTCTCAGTACCCTCCCATCTGCATCTCCCTG
Organism: Cetorhinus maximus; assembly: GCF_964194155.1. NCBI lineage: Eukaryota > Metazoa > Chordata > Chondrichthyes > Lamniformes > Cetorhinidae > Cetorhinus > Cetorhinus maximus. The sequence goes on from NC_135880.1 coordinate 181,817,812, forward strand.
ACAGTGATCATGTACAACTCACTGCATAACCTGTAGGTCAGCAAAATCAGATGCAGGGCTCTACCATCTGATGTAAGCACACTTGCAGCTAATACACGCTATAATGTTGACACTGCCAGTAATCGTAATGAATGCTATTCAAGTCCTCTTTTTCCATCTCTTTTTAGGCACACTGCAGTCCTCTTCCATGACATTGCTTTCCTTGGGACAGAGAGGCTAAGGGGAGATTTAATAGAAGCGTTAAAAATTACAAAGAATTTTGATAGAATAAATAAGGAGAAACATTTTCCGGTGGTAGGAGGGTTGGTAACTATTGGACACAGATTGAACTGGCAAAAGAACCAGAGGGGAGGTGAGAATTCTTTTCACAACCAGTTATGATCTGGAATGAAAGGGCGATGGAAGCAGATTCAATAGTAACTTTCAAAAGGGAATTGGATAAATGTGTGGAAAGGAAACATTTTCAAGGCAGTGGGGAAAGAGTAGGGGGAATGGGGCTCATTGGGTCTTTCAAAGAGCCGGCATAGGTACAATGGACTCTTTCCATCGATGGACCACTCCCAAGACACTGGTAGGAGTAGTCTTCAGGCCCCCTGACAATAGCTGTATTGTAGGTCAGAGAATAAATCAGGAGATAATGAGGGCATGTAAAAAAGGCAGTACATTAATCATGGGTGACTTTAATCTTCACGTAGAGTGGCAAAATAAAATTGGCAGAGGTAGACACGAGCAAGAATTCATAGAGTGTATTTGGGACAGTTTCTTAGAATAATATTTTGTGAATCCAATGAAGGATCAGGCTATTTTGGATCTGGTAGTGTGTAATGAGGCAGGTTCAATAAATTACCTCAGAGTAAAGGATCCCCTAGGAAACAGTGACCATAATATGGTAGAATTTAGTATTCAGTTTGAGAGTGAGAAACTTGGGTCAGAAACAACTGTGCTAAACTTAAATAAGGGTAATTACAAAGGAATGAGGGCAGAGTTGGCTGGAGTGGACTGGGAAAGGAGTTTATCAGAAAAGACAGTTGATGAACAATGGCAGACATTTAAGAAAATAGTTCATGACTCTCAACAAAGTTATATCCCAGTGAGGAAGAAGGATTCAAGGAAGGGGATAAACCAACCATGGTTAACCAAGGAAGTTAAAGATAGTATCAAATTGAAAGAAAAAACATATGACGTGGCAAAGATTAGTGGTAAGCCAGAGGATTGGGAAAGTTTTAAAAGCCAACAAAAGATTACCAAGAAATAATGAGAGAGATAATAAACTTTGAGGGTAAGTTAGCAAGTAATATAAAAATGGACAGTAAAGCTTCTTTAAATATATAAAAAGGAAGAGAGAGGCCAAAGTGAACATAGGCCCCTTAGAGAATGAGGCTGGGGAATAATAATGGGGAACCAGGAAATGGCAAAGGAGTTGAATAAATACTTTGCTTCAGTCTTCACGGAAGAGGATACTAATGGCATTCCAAAAATACTAAATAATCAAGGGGCAAAAGGCAGGGAGGAAATAAATACAATAACTATCACAAGAGAAAAAGTACTTGGGAAACTAATAGGGCTAAAGGCCAATAAGTCCACTGGACCTGATGGGTTGCATCCTAGGGTATTAAAGGAAGTAGCTTCAGAGATAATGGATGCACTGGTAGCAATCTTCCAAGAATCCTTAGATTCTGGAAAAGTCCCAGAGGATTGGAAAACTGCCAATGTAATACCCTTATTCAAAAAGGGAGGGAGACGAAAAACAGGTAACTATAGGCCAGTCATCTTAACATGTCATTGGGAAAAAGTTAGAGTATTATAAAGGATGTAATAGCAGAACATTTAGAAATGCATAATCTAATCAAGCAGAGTCAGCATGGCTTCATGAAGGGGAAATCATGCCTAACAAATTTATTAGAATTCTTTGAGGAGATAACAAGCAGGATAGATAAAGGGGAACTAGTAAATGTAATGTATTTGGATTTCCAAAGGTCATTTGATAAGGTACCGCACATAAGGCTACTTAATAAGATGAGTCCATGGTGTTGGGGGTAGTATATTAGTATGGATAGAGGATTGACTAACTAATAGAAGACAGAGAGTTGGGATAAGGGGGGCATTTTTGGGATGGCAATCTGTAACTAGTGGAGTGCCACAGGGATCAGTGCTGGGGCCTCAATTATTTACAATATATATTAATGACTTAGATGAGGGAAGTGAATGTACTATCACCAAGTTTGCAGATGACACAAAAATAGGTGGGAAGGCAAGTGGTGAGGATGACACAAGGAGTCTACAGAGGGATATAGACAGGCTAAGTGAGTGGGCAAAAACCTGGCAGATGGAATATAATGTGGGAAAATGTGAGGTTATGCACTTTGGCAGGAAGAATAGAGGAGCTGAATATTATTTAAATGGAGAAAGAATACAGAAGGTTGCAACACAGAGGGATTTGGTAGTCCTTGTGCATGAATCTCAAAAAGCTAACCTACAAGTTCAACAGATTATAGGGAAGGCAAATGGAACATTGGCCTTTATTTCAAAGGGAATGGAGTATAAAATTAGGGAAGTCTTGCTAAAACTAAACAAGGCACTAGTTAGACCACGCCTAGAGTACTGTGAACAATTTTGGCGTCCTTATCTAAGGAAAAACAAACTGGAATTGGAGGCAGTCCAGAGAAGGTTCACTAGGTTGTTCCCAGGTATGGAGAGATTTTCTTATGAGGAGAGGTTGAGTAGGTTGGGCCTGTACTCATTAGAGTTTAGAAGAATGAGAGGCAACCTTATTGAAACATATAAGGTTCTTAGGGGGCTTGACAGGGTAGAGGCTTAGAGGCTATTTCCCCTTGTTGCAGAGTCTAGGACCGGGGGCATATTCTCAGAGTATGGAGTTGCCCATTTAAAACAGAGATCAGGAGGAATTTCTTCTCTGAGGGTAGTCAATCTGTGGAATTCTTTACCACAGAGGGCTGTAGAGGCTGGGTCGTTAATTATATTCAAGGCTGAGATAGACAGAATTTAATCAGTAAGGGAATCAAGGGTTATGGGGAAAAGGCAGGAAAGTGGAGTTGAGAATTATCAGTTCAGCCATGATCTCATTGAATGGTGGAGCAGACTTGATGGGCTGAATGGCCTACTTCTGCCCCTACATCTTATGGTCTTTCTGTGTTGCATCATTCTATGATTCTCGTTGATATTATTATGTAGTACTGCAAAATAAATGCAGCAAAGGAAGATTCTTCCATGCAGCTGAGTATTTGCAACAGACTCACTCATAAAGAGCCAACGTTGTCCTGATGTTTGTGACGGAAATCTTCTTTCAATGCTGAATGAGTTTCTGAAATGCTTTGCCTCAACTGTTAGTTTAGTCATACTATTTTCCACTTAGGACTGACGTGGTCAGGGTGATCAGTGGCCACTCTGCTGGTACCCCACCCTTCTTGAAAGTGATCCGAAAACAGATGCAGAAAACATCAGCGTGTGTGCTCAGAATGGTTCCTGCCTCTGCCACAGACCATGAATCATTGTCTGTATGTCACCTCATTCAAGGATAAAGGGGTTGACCTGACCTGTTGTGATCTGTTTTATTTTGCAGCTCATTTCTTCCCAGAAGTATTTTCTGTTACTGCAAATAAGGGTGAAAATGTGACAATTCGATTCAAACGACAGCTCCAGATAGATGCTGATGTTATGATCTATAAAAATGGTAATAAAAATACTGTAGTTGGAATCTATTATCTTGCAGACAATAGACTCACCAAATTAACATTGTAAGCTGTTTGTGTCCAACTAACCATCTTATTGTGAAATACAAAGGAACAGCATTATTCTCAATCGTTTACTAATTATTCTTCAGACATTTAGCCATAAATAATAAATACATTGTTTTGCATTCCTCCAATTCTGGTTTTTTGTTCATTTTAATCATTCCACCATTAGCAACCATGCCTTCAGATGCCAGGGCCCTAAGCTCTGGAGTTCCCTCCCTAAACCCCTCTCTGTCTGTCCACCCCTCACTTCTCCTTCAAGACACTCCTTACAACCTATCTCTCCTTGACCAAGCTTTTGGTCATCTGTCCTAATGTCTTTTTATGTCAAAATGTATCTGATTATGCTTCTGTCGAGCAACTTGGGATGTTTTATGATGTTAAAGGTGCTTTTTAATAACAAGTTGTTACATTTTATGTATAGGTAAAGCCGTGCAGTACACTATTTAAAACCCATAAATAGTTCCGAAATGATGGTCATTGTATCATTTCTCTGTTTCTAGTTCTTGCTAAGATTATTATGACCACCTGAACCAGTTTCTTCAGCAGACTTAAACATGGTTTTTTCTTAAATCCATGGAGATTAAACATTATAGGGATCTCATCCCTTTGGCCTTATGATGTCAATGAAGTCAGATTACAAATTTTCTGATATAAGCAAGAATTAGTTTGTTGATCACACATCATAAATGGGGACAACCTTTCAAATATTAATAGCTTGAAACAAGATTGCAAACATGAGCCACACATTTTAAATACGCTATTGTTCTCCAGTGTTCAAACTAAAACTATGAATATAACTTGCAAGAAATTTTAGTGCAAATTTTGACATCCTTTGCAAATATTACCTCTCAGTCCCTCTCTCACAATTCCACACACTCATTTTATTCAAGTTCCTCCTTTCTCCTTCTATTTGTCTCTCCTTCTCTCCTTTCTCCACCCTCTATCCCCCTCCCTCTTTCTCCCTTCTCACATATCCTCTCTCTGTTGCTCTCTGTCTCTCTCCATTTCTTTCATTTCTCTCCCATGCCCTCTCTCTCTTTGGTCCCTCGCACTTTCTCTCTCTCTCGGTACTTCCTTTTATACTGACACTCCCAGCTAGCACTGACTGTCCTCTTTTCCTGAGACCAGTAATTCATCCCAGGTTTCTGCTGGTGGTGATAGCCATATTCGTCAGGGTCTGGATAAGCATATTGTTTACAATCCCTGCAAACCCATGCTAAATCTGGTGGCACATTCGTACTAAAGTTAATTAGTATATTTGCAGTAAATAAAAGATATATTGTTTAGCTGAGCCAGTAAAGGAGGAGAATTGCCTATTTGTAATGTTGGTTTAGTTTCTTATATCCTGCTCCTGTCCCATTACGATTAGCAGCTGTTTACAAAGCATTCAAAGGGCAGAACATCAGCTACCAAAGAACTGCCTCAGGTGTGAGAGATATCAATTAACAGTATTTTTTGCAATGTGTTGTTAGCTGTAGCTCAATCGGTATCATTCTCACCTCAGAGTCAAAAAGTTGGAGGTTCAAGACCGGCTCAGAGACTTGAGCACAAAATCCAGGCTGACACATCCAGTGCAGTCCTGAGGAAGTGCTGCACTGTTAGGGCTAAATTTCACCCCCCGGGATGGGCGGGCGCGTGCAGGCACACTTCCGATCGGCGCCCCCGATTGGAGGAGCGGCGCCATTTTACGTGGGCGGGCCAATTAAGGACTGCCTAGCGTGATGTCCGCACAGAAGCGCTATGCGCTCCCTGTGCAGGCGCGGGGGGACTGCCTAAAATCGAGAGTGCACTCTTTCGCACATGCGCACAAAAGAGCACATCTCCCTGAGGCTATCGCCTCTACTTTCAAAAATATTAAAAATAGAAAAAAAAAATTCCTTTACATGTCCCCTCATGTGACATGAGTTGGGACGTGTTCATAATTTCCAAAAAAACTTTACTAAAATTTTTAAACCCTACATGAAACCTCACCCCGCCTGTGGAAGAGGTTTCATGTTTTTTCTAGTTCGCGCCAGGGTTCCTGGCCTGCCCGCCAACCTGGTATACTAATTACTTTAATTGCTCTGTCAATGGCCTCAGTTGGCCATTGACAGGTCGGTGGGCGCGCAGCTGATTTTATTGCGCCCCCACCTTCCTGAAAATTTAAATGGGGCGCGGTGATGTCGGGGGTTCTGCCCGACATCACCGCATGTCATTTTACGTGTCGGCAAGCGGGCCCTGCCCCCACTTGCCCACGGTAAAATCCAGCCCTTAGAGATGCCAACTTTTGGATGAGATGTGAAAACAAGTTCCCATGTTTCCTCTCACCTGGATGTGAAAGACCCTATGATGTTATTCAGATAGGGAAGTTCTCCCTGTTATCTTGGGCCAATATTTATCTTTTAACTACTATTGCCATAATAGATTATCTGGTCATTATCACATTGCTGTTTACAAATAGTCATTTGGTAGTGCAGAACTTGAGTATTGCTAAAAAAAGACATTTTGTCGAAACTTTTCGTCTGGCATTCATCGGGACAATCACAAGAATACAAATGTCAGGGGAAGCAACAACTTTTTAGTGTATGAAAAGAGTGTGCTGAATGGCTGGCAATTGGACTCTGATTGGTCAAGGCATTGCCTTAAGGAATGAACCAGCAAATGGCTATCATTTATTTTATTTAGCTGAAACAGTCACGATGTGTGTACATGTTCTTTCTGTCTGCAAAGAACAGAGCCCTGTATTAATATATGTACACTGGTTCATTCCTCAGGGCAATGCCTTGACCAATCAGAATCCAGGTTTAACATTTCAAACAATGCTTGGCAGTTAACTGTCAGTCACCATTAACTGATGCATTCACCATGGCAATGCCTCTACCAATCAGAGCCCACTTGCCAATCAATCAGCACTCTCTCCCCATACAGTATAAATTTCTTGCTTTCCCTTACATTGGTATTCTTGCGATTGTCCTGATGAGTGCAAGGCAAAAAGCTTCAACAAAATGTGTTTTTTCAGCAATACATTGCTGTTTGTAGGAGCTTGCTGTGTGCAAATTGCATTTCCTACATTACAACAGTGGCTGCACTTCAAAAATACTTCAATTGGCTGTAAAGAGCTTTGGGACCTTGTGAAGATGTGAAAAGCACCAAATAAATGCAAGTTCTTATATAAGATGTCAGAGGGTTACATTGCCATTTATAAACACAATGTTTGATTATCCACAAAGTTTATCTGCAGTTTATAGCTTCTGTTTATTTTTGTTGTTCCAGATGCATTTATCTCGTCTGTGCCCCAAGATGATGTTGCCCACACGGTTGAATACCCCTTCAAATCAGTCACTGTAGATGATGCGGGTGTCTACTCTGCATTTTTGATTGGAGGAAATGTTTTAACGGCAGCATTCACCCAGCTGATAGTAAGAAGTAAGATTTGTAAATAGTTTTAAATAGCTACTTTACTTCTTCAGACTTCTGCTAATCTAGCTTTACAATAATACCATTGCTAAAAGGGTTAAGTCACAAGGAGAAGTTACAAGGTTACAAGACGGGGCTTGTATTTCCTCGAATATAGAAATTTAAGGGGTGATTTAATCGAGGTGTTTAAGTAGATTAAAGGATTTTATAGGGTAGATAGAGAGAAACTATTTCCTCTGGTGGGGAGAGTCCAGAATAGGAGACAGAGCCTTAAAATTACCTTGGCCATTCAGGTGTGATGTCTGGAAGCAGTTGTTACACAAAAGATAGTGGGAATCTGAAACTCTCTCCGCAAAATAAGCTGTTTAGGCTGGGGATCAATTGAAAATTTCAAAACTCAGATTGATAGATTTTTGTTGGTTAAGGGGATTAAGGGAAACAGAAGGACTGCCTCAGGTGCGAGAGATGTCAATTGACTAATATTTTTTGCAATGGGTTGTTAGCTGTAGCACTCTCACCTCAGAATCAAAAGGTTGGCAGTTTAAGACCCACTCAGAGACTTGAGCACAAAATCCAGGCTGACACATCCAGTGCAGATGGGATTACAACACTGATCAACCAGTGGTGACACAGGCTCGAGGGACTGAATGGCCTCCTCCAGTCCCTATGTTCCTATGGAGCAAAACATGATTTATTCCTTTTCCTACATTTGTACAGAGCAGTCAAAAAAACAGAAAAGGATTATCTTACCTCTGTCCTGACTCTGATAACCCAGGAATTTCTTCGCATTTTTTCTGAACTTCCAAAGGGCTGTGAACCCGCACATTCACTGTTAAAGTTTAACTTGGAACATAGGATTACTGACATGAGGTTTGGACTGGCCTATCTGGCTTTATCATTAGTCACTCCAGAAATTTCAGAGCTCAGAGCAGGGTTTCTGTTTTCTGCCCAATGTTTTCTCCCTGTCTGGTTTTGAAATTGACTAAAGGCAGCAATGCACTTGGGCTGGAAAAGATTGAGAACTGCTTGGTGAAATGTTGGCACACCCAGGCCATGATCTCAGGGGCCTGGATTAGCAATAGCACTGTTAACCATTACTGGTTTTAATGGAAATAAATACTGGGGAGAAGTATGAGTTGGGCTGCCACTTCACTATTACCCAGTTCCAGACTGGTGCACAATGCCCAGACCAACTCCAGGACATAATCCCGTTCTGTTCCACCTACATTCAGGCCAAGGTTTCACTTTCCAACATCTGTCCCTGAGGCCCAACGTTCCAGCGATCGCCTTCCCTGCTATTTTGTGGTGACTTGGTGCCCTGTACAACACCTTGATGTTACCAGATGCCATCTTTATTTACAATGGGCTAGATTTCACCAGCCCTCCAAGGATGGGCATGTATCGGGCTGAATTTAGTCAAGGTGGCAAGGGCCCTGATGGGTCGAAAAGTGGTGGGCCTCGGCTGTTTGTGCGACTCCTGGACACATTTTTCCCAATCCCACAATGGGGAACATCCATTCAGCATCCACCCTGTTAAGTTCCTTCAGGACCTTAAAGATGCAAGCTCTTCTTGTTGTTGCTGTTGTTGTGTTAAGATTCTTTTGATCACAGCTCCTGCTGGGTTTCATTGAATTTCAGCTGAATTGTAGAACAAACCCAGTAACTTAATGATGAAATGTTGGTGTTACAGAATGTGAAGCTGACAAGTGGGGATCTGACTGCACAAAGCACTGTCCAGTCTGTCTGAATGGAGGAGTTTGCCATGATCAGACAGGAGAATGCATCTGCCCACCGGGCTTCATGGGGGAACGATGTGAAACAGGTGAATTTCATGGGTTTTAATTCCTGCATGTCTGGCAGTGACCCACAAACCAGGGCTTCAGGTTACAACAGCAACCGCAAAAGTTATAAAACCATTTTGAGCTGTGAACTGGAGCCTTGGATCATTTTTTGCAATTGATCTGGGTATCAAACGGTTTTTATAACACACTCAGTGAGTTTTATTGGCCTGTTTTATTCGGTTTTGGGTTAGATGTTATTTTTTACAGTCAGGAGGTTGGATTCCCACTCCATTATTGAGAGTTTATAATTGCATGAGGATCCATTCCATTGGAATTCCTGCTCCAGAATTCCTGAAATGTGTTCTTGATGTTTTCTACGTGCTGTGCTGGGAGCGTAGGTCGATGAACTGAGCCCTAAGGCGTTATTTCCCCAGCAACAACCTACATTTGTACCCAGCAAGCTTTCATGTTGGGAGGAGATTCCCACAAACACTAATCTCTAAACTAAACTCCAAGGTCATCACTGCAAGTTCATCAATGTACAATCTTATATTTCCTACATTACAACAGTGACTACACTTCAAAAGTAAACCATTAGCTGGAAAGCACTTTGGGAGGTCCTAAGGTGGTGAAAGTTGCTAGAGAAATGAAAATCCTTCTGTTAGCAGATCAGAAATTTTCCAGCCCTTATTTTAAAATCTAAACTGACTGATATAAGCCACTGTCCTGAAAAACAGATTTAAGATTTCTGATTTTTATTTAAAGTTTGCTTCTTAAAGAGATAAAAGTGAGAATGCTACAACTTCATTCTAAAATTATATGAGAAATTTCAGATTTGGGGACAGCTGTGTTTAATGCCCTTGATGAATTTTGTAGTGTTTAAAAATTTTCTGGCAAAAGTTAGTTATTAGTTAAGTCAGCTATGTTTTGTCACTTCCAGCCTCAGTTTCATAGGAACACTCATTATAGTCTGTGTGACCCTGACTTTCAAAATCTGAGTTAAAATTGCAGTGCAGCTCCCACCACTCACTCTGTCTGTAGTCAGCTTGGACACTGCCCATACTGAGCCAATGGTGTGACTGTTTGCTGTCACCATAGGCATTAGTTATTAAGGCGCTGCATAAAGGGTGTTAAATGTGCTGACTATCTCTTGCAGTTCAGTGGATGCTTACCCTGTCGTTGCCCTGTCCTTACCCATTGAACAGGCTCTGCTGAGTTCAGTAAAGGTCAGAACTTTGAGCAGTTTCAATCAACTGTTCAAACCTAATTAAAGTCTGATGATTTTAGCAATAAGATTCTGAATGTAACTGAGAGTAAGCAGGACAGACAGTTGCTAAATGAAGATCAACTGTTTATAAAAAGAATGGTTATATTGTTTACATTTTTGGTTTTGCTGCATGAAGCAGACAAACGGCATTGACACTATACCACTATAAGTGTTGGGGGTTATTGGAGTCACTCATTTCCCTGCAATGGAAAATCCCTAATTACTCCGGCTAGTCCTGATACCCTTGTTTCCGCCACTCCACCCCACCCAACACTCCCCAAATCCAGGTCCTGGGGTGCAGCCATATTTTGCTGCCTTGTCTTCCCCAGACCAACCAACAAACCTGTTAGAACATTGAAAAGAAGGAGGGGCCTGAGATCACATCTTGCTGCCATATTTTCACCCCTTCCCTCTTGCCTACACCTTTTGTAGCAGTTTTACTAGGGGAATGAGGCACGGTGTACATTTCTTTACACACAGGGTTGTTGGAGCAACAATTGTTTCAACACAGAGGGTTTGAGGCAATGACCACTGCGTCTTTTAAGGAAATATTGCATCCACAACTGAAGCGGAGGAAGATACGGGGATGCAAGGAGAGAACATGACAGAGAGATTAAGTTTGGATTGTTCGAGCAAAGAACTAACACAGACAAGATGGCCCAAATTGCTTCCTTATATGATGGAAACATCAGTCATTCATTGAGCACCTTCCTTAATGGTATACTGACTCTACTTCATTAAAATCCTTTGATTTACAGCATGTGGGCAAAGTACGTACGGGAGAAGCTGCAGAATATGCAAGGGAGGAAACTGTCGTTCCTCCATGTTCTGCTTACCTGATCCTTACGGCTGCTCTTGCGCTACTGGCTGGAAAGGACTCCAGTGTGATAAAGGTACAGCTTGTGGAAACAAACAGTGGAGTTAGACACTCAACCCTAAATCGCAAATAAAAATAACAGTACCCTAAATGATAAATTGCTCTTTGGTTCTGATCAGCCTTTAACAAACAATTATTTCCATAAAAACACAGAATTCACTTCATTATACAATGAAGATCTCCGTTAGTTTCCATGTTTTTATATATTGAAAAAGAATCATTAAACCTCGAAATTAGTTTGCGATTATTTTACTCAATAAGTACATGTGAAAGTTCATATAAAAATCTTCATTGTCTGGGAATAATATCTCTTTTCTTTGCAACCATCAACAAAGAAAAAACAGTTATTTTTTCTATGGTTGTCTCTCATGTAATAGCCATGGTTTATCTTCACATCTGCTGTCTCTGACCTGGGAAGAGTTCATCATAGTAAAGCACAATTCTTGTCTATATTGATTCACATGTGAAATAAATGTTTTGGCAATTTATTCTCTCATTTCTTTCAAGCTCTTTGAAGGAAGTGTTATGACCACAGCCGGTGTTAATTGCTGCACAAACCAAATTCGAGGGGGAAACTTGGTTTACAGGCCACACCCTTTTTTTTCTTATTCTGATAACGAGATGATGATGTACTAATCTCAGCAGTAAGAGATCCTGTAACACTTTTGGTTTTTTAAAATTATAAGCAAAAGTTTTATTAACAAGAAAGGAAAGAAAACTTAAACGCACAAGATTACAGTTACACAATTAAGGTTAGTCTTACAAAGCATTCCCCAAAACACTCTGCTTGGTCAAACCCACAAATAAACACTTTCCAGGCAACACTCCCTTATAGATAATTAAATATGAAATCCAGTAATATTACACAAGGCAAACTGCTGTAACTTCAATAACCATATGACCTTTATCCTCTTCCACTCTGCGGTGGAATCCACTTTAGAATAAAACTGCTTACAGCAGCCCAAAACTTCTCTGGTTTGACTTAATGGGTGATTCAAACTGCATTCTCCTCCTGTCCAGAGCTTCAGCTATCTCAATCTCAACAGCTCAAACATTTCCAGCTATCTCCACCTATCTCTAGCTCAACAGCTCTCCAGCTCAACAGCTCAACCAGCTATCCACAGTAACTCTAATATACCTTTTTTCTTTTCATATCAGTCCCATTATTCTTACACCCCTTTGAAACTCAAACCCTCCCAAATATTAGATCTTTCATGTTTCCATCTTGTCTTTGCTTTTGGGTCAATAAGAATATAATATCCCCACTACTTGTTTACCTATGAACTCCTGCAAGATGCAAACATTTTCTTGTTGACTCTGACTCCCCTTTGAAATTCAAACAACCTCTCAACTTATCTAAAAATGGAACTGTTAGATCTAATCTATTTACTTCTGCCTCAACTTAACACCTCTTACCCGTCTCATGTTTCCAAAGCCCCCAGACAACCTGACCCCCATCAAACTCTTGCCCAGCTTGATTAAATCACACACATGCACACACACACACATACGTACACACAGAGCCTTCTTTATAGAATAACATAATATTTCCTAAAATATATATTTTTAAAAATCCATTCTCACAGAAGCAAGGAAGCATTCAATTTGGCAAAGAATGAAGAAACAAACCCCCTTGACGCCTTGACCCCTCTTGCCTGGTCCCCTGGAGCACCCCCCTGCCCCTTGACCACCCCCCACCACCCCTGGACCATACCCCCTGCCCGGTGAACCCTCCACCCTCCACCCCCTGGAGTACATCCCTCTGACCCCTGGTCCACACCCTCCGCCCCCTGGACCCCCTGTCTCCTGACCTCTCGCCCTGTAGATGCCTTTGAGCCCTTCACCTTGCCCCCCCACCCCCGCCAACCTCTTGTTGAGGTATAGATGGTATTCTGGAATATTCTGCAAACTGTACGTGCTCAGAGTGTGCTGATGTGATTAAAAGCCCTCCTAAATGTTGTGGAGTTAAAAAAGATTCAGTTATACAGCAGGCTTTTGAGTGAGGCCTTCGCAATCACACTTTACTGAACGTAATTTATTATGAACAGTTGTTTTTACTGAGCTGGTTTTTTGCTTGCAGCCTGTGACCCTGGGTTTTATGGGCCTGACTGTCGGCTGAAGTGTGAGTGCATCAACGGAGGAACGTGTGATCGTTTCCAAGGGTGCCTGTGCCCCCAACGATGGCAGGGCCTACACTGCGAGAAAGAAGGTAAAGCACAGTTAATAGCATCATGACAAGAAGATTAATGATAACATCTAACGTGGAAGCAACATCACAAAGAGGGAATTGCAAATTTATGTGAAGGAAGGATACACAGATTTTGGAATTAGAGGGGCTGAATGGCCTCCTCCTGTTCCAATGTAACCCAGACCAAGTGGTTATGTCAGTGGAGTTTTCATAGTTAAAGGGATAAAATAATTTATGCTTAAATTGACTGAAATATCTGATTTCATTACAGAATCACAGCCTGCTTTGAAAGATTATATTATACATCATTGGATAAGGACACACTGGGTTCTATTGTGCAGCTCCCTGGGCTTGAATCATTGTTTAGATTCACACATGAGATATTGTGCAAGGAATCACAGGGTCAATCTCACCATGGAACCATAACCCAACAAGGAATCATTAATCCCCAGTGTGAACAAAGCAGGGAATAAAAGCAGAAAATGCTGGAAATCCTCCACAGGCGAGGCAACATCAAATTGGCAGAGAAACAGAATTAATGTTTCAAGTCGATGACCTTTCATCCGAACTGGAAAAAGTTGGAGATTGGTATTAGGCAAGTACAGAGGCGGGGAAAGGTGGGGAGGAGAGGAAAAAAGAACAAAAGGGAAGGTCTGTGATAGGATGGACAACAGGAGTGATTCATTGACAAAAGGGAAATGAGCAACATGGCTCTATTCCATATGGCCGCTGCTGGCCCTGATACTGCTGGGCTGAGACTGAGCCTGATGGTGGCCTCCTGTGCTAACCCTTGTGTGGCAGTAAAAAGGCAGCTCATTAGTATGGGGCACAGGGGCCATTCCAGACACACATCTGTCGACTCCATTGACTGCATCGCCACTGCTAGATCACCCTTGCAGAAGAGCTTGACGCCATCGCTCTCAACCCCAACCCTCGTTGCAGCTTTTTCATCAAAGAGAGCCTACTTTTCATTAAATCCTGTTTTGCCTTGCAGGTTTTGGTGAAGTGCCCCTTCAGCTGGTGAATCCTGGTGACAATATCGAGGTGAACACTGGAATGAACTTACGTCTCAACTGTACTGCAAGAGGGCACCCGCTGCCAGTGCATGGTGACATTCAGCTCCTAATACCACATCGAGGGGAAGTTAATGTGAGTGGCAGGGTCCTCCAGCTCTCTCTGTGCTGCCTCTCTTGATGCCCTTGCTTTGTGGGGTGATGGGAAATGTGTTCAACCCCTCAAAGTCCATAGATATTGAGTGTCTGATATCTGCATGGAGGGTGGCTCTGAGCAACCTAAAGCCCAGTAAATTCACAACATTATCCTTTATCTCCCAGAACTCAGGCAGCAAACTGAACAGAGTTTCTTTGAAAAACTCCAAACACATGTTATCAGTCAGAGCCCTCACCTTACAAAGAATTTCCAACACTGAAACAGGCCATTCAGCCCAACTGGTCCATGCCAGTGTTTATGCCCCACATGCGCTTCCTCCAATCTTAATTATCACCATATCCTACTATTCTATTCTACCTCATGTATTTATCAAGTTTCCCCTTAAATGTATCTATGCTATCTAATTTTCATAAATCCTAAATCTCTGACTCCTTCTATGAGATTACTCGGTTTGCTCCAGTCAGTAGCAATTTCATCTTAAAGTCCAAAGGACGGCTGTTCCAGCCTCTGATGCACTATTTCAACACATGGTTTAGGTTGATTGCATCATTGCAGTTTTAAGGAGTGCTGCATTGTCAGCAGTGCAGTCCTACAGGTGAGATGTTAAACCAAGGCTGCATTTGCCTGTTCAATTGCTTCAGCTGAATATAAAAGACTCCATAAGTTTTTCACTGATGAGTAAAGGCAACGTACTGGCCAACATTCCTCTCAACGTAATACCCCTGAGATACAGATGATCTGGTCTTTCATTGCATTTTATGGGGTTCTATTGCTGATAAAATGCCTAAGTAACAACAGTGACTATACTTAGGCAGTCCCTCGAGATCGAGGATGACTTGCTTCCACTATGGCTCAATGGGTTCTGAGAAGGCTGATAAATCCAATGCACCATCTGCAGACTCTGCCTCTGGTGCTCGAAGGGTTGGGTAGATGAGGTGTTTGGAGGTTTGTGCACACCTTCCGGCACCTCGATTTTGTCTCTGCACTAACAAAGTCTCTCGATGTGTTTGGTGCCTTCCCAAATAAACCTTTGGTCATTCACAAGCCAGGGATTCCCATGCATCGGCAGGGATCTTTGATCTCTTCAGGGATCTTTGACCTCTCCAGAAATGCTTTTCTGCTGGCCTCCTGGGGGTGTCCTGCCATGGCCGGGTTCAAAAGACGGCACCTCTGAAGCTGCAGCATTCCCTCAGTACAAGTTCCATTATGGGTAGCCACATCTGCAGTTGCCCAGACCCTACGATCTGGAATGCCCTCCTTAAACCTCTTTGCCTCTCTACCTTACATTCCTCCTTTAAGATATTCCTTAAAAGCTACCTCTTTGACCGAGTCTGGCCTAAACCAAGTCCCATGTGGCTCAGTGCCATATTTTGTTTTATAATGCTTCTGTGAATCACCTTGAGACTCTTTATTACATTAAAGGCCCTGTCTAAATTAAAGTTGTTGTTGTAACCATCTCTGACAGTGCAACATTGTCCTCAGGACTGCGTGTCCACCAGTGCAGCACTCCCTTAGTTCTGAACCTCCGACAGTGTGGCACCTCAGTACTAAGCCTCTGACAGTGCAGCACTCCCTCAGTGCTGACCCCCAGGCAGTGCAGTGTTCCCTCAGTATTGAACCTCCGCTGCAGCCTTCCCTCAGTACTGAACTTCCTACAATGCAGCATTCCCTCAGTACTGAACTTCCTACAGTACAGTGTTCCCTCAGTACTGAACTTCCTACAGTGCAGCACTCTCTCAGTACTGACCCTCTGACAGTGCAGCACTCCCTCAGTATTGAACTTCCTACAGTGCGGCACTCCCTCAGTACTGAACTTCCAACAGTGCAGCACTCCCTCAGTACTGACCTTCTGACCGTGCAGCGCTCCCTCAGTACTTCACTGGGAATTCAATTCTGTGCTCAAGCCTTTGGAGTGGGGCAGGAATCCACAAACCTCTGACTCAGAAGCAAGAGCATTCCCCACTGAAGCATGGCTAACAATGTTAGATTAAGGTTTAGAGTCGAATCAGTGCCACTTATGACAGAGGTACTGTAAAGTACGTATAATGGTAAGTATGGATACTTTAATATTTACTGAGAATTTGTTGGCTCCATGCCCATATTGCTGGTGCAAAACAGATGCTAAAGTGACATGCAACACACGCACATTCTATGCCTGAGAGGCTGCTGCAGCTTACAGACGCTGAATCCTGCCTCGGGTGACTCTCTGATCTCTGGCTCCTGCTGCAAGCTTAAAGTATACTGCATGTTTCAGGCCAAAACTGACCAAAACTAATTCTGCCCTTTACTCTTTTGTCAGCACCAGGAGAGAGCAATCGACTTGAATTATTTTTCTGACCTGCATTCCGGAAGCTATAGATTCCTGAAAGAAAGTTGAGCAAAAGGCAAAGTCAAAAACCAAAATTTGAAGTTTTAGCAGAATTCGTTATTTAGAAATACAAACAAACACAATATACAACACTTTGAAAAAGCAAGTGTTAACCAGCTGTGTTTTGAAGTAATCAACATGAAATATGTTCAGAGTGCAAAAGGCGTTCAAATCATCCAGTTGGTTCCTCAACATATTGTCCCAGAAACCCATCTTGTACATGCTCCAGGAATTCATCTTCCACAGTATTAATTAGATTTACCCCACCTATATCTAAATTTAAGTTGTCCATTATTACCGTATTACCCATGTTACATGCAGCTCCAATTTCCTGATTTATACCGTGCCCAACATGAACACTACAGTTTGGTGGCCTATAAACAACTCCCACCAATGTTTGCTGCCCCTTGCTGTTTTTTAGCTCCACCCAAACTGATTTAATGTCTTGATCTTTCATCTAAGATCCTCTCTCACTAATGTACTGATCTTATCCCTTATTAACAGTGCTACCCCATCTTTTTCCCCTCCACCTATTCATATTGAAGAGTCATATTGGACTCAATGTTAACTCTGTTTCTGTCTCGGATGCTGTCGGACTTGCTGAGTTTTTCCAGCACTTTCTGTTTTTATTTCAGATCTCCAGCATCTGCAGTATTTTGCTTTTACCTTTTTAAATCGCTCAGTTTCCACCAACTTTTCAGGCAGCGTGTTCCAGATCACAACAACTCGCTGCATTAAAAAATTCCTTCATCTCCCCCTCTGGTTCTGTTGTTTGATAAACAACTTAACACTGCTCAGCACAGTTTGATCCATTTCCCGTATGCTGATCATTATGAATAATACCCCAGATGTTGATCTTTATAGCAAACCAGTTCAGCCTCTGTTAGGTGTTTTGCTGAAACTTTGGCTATTTGAATACTCCCCTTCTGATGTGCGCTTGGGAAGGATGTTGTATTTACCAGTTGCCACTTACACTGTATATTGTTTCTGCATTTCAGCCCACAAGGACAATAACGCGTCCAGTCAATCAGACCATCACATTCTTCGAAGTGTTGAAAATGTCACCGTCAGATTCAGGAGAGTGGATCTGCCGTGTCAAAACAGCAGTTGGAGTTGCTGTGAGGCCATTTAATGTGTCTGTCAAAGGTAGGTTACTTCTACATAGTATTTACAGCACAGAAACAGGCCATTCGGCCCAACTGGTCTGTGCTGGTTTTTCTGCTGCACAAGAACCTCCTCCCACCTGACTTCTTTTCACCCTATCAGCATTCCTTTCTCCCTCAAGTGTTTATCCAACTTCCTTCAATTCATCTTTCCTGTTTGCCCTAACTACTCCCTGTGGTACCAAGTTCCGCAGTCTCACCACAGTTTCTCCTGAATTCTCTATGGGATTTATTCCTGACTATTTTATCCATGGCCCCCTGGTTCTGTTCTCCCCACAAGACTCCATGTCAATCCTATCAAACTTTTTCATAATTCTAAAGACATCTATCAGGTCACCCCTCGACCTTCTCTTTTTGAGGGAAAAGAGACCCACCCTTTTCAGTCTTTCCTGATGATTAGGCCCCAGGAATTATTGAACGGAGCAACAAAGTTGTGCAAAATTTGCCTGAAGTTTATCTTAAAAGAACATTCTTGGAAACAATTAGACAATCCCTTCACCAGCCATGTTCAAATTCAAATCAATCAAGCAAATACTTTTGTCTTGACTTTGAGACATTGAGCCTTTATATGCCCTGTCTCAATGGCAGGACAGAGCCAGCAGATGTGATGGCACAGTGGTATACAGTCTGGAGGGAGTTGCTCTGGACCCCATGAAGCATCAAGTCAAACATGGGCAAGGAAACCTCCTGCTGATTGCTGCCTCCTCAGCTGATGAATCAGTGCTCCTCCATGTTGAACACCACTTGGAGGAAGCGCTGAGGGTGGGTAGGGCACAAAATGTACTCTGGGTGGGGAACTTCAATGTGGCTCAGTAGCACCACTTACTGACCAAGCTGGCCGAGTCCTAAAGGACATAGCTGCTAGACTGGGTCTGTAGCAGGTGGTGAAGGAACCAACAGGTGGGAAAAACATACTTGACCTCATCCTCACTAACCTGCCTGTCGCAGATGCCGTTGTCCATGACAGTATCAGTAGGAGTGACCACCACACAGTCCTTGCGGAGACAAAGTCCCATCTTCACATTGAGGCTACTCTCCATCGTGTTGTGTGGCACTACCACCACGCTAAATGGGATAATTTCAAACAGGTCTAGCAACTCAAACTGGGCATCCACGAGGCGCTGTGGCCCATCAGCAGCAGCAGCAGAATTGTACTCGAGCACAATGGCTTCATGGCCCGGCATATCCCCTACTCTACTATTACCATCAAGCTAGGGGATCAGTCCTGGTTCAATGAAGAGTGCAGGAGGGCTTGCCAGGAGCAGCACCAGCCATACCTAAAAATGTGGTATCAACTTGGTGAAGATATAACACAGGACTACTTGCATGCCAAACAGCATAAGCAGCAAGTGATAAACAGGGCTATGTGATCCCATAAACCAATGGATCAAATCTGAGCTCTGCAGTCCTGCCACATCCAGCCGTGAATGGTGGTGGACAATTAAACAACTCATTGGAAGAGGAGGCTCCACAAATACCCCCATCCTCAATGATGGTGGAGCCCAGCACAGCAGTGTAAAAGATAAGGCTGCAGCATTCGCAAATATCTTCAGCCAGAAGTGCCATGTGGATGATCCATCTCGGCCTCCTTCAGTGGTCCCCAACATCATAGATGCCAGTCTTCAGCCAATTCAATTCACTCCACATGATATCGAGAAACGATTGAAGGCACTCGATATTGCAAAGGCTATGGACCCTGACACTATGGCAGCAATTGTACTGAAGACTTGTGCTCCAGAACTGGCCATACCCCTAGCCAAGCTGTTCCAGTACAGCTACAACACTGGCATCTACCCGGCAATGGGGAAAATTGCCCAGGTATGTCCTGTACACAAAAAGCAGGACAAATCCAACCCAGCCAATTACCGCCCCATCAGCCTACTCTCAATCATCAGTAAAGTAATGGAAGGGGTGATCAACAGTGCTGTCAAGCAGCACTTGCTTAGCAGTTAACTGTTCACTGACGCCCAGTTTGGGTTCTGCCAGGGTCACTCATTACAGCCTTGGCCCAAACATGGACAAAAGAGCTGAACTCCCGAGATGAGGTGAGAGTGACTACCCTTCACATCAAGGCAGCATTTGACCGAGTGTAGCATCAAGGAGCTCTAGCAAAACTGGAGTCAATGAGGATCAGGGGGAAAACCCTCCACTGGTTGGAGTCAGACCTAGCACAAAGGAAGGTGGTTGTGGTTGTTGGAGGTCAATCATCTCAGCTCCAGGACATCACTCCAGGAGTCCTCAGGGTAGTGTCCTCGGCCCAACCATCTTCAGCTGCTTCATCAATGATCTTCCTTTCATCATAAGGTCAGAAGTAGGGATGTTCGCTGATGATTGCACAATGTTCAGCACCATTTGCAACTCTTCAGATACTGAAGTAGTCCACGTCTAAATGCAGCAAAACCTGGACAATATCCAGGCTTCAGCTGACAAGTAGCAAGTAACATCAGCGCTACACAAGTGTCAGGCAATGACCATCTCCAACAAGAGAGAAACTAACCATCACCCCTTGACATTCAATGACCTTACCATTGATGGATCCCCCATTATCAACATCCTGGGGGTTACCATTGTCCAGAAACTGAACTGGACTGGCCATATAAATACTGTGGCTACAAGAGCAGGTCAGAGGCTGGGAATCCTGCGGCGAGCAATTCACTTCCTGACTCCTCAAAGCTTGTCCATCATCCACAAGGCACAAGTTAGGAGTGTGATGGAACACTCCCCACTTGCTTGGATGAGTGCAGCTCCTACAGCATTCAAGAAGCTCAACACCATCCAGGACAAAACAGTCCACTCGATTAACACCCCTTCCATAAGCATTTACTCCCTCCACCACTGATGCACAGTAGCAGCAATGAGTACCATCTACAAGATGCACTGCAGAAACTCACCAACACTCCTTAGGCAACACCCTCCAAACTGTAACCGCTACCACCTAGAAGAACAAAGGCAGAAGACACATGGGAACACCACCACCTGGAAGTTCCCCTCCAAACCACTCACCATCCTGACTTGGAAACATATCACTATTCCTTTACTGTCGCTGGGTCAAAATCCTGGAACTCCCTCCCTAACAGCATTGTGGGTGTACCTACACCACATGGACTGCAGTGGTTCAAGAAGGCATCTCACCACCACCTTCTCAAGGGCAATTAGGGATGGGCAATAAGTGCTGGCCTAGCCAGTGATGCCCACATACCGTAAATGAATTAAAAAAAAGAACCCCACAAACTCAGACAGCTACCCCATGTAATGCATTACACAGCAGGTAACCACCCATTTTAACTGTTCATTTCTGTTTATTTTTGTTTGCATCTGGTAGTTCCCATATCTAGAGTCTGCATAGATATTGCAAACAGTGTTCCAAGGAACAACATGTTGCATATTTTCATCTATTGTAACTTAACTGCCATCTTATAATGACCTACCTTCAGTTGTTACCTTAATGTGGCCTTACTCCAACAGGAACTGAGGAAAAATAAAATGCTTAAAATCTGTTAGATATTCTCTAAACAACAAAATTTTTCCAAAACAAAACGTCTACTGTTAGATGTGATTCCACGATTGGGCAGTACTTGCTGAGTGTGCCAATAGCTATACTAACAACCCATTTAAGACAATCAGTTGAGCTTGTAAAGTG
This sequence comes from Cetorhinus maximus, assembly GCF_964194155.1. Taxonomy (NCBI): domain Eukaryota; kingdom Metazoa; phylum Chordata; class Chondrichthyes; order Lamniformes; family Cetorhinidae; genus Cetorhinus; species Cetorhinus maximus. The sequence continues at coordinate 181,839,417 of NC_135880.1, forward strand.
GCTCATTTACACATGCTAGAAGAGACATACATTTATAGGAAGGGACCCGTGCTCTGCAAAAAAAGGAATATTTTGAAACCCTGGGCCTTTTTCTGAACTACCCAGGAGCTTGAATAAGCTCAGTTTCCCTTTACTTTCTGCATGGCAATGCCTCGGCCAAGCAGAGTCAACTTGCCAACCAATCAAGACCCCTTTTCTCCTGTGGTATAAATTGTTGTGATCATTTGAAATTTGGCATTCTTGCATTTATCCTGATGAGTCTCTCGTTTCAGAACTACTCAAAATGTTTCTAGTGCGTACAGGCATGTTTCCCTATAGTGAGCCTGTAAGATATGTTTCTTCAACAGTTTTCTATCAGTGCTGCCTTAACTTATTGCCAAATGTGCACTTTCAACAGTCCCTCCTTCACCACAGACCCCTCCGACTAAAGCCAACAGTGGCACTCGATATATTATTGTTAAAGCCAATGTTGAGCCACATATTGGAGATGGGCCAATCATCCTAACAAGATTACTGTATAAACCTTCTGGAGGACTGGAGTCATGGTCATCAGTTGAAGGTAAGGATATGATTCTACATGGTGCCTCGTTGTTTAGAGGAATTGAAAGTATTTGTAAAGTGAGCAGCACGTTAGCTCCAATGTATTGCTTCCAACTGCAGTTATCACATGGCAAAGTTGTAATCGTGGTGAGCAGAGGTGACATATCTCCTTAAAGGAAGGGAGGAAAAGTCAATGGATAGTCATCCAGGCTTCTCTCCTGGATCTGTGAGCGGCCTATCACAGGCTGGCATTGGCAGACAATGAGGGGCAGGTTGCATGACAGTCCTCCCAGTGAGGGTGGTTTGTGAAGTGGGGAGAACAAAGCAAATAGAGAGTAACCATGAGAAACATCAAAACCAAAACAATTTTAGATGCGAGAAATGGCCATTAGTGGCCACCAGCCCATAACTTTTGTTACCTTTAGTGATCCATTCCTCATATGGAAAGGATGAATAGTTGGTACATGTCAGTCATACACTAATGAAGAAAATAGAAGTCTCATTGTTTTCATTCACATCTAAAAAATGCTTTCACTTATAACTCAACTCCATATATACACAACTTCTAGATCATAAGCTTGATGCCTTGTTAGCTGTAGATTGATTCTACTGAGAGTAAAATTTGACATCAGGTTCATGGGTGCAGATTTGACCAGGTCAGTTCAGAAGGCTAACACATGGAGTGAGACAGTCAGGGTGGTAACATTGGGAGTGAGAGGGTCAGAGTGGTAACTCTGAGAGTGAGAGGGTCAGGGGGGTAACTTGGAGAGTGAGAGGGTCAGGGTGGAAGAATGAGGGGTGACCTCATTGAAGCTTACAAAATTCTTACAGGGTGTGACAGAGTAGATGTAGATAAGATGTTTCCCCTGGCTGGTGAGTCTGAAACCAGGGGACATAATCTCAGGATAAAGGGTAGGTCATTTAAGACTGATATGGGGAGGAATCCCTTCACTCAGAGGGTTGTGAATCTTTGGAATTCTCTACCCCAGAGGGCTGTGGAAGCTCAGTCACTGAGCATGTTTAAAGCAGAAATCGATAGATTTCTGGAGACTAACGACATCAAGAGATGTGGAGGTAGTGTGGGAAAGTGGCGTTGAGGTAGATGATCAGCCATGATTTAATTGAATGACAGAGCAGGCTCGATGAGCTGAATGGTCTACTCCTGTTCCAATGTTCCTACATGCTTCAGTTTTTATGAGGAGAATATAACATAATACATCCTGACGTGATTTGCATCATCCTGTGTTCATAACCAGCTGAAGAATATTAGAGGTTGTCACTGAATAATACTGACAATCTCTCCATCTGAAGATTAAACAAAGTAAGGGACATTGAGGTCCAGGTCTGTAAATCATTAAAAACTAGCTCACGGGTTCAAAAAGCAGTCAAAAGGATAATGATTTTCACCAGAAGCACAGAGGATTAGAACAAGGAAACACAACTACAATCGGAGGAGATGGTGGTGTGGTGGTGTTCTCACTGAACTAGTAATCCAGAGGCCCAGGCTAATGCGCTGGGGACATGGATTCAAATCCCACCTTGGCAGCTGGTGGAATTTAAAATTCAATTAATAAATCTGGAATTGAAAGTTAGTCTCAGTGACGGTGACAACTATCATCGGAAAAACCCATCTGGTTCACTAACGTGCTTTATTGAAGGAACGCTGTGTCCTACATGTGACTCCAGACCCACAGCAATGTGGCTGACTCTAAAGTGCCCTCTGTAATAGCCCAACATGCCACTCTGTTCAGGGTGATTAGGGTTAGGTGACAAATCCTGGCCTTAGCAACACCCACATCCCATGAAATGATTTAAAAAATATATATAGTGCTGGTTAGTCCTCATGTGCAATATGAGGAAGAATGGGCTGTAATGTAATGCAAGCCATAAATGTCGGGTGCTGTATTTCTAAATTTCACCCAATTTGCCACCTGAAATATTCAGCTTTGGGCCACCCATAATAGGAAGGAGACTGTGGTCTTGGAGCAGGTCCAGTGATGCTTTATGGAAATAGTTCCCAGAACGCAGGGATTTATCGATGAAGAGAGACTGAATAAATGTGTTATACACCTCCGAGGAGAAGGATTGAGCCGATAAATTGATTGAGTTGTTTATAATAAAGAAGTGACGGTGCAGGGTATATAGGGAGTGATTCATGCCGTTAGCAGAACAAGGGGATAAAATTCAGATTAAATCAACTAAAAACTGATACAGAAATAAAGACTTTTGTCAAGAAGATAGCACTACTGCTGAAAGACTAGTGATACTAAATCAATTAAGCCAGTTAAAAAGGGAGATGGATCCTTACTCATGAAGTGACTGACATTAAAATAGGTTGGGAGATTAGGATTAAAAAGGTTGAGCTTTTTAAAAATAATAATTTTGGGGATATGGGCATTGATGGCATAGGCAGCATGTGTTGCTCATCATTGGTTGCCTTTAGGAAGGTGGTATGAGATGTCTGTACGGTGTAGGGTACCCAAAGTGCTATTAGGGAGGGAGTTCCAGGATTTTGATCTAATGACGATGAAGTAATGGTGATATATCGGGATAGTGTGTGACTTGGAGGTGAATTTGGAAGTTGCGAGGTTCCCATGCTGCCCTTGTCCTTCTAGGTGCTGCAGGTTAGGGAAAGATTAGGGAAAGGTTGCCGAAAAAAAGCCAAGACAGAGGAAACGTATAGCTGCTGTTCCTGGGAATCAGAGTGGGTGGATGTTGGGATGGGCTGTGTTTAATTCTGCACTAATTTTGACTTATCAGTGTTGCTGGTTCACTAAGTCTCCATAACAACTCAAATTAACGTGTATATTTTTACCTTCAGTAACAGATTCATCAGAAGTGGTGAAACTGGACAATCTACAACCAATGTGCCAGTACAATGTGTGTGTACAACTAAGCCGACCAGGAGATGGGGGAGAAGGACACCCTGGTCCGGTGGCAAGTTTTTGGACTGACTGCCCAAGTAATGGAGCACATCTGTTTTATTACTGAGTTCCCCTTTGTGCGCTTTGTAACAGTTCTGTTCTTGACCCAAGGGCAATTAAACAAATGGAAAAAGATCTTTGTAATACCAGCTCTTAAACAAGCAATCCTTAAGGTTGCCAACCCTCCAGGATTGCCCTAGAGTCTCCAGGAATTAAAGATTAATCTCCTGGACACTGCTGCGATGAAACTCTCAGGGAGTTAGACATAGACCAAATTGTGTGTTTTAAAATTAGTTTTTAATCCTTTTGTTTATTAATGTAATGATATTGGAGATGGGAATTAAAAAGGCTATTTGACCAGATGGGGAGCTTGGTGACAGGGGAACATATGATGAAACCTCCAACAATGCATCCAACCAGAGTTAGAAATTTTATTTTCTAATTTGAATGTGACAGTTCTGTCATTGAATTTACATTTTCCACATTTCCATGTGTAAACATATAAGTTTTATAAAAAGAAATTGAAACAAGTCACTTGCATTATTGCAACAGACTAACAGTATAAAGATGGAAAAAGTAACAAAAGGTTTAGCTGTAATTTAGGATTGAAAAGGATAATGAGGTAGTATATTGAGATAGATCTTTGACCTATGCCTCTTTTACATCTAGGTTTGTTTGAAACCATCCCAAACTAGTAAAATGGGAGGTTGAAGGTGCTTACATCGATTGCTCACATTGTGTAACACGTCCATTGAATTAGCTCGAATAGATTTGAACTGGGTGGCCCAACAACACAAAGTGAGAAAACCTTCTCCAGCCCCTACACCCCTCCCTATCTCTGTAACCTCCTCCAGCCCCTACACCCCTCCCTATCTCTGTAACCTTCTTCAGCCCCTACAACCCTCCCTATCTCTGTAACCTCCTCCAGCCCCTACACCCCTCCCTATCTCTGTAACCTTCTCCAGCCCCTACAACCCTCCCTATCTCTGTAACCTCCTCCAGCCCCTACACCCCTCCCTATCTCTGTAACCCCCCAACCCCTACAACCCTCCCTACCTCTGTAACCTCCTCCAGCCCCTACAACTCTCCCTATCTCTGTAATATCCTCCAGCCCCTACAACCCCCTATCTCTGTAACTTTCTCCTGCCTCTACAACCCTCCCTATCTCTGTAACCCCTCCAACCCCTACAACCCTCCCTATCTCTGTAACCCCCCCAACCCCTACAACCCTCCCTACCTCTGTAACATCCCCCACTCCTAAAACCCTCTTCATACCTGTAACCTCCTCTCCAGCTCCACAATCCTCCGAGACCTCAGCATGGCTCCAATTCCGACTTCTTGCACATCCTTGATTTTAATCATGGCACCATTGGTGCCATGCCTTCAGTTGCCTGGACCATAAGTTCTGCAATACCCTCCCTAAAAGTCTCTACCTCTCTTTCCTCATTTAAGAGGCTTTTTTGACCAAATTTTGGTCACCTGCCCTAACACAGGTTGAGTAACCTTGATCCGTAAATCCAAAAGCCGAACACATCCAAAAACTGCACTTTTCCTGAACCTCATTGACCTGTAGTGCAAGAAGTCTAGTTGGGAAATTTGGCTGCACTGTTTATCTTGTGAACCCTCTACTACAAGCAGAATCGCAGATGATGCCATTAGTGAGAACTTATTACAGGTACCCTGTAATTATTATTCAGTGACACATCTTATTTTCTAGCCATTTTATTTACTTTAGACTATAGCTAGCCTAGGCTTTGGCCATTGTAAGTAGGCCTAATGCAGTATCCGAAAACCAAAATTATCTGAAAACTGAAACACAATTGGCCCTGAGGGTTTTGGATGACAGATACTCGACCTGTGCCACCTTAAGCGGTTCAGTGTCAAATTTTGTCTGAACACTCCTGTGAAATGCCTTGGGATGTTTTATGAAGTGAAAGGTGCTGTATGAATGCAATCCTGTAGTGGTTGAAACAATACCCTGCATTTGGTTCCCACTGTATCTGTCCTGGGACCATTTCACATAGACATTGAATGTCAAGGACCGCACAAAAAAATCCTCAAAAAGATGTTGTCGCTCCAGATAGCACAGCTTCTGATTTAAATTGAGTGTATGTATCATCCTATAATACCAAGCGCCCTTTTCACCCTCGCAGATACTCCGAGCCCAAGCAATGGGGTGAACAGGAAGCTCCCAGATCATCTCCGTGGCTCTGGAAAGAATAAACATGTTAAGAGTTCTTATCTGATCCTCCCTCGCAACCACATTGAGATAGTCGGGTCCCCCTTCCATCCCCCTATACAGAATGGCTGAGGGCATTTACCTACTTTCCCTTCTGCCACAAGACCCTCTTTGAGGAAATTTTGGAGTTTCGATAGTGAAATTGCTGAACGAATGGAATGCTGGATAGAGAACTAGAAGGTTCATTATCCTGTAATGGTTCATTTTAGAATGAATGAAGTCTACAGGAGGCTGTAATGACCGAGCAATGCTTGTTGGTGTCTCCAGCATGTCTGCCAATGGAAGTAGGGATCATTGCTGCTCCCACATGGGTACTTTGTCCGTGAATAGAGGCTGTTCTATGGGGTTAATCTCCCTTCCTGCAGGAAGAGCTCCACAATGTACAACATCCTCCAAAGAGCAGCTGACATATTGTCTGGCGGCGTGTTCAGACTTTACATTACCTCGAAAGCTGGTCTCAGGCAGCTTCCCGTTACACTGTTTGCTGTAGTCAGCAACACAAAAACCTGGGACAGGAGTTTTATCTGAACTCCTGTCATGTTATCTGGGCTGCACACCGAGCCAGTGGCTCCTTCACAGTAAATGTTGTTTAAATTTATTGCTTGTAGGGCCAGCTTCACTAAACAAACATTTCTGAGTGCTTATGTGTGGAGTATACGTTGACAAATTGCCTTTCGTGCTTTCTCGTTACTGTATTGAAAGGTTAGTTGAGTGCCCCGTGCCAAATATTGTTCGAAAAGCTTTGCTGCATTAATGAACATGAATTAGTGTGATTTATGCCGTTTGAAAATTTTTAATGTACTAGAACATATAATAGATTTAATCAGGGTAGCAGAGGGGGCCTTGCAGTGACCCAGGGTTAGGCAGGGGAATGATACAGGGTTCTCTCTCTTGATCACTAGCCAGTGAGCCCTGGTGCAGATACAAATGCGTAAATGGTCACTGAGGTTAGAAATGAGTTTGCCTGTGATGGACTGCAGTGTGGAAGAACCAGTCATTGTCTAGACTCTCATACAAAGAAAGGCCCCTGGATAGATTCCAGAGGGCTACCAGCACTGCGAAAATGTTATCCTAGCTTGACTTATTACCTCCAAGATAGGAAGGAAGGAAGGAGTGGGAGGGGAGAGGGAAACACTGTGAACACAATGGGATTAAAACTCCACATGACATGATGTACCTGCCCATGACCTTTGACACTGATTGAGCTTAAGTTTTCAGGTTACAGAAGGTCACATCGTTTAAACAGGATAGTTAAGCACTCACAGCACTAAGTTCCATCTTAGGTTTTCGCCTGTGGAGTCTCCAGGAATTATAAATGAACCTCATGGACTCTGGTGTGAACCCAGAGCATTAAAAAAAAATGTTCTTTTTACATTTTCTCTGAACACCTTGTAAATTGTAAATATCGGAGATAGGAATACAAGGTTGTTCAACCGGGTGGGGTGATTGGAGATGGGGGGTCATCGCTGAAACCTCCAGGAATCCAACCCTGCTGCCTGGGGAGACTCAGATTTCGGTCGGAGGGTGACTGATCCGGGGTGGGACAGACCTCCTTTGTGAGGGGGCCAGAAGAAACTTGCAACTTATTTTTGAAAGAAGTCATTTGGGTGGGGGTCCTGGACTGGGACAAGGTGGAGCCCATTCCCACTAATCAGTGGGTTTGTTACACCTGTTTTTACTGGGTACACCTGCCCACCATCCTATCAGGCAAAGAGACATCACAACGTTAGGCTTTGGGAGTCCCTGTCTCTTTGGCCATGCCCCCTTCCCCAGTGTCATTGTCCTGGGGGCAGAGGTTCAATGCCTTACAGGCCCCTGTGGAAACTGCAGGGCAAGGCCTGGAACTTGTGGTAAACTGACCTGATCTTAAATTAAAGCCCTTCCATCGAACTATACCAGCGTTACAGCGGGAGTGCACGGAACGGGTTGTGTGTTTGTGGTTCCAGTAAATTTGAATGCAAGAATGAACAATTATCAATAACAACAACTTGCATTAATATAGCTCCTTTAAAATGCTTAAAAATCCCAAAGTGAATCACAGGAACATTATCAAACAAATTTGAAACTGAGCCACAAGTGTGCGAATGCATTGTTGGACCGGGGGTCAGTGAAGTTCAGCAAGCATAGGATGGTGGGTGAATGCAACTGTGTGTGAGCAGAGGGACAGAGGAATTAGGAGGAGGGGTAGGCCATTCAGGCCCTCAAGCCTGTTCCCCCATTCGATAAGATCATGGCTGATCTGGTTGTGGTCCTACTCCATTTTCCTGTCTGCCTTCCATTACCCTTGACTCCCTTGTCGATCAAAAATCTGTTCAACTCAGCCTTGAATAAGTTCAATGACCCAGCCTGCGCTGCTCTCTGGGGAAGTGAATTCCACAGGCTTAACAATCCTCTGTAAAGAAAAAATTCTCCTCTTCTTAGTCTCAAATTGGAGACTCCTAGGGCAACATGTTCCCCCTATCTGGGGGGAAGTGGGGGGAGTGGGCCTCTGATCGGTGCCCCCGATTGGGGGGGGGGGGGGGGGTATGCTGCCATTTTACATGGGTGGGCCAATTAAGGCCCACCCAGCGTGACGCCCGCCAGGAAGCGCTATGCACTCCCGGTGCAGGCGGCGGGGGTGGGGGTGGGATTCCCTTAGCCGGGAGTGCGCTGTTTCATGCATGTGAAACTAATCTTAATTAGTTTTTTAATGCCCTTAATAGGCCGAACTGAAAATCTAAATGACGCAGGGTGACGTCAGGACTCACGCATCATTTTACACGTTGGTGAGCAGGCCCCGCCCCTGCTCGCCAACCGGAAAAACCTGGCCCTAATTTTTAAACTGTGTCCACTAGTTCTAGACTCCCCCACAAGGAGAAACATCCTCTCACCATCCAAGTGATGCGAGTTAGCTCTATGCTAGTTAAGATGGGGGCAGCAGAATTTTGGATGTTACAAACTGCTGCTTGTAGCAGGTTCATCTAAACAATTTTCATATACGGAGGAGCCTATATATCAAGTTGTCAATATTAAGAGATGAATGCTAAACGTGTTCATGATTGTTTATCTATTTACTATTTTAACTGAGCATTTAACCTGTTCAGACAAGCGTTTATACTGATCTTAAAATAATGTTTATCTCCTGTTTGCCACAGAATGCAAATAACTTTTAAGCCCATCCCAATAAAAGGTCCATTATTTTTAGTTTTAATCATTCACATTTTATTTTTTGCTAATGAGCAGTAAAGTTGTTAATAAACACAAGCTGTCAATAGTTAAAGTCTCTGTTCTTTGTTGTTATGTCTGTGTTACAGCTCTTCCTGCTCCACTGGGTTTTAAAGTTCTGCCCAAAAGCCAAACGTCACTTCGGTTAACGTGGCAGCCAGTCCCCGGCAGCATGGAGGAAATCACCTACCACATAGAGTGTCAAGCAGCCAATGACAGTAAAGGGAAGCCCACCACCCTGGAGGTTCCCGGCAACCAGTCCAGCCTAGAAATCGAGGGCCTGCAGCCTAAGCAGCAGTACCAGTGTCGAGTGCGGGCACAAACTAATTCGGTGGGAGAATGGTGTGACATGGTAACGTCGTGGACATACAGCAACAGTAAGTTATTCCTTCCCAATGGCTGCTTCTGGAATTTGTGTTCATCGATATCATCCAGAAAAGAGGAGGCTTGAGGAGTCACCTGATCGCAGTCGTTAAAATTATGGAAGAGTTTCAATAGGATAGAGGTAGAGAAAATGTTTCCACTTGTGGAGAATCCAACACTATGGAGCATCAATATAAGATAGTCACTATTAAATCCAGTGGGGAATTCGGGTGAAACATCCAGAGAGTGGTGAGAACGTGGAACTCGCTACCACAGGGAGTGGTTGAGGTAAATAGTATAGATACGTTTAAGGGGAAGCCAGATAAGCAAGTTAGAGAAAAAGGAATAGAAGGATATTGACCTCCACTTTACCAGAGTCCTGTTGTCAATGTGGGCTGCTCAGTAAGTTGGTTCAAGAGCAGAGCTCAATGGAGTTAACACCAAGATCCTATTGATTTTGACAGAACAGCCTCCTGCTCCTGCCAACGTCAAGATTTTTAATATCTCCGACTCCTCGGCTTTTATCTCCTGGTTAATCGAAGATGGCAACTCGATATCATCTATTGTCATACGTTACAAAATCTATGGGGCAGAGGATTACACTCAGGAGACAGAAATCAATGTGAGAGAGAACCTTGTTTCACAATTCCAGCTGCGGGGGCTGGAGGCAAACTCACCGTACCTGGTGGAAATCTATGCAAAGAATAACATTGGAGAGAGTCACCCTAACCCAACCATGGAATTACATACGCTGCCGGAATCTGCAGGTACACCTTTAGTGGTAAATGTGTAACTTGTGAGCATGTATTTGTGAATATACATACATGTCATAGATAAAACTATAAGAAATTGCAAAGCCTGTTTAATACACCACATATAAGATCCTGAGGGGCCTTGACAGGGTGGATGTGGAGAGGATGTTTCCTCTTGTGGGAGAATCTAGAACTAGGGGTTACTGTTTAAAAATAAGGGGCCGCTCATTTAACACGGAGATGAGGCAAAAATGTTTCTCTGAGGGTCGTGAGGCTTTGAAACTCTCTTCCTGAAAAGGTGGTGGAAGCAGAGTCTTTGAATATTTTTAAGGCAGAGATGGATAGATTCTTGGTAAGCAAGGGGGTGAAAGGTATTCGAGGGTCGGCGGGATGCAGATTTGAGGTTACTATCAGATCAGCCATGATCTTATTGAATGGCAGAGCAGGCTCAAGGGGCCGAATGGCCTACTCCTGCTCCTTGATCATATGTACTACATAAAATACTTCTGTCTGTTACTTTAGTGGAGAATTAAGCTGTTTAACTTAACTGGGCTGACAGCTTAACTAATACGTCTTGATGTGTCAGCCGTGACTCAGTGAGTAGTACTCTTGCCTCTGAGCCAGAAGGTTATGTTTTCAAGTCCCACTCCAGGAGCTGAGCGCAGAAATCAAGGTTGACATTCCAGTGCAGTACTGAGGGAGTGCTGCACTGTCAGAGGCGTGCCTCTCAGCTGTGATGTTAAACCAAAGGTCTGCCCTCTAAGGTGGATGTAAAAGATCCCACAGCACTATTTCAAAGAACAGTAGGGGAGTCCCTCCCCCAGTGTCTTGGTCAATATTTATGCCTCAACCAACATCACAAACACGGATGATCTGGTCATCATCACATTGCTGTTTGCAGGATCTTCCTGTGTGCAAATTGGCTGCTGCCTTTCCTACATTACAATGGTGACCACACTTCAAAAACAAATCTTCATTGGCTGTAAAGCATTTTGGGATATCTGGTGGTTGTGAAAAGAACTCGAGAAATGCAGGCCTTCTTAAAATAGCTGACAGAGGAATGTTAAGCGTCTGTTCATATCTCCAATGGTACCTGTAACTTCATTTACATACAATATTAACTGATTATTTTCTGCTTTTATTAATTGATTTTGATTGCTGCCCCCTGTTGAAAAAAATAAAAGGTACTTGTATGATGAGGTTACAAATTGCCATAACCATGCTGACTGACTGACTGAGGGGATATTTACCGTTATCAGTGTGAACAAGAGGTTCCAACTGAAATAATACTACATAAGACAAAATGACTCCTGTTTCCAAAGCAACTCTTGGTCAAAACAGTTTCACGTGCTGACAAGATAATTGTTTTCCATCCATCGGTGGATTGACAGCAGATATAAGAGCTTCTGTCAGTGCACTCCATATCATTCTGATGTGGTTTAATAATTATTACTTGATGTTTATAGGGTTGTCGAATGCTCCTGATGTTAGTAGGAAGCTGGGAAATTGTGGGCAGGTAGTGTTTTGAGAATCCACTTTTAGTTCCAATGTCATTCTTATATCCACAGTTTATTCTTTGGAATTCACAATAGGTTTAAAATCCTCAATAATTGATTAGTTTGATGTCTTGCTCCATTAGGTTGAAAAAATAATCACCTTGTTAAATCAGCGCAGGAATTTACAAACTGATATTAATATTCCCAAAACATACCTTAGTATCTAGATTGCTATTTACACACAGTATAAAGTAGTAGTATCAGCAGTTGGAACCTCTTGTACAGTTTACAGGGATGTCATACCCATTTATTCATTATACCAGATGTCTATCCCTTAGAGAAGGTGCAGAGAATTATTAGACTGATATCGGGGATGAACAAGTAAGTGGAGAGACTGGAAAAGCTTGGAGTATTCTCCACAGAGCAGAGAAGGTTGAGAGGAGATTTAATCAAGGCGTTCAAAATCATGAAGGGTTTGATTGAGTAAATGCAGAGAAACTGTTCCCAGTGGCAAGAGGGCCAGTAACCAGAGGACACAGATTGAAGATAATTGGCAAAAGAACCAGAGGGGAGGTGAGGAGAATTTGTTTTACTCCATGAGTTGTGACCTGGAATGCGAAGCCTGAAAAGGCAGTGGAGGCAGATTCAATAATAACTTTCAAAAAGGGATTGGATAAGTAATTAAAAAGCTGTGTAGAAAGAGTAGGACTGATTGGATGGCTCTTTTTAAGAGCCAGCACTGACAAAATGGGCTGAATGATCTTCTGTGCTTTAAGAGTCTATAATTGTCTTCATGAAGTGTAAAGTCCCTGGGACCTTTCTGAGCATTGATGCTGTCTTTTTCCAGCTGAGTACTACAGACGTCAGCAAGAGGGGAGGCTGCTGCTCTACGCCATCCTGGGATCGGCAGGAATGACTTGTCTGACAATCCTATTAGCCTTTTGCATTGTGCTTCACTTCAAGAGGAACAACTTCCAACGGAGAATGGTACAAGCTTTCCAAAACAGCTCGGTAGGATCACATGACTGAACATTGCTGGGTTGACATCATTGTTGCTCCTACAGTGAGATATGGTCACGATTTCCCCAATAGTTAAATGCTGCAGTTTGTACAGATTTCTATAATAACATTAGTGTAAATATATTAATTTATGTTCACTAGTTGAGTCCAGCCACTCCCACACAAGCAAAATCTTTTTTGTCATTCAATCATCCACTATAGAAACATGAGAAGGCCATTTAGCCCCTCGAGCCTGTTCTGCTATTCAGTTAGATCATGGCTGAGCTGTATCTTAACCCCATCTACCCGCCTTGGTCCCATAACCCTTAATCCTCTTCCCAACAAAAATCTATTCCTCTCAATGTTGAAATTTTCAATTGACTCCCAGTCTCAACAGCTTTTTGGGGGAGAGAGTTCCAGATTTCCACTCCCCTTTAATGTGAAGAAGTGTTTCCTGAAAGCACCCCACCATTTTGTGCAAAATCAGGTGGCATCAGATGGCAGAGGAAGATGGAGATTTCTCTTCTGCTGCCACACCTGGATTGCTGTTGACCACTCTCCTCTCCTTCCCCAAAAGGGTCCCTCTGCAACCCTCTGCTCTCCACACCGCTATCCAGGGCCTCCTTGCCCGAGGTGGTTACAGATCCCGAGACACGGTGATAAAGGTTCTCATTTGTATTAATTAAGGGTGAGGCTTTTGTAGCATCCTTCAAGCTAAGCCTGGTGCCCAGCTATTGAAGGGCTTAGTTTTAGTAGAGCCCATCGGCGAGGATCTTGCTATTCCTGCATCACTCGTTCTGGTGCTGCACTGTATCCCCACTGTGCGGCCTTGCCTTGTTGTACTCCGTCTTGGTAATGGGGACTCACCAGCGAAGGCGAGATAAACCCCAATACAGGCAAATGGGCTACGGTAGAGGTAAGTTTGAGTGGCAGCTGGAAGTTCTGCCCTACTGGATCTCAGCCTCAAAAAGGAAATTCCCATGGTGACTCTGAATAACTTTAATGGTTTTAAGCATTTTTTTCTCACAGAGTAACTCTTTACCTGCTTTTTCTTTGCTTTGAAGAGGGAGGAGCCTATTATTCAGTTTAATTCAGGGACCCTCACTTTGACCAGGAAACCAAAGCCTCAGCTGAGAATGCCGATTGTTTATCCTGTCCTCCATTGGGATGATATCAAATTTGAAGACATTATTGGTGAAGGAAATTTTGGACAGGTCTTGAAGGCTCGAATTAAGAAGGATGGACACAAGATGAATGCTGCCATTAAAAGAATGAAAGGTAAGGCACCTTCATTATATAGGAACATTGAAACAGGAGGCCATTCAGCCCCTTGAGCCTGAGAAGGGGAAAAACTTGGATGTACCAGCCTAACCTTTTTGGTGTGTTTGTGGGTAACCAGTGGGTAAAGTACTACATCTTCACGCTCTTAGATATATTACAATGCTGAGTTTTTTGTTGAGGTACTGTTATAGAGCAGCTTTTTCAGGAACAGAAAAATTCAAACGGCAACTTTCAGATCTCCGCATTTAATTGCACATTTGCAGACCCCTGATGTTGTTATCTGATTTATTCCATTATAACTACAAGTGCTGGCATCCTCAATGTTATTCTCGATACAAAATCCAGGCCAATTTCTTTGCTCAAGTTCCTCGTGCTCTCACTTTATTAATGGTTAGTATAATTAATTTAATTTTCTTCTAGTTTTCTCTCTCCGGCCTGACTTGATTTTAAGACAAATTCTGACTTTATCGCCAAAGAATAAATTAGATGATCAACCGTCTATCTGACTTGTTTGTCTCTATCTCAATGCATACTCTCAACCGGGTTGCCAACTCTGATTTAATGTATTCCTGGATGTTTCATCACATGACCTCTTCCTTCTGACTGCCCCTCATCCACACTTCCCCCTATTGGTCACCCGACATGTCCAGCCTCACAGAACACCGCCTCCCCACAAACAAATGAAAAGAGAGCAGAATTTTTATTATCTAATTGGCCTATTCTTGACTGTCAGTCAAACTGGCTTTTCTTTCCTGAGTCTAACATTTTTGTAACTAAAAGTGTTGAAAGAATTTTCTTTTAATATCCCTGTGATTTTTTTTCCCCTGGGTTTTTGCTCCCAGCTGTGCCTGAGAGATTAATCTTAAATTGCTAGAAATGCCCAGATCATCCAGGAGGGATGGTAATCCTGCTGTCAACTCACATCTCTCTGAAAGAAATCAGTCTCTGTCAATTTAATCCACTCTCGGAGCTGACACTTACTGCATTCCCAGGCTTAAGGAGTGGTGTAGCTATCCTTGAAGCACCATTCATTTTTTCAAAGTAGGGACTAGTTCAAATTTTATGCAAACTGATGTGAATTTTGTCTCCAAAATGTATCCAAAAATTTGGATAAAGGCTAAAAAAGTGCATCTATCATTCATCTTTGCATTCAAATGCCTACACGGCCTCACCACCCACCCACGCCAGCCCCTATTTCTGTGACTTTTGCCCTCTGAGAATGCTCTGCTGCTCCAATTCTGGCCTTGTGCACATCTCCAATTTCCTTCGCATCGCCATTGGCGACCATGGGTCATTAACTCTGGAATTCCCTCCTTAAACCTATCCACCTGTCTACCTCTCCCCCTTTAAGATGCTCCTTAAAACCTAGCTGTTTGATCAGACTTTTGGCCACCTGCCCTAATAATCACTTTATGTGGCTTGGTGTCAATCTTGTTTGATGTTTGCCCCTGTGAAGCATCTGAGGTTGTTGTTGATTGGCGGAAAAAGCAGTAAGAGAATGGTACCAAAAATTTAGCCATTTGCTAATTCTTAGCACTTGCAATTGAAAGTTAAAATTTGCTGGCATTATTGGAACTAATTTTACTGTCGCCCTAACTATGATTGTTACACCTCCTGTAGAATATGCCTCCAAAGATGATCACCGGGACTTTGCTGGTGAACTGGAAGTTCTGTGCAGACTTGGACATCACCCAAATATAATTAACCTGCTGGGAGCCTGTGAACACAGAGGTATGGATCCCTCATCATTTTCTCTCTCTGTGTGATATAGGTGGTTAATGGGATAGAAATACACCCAAGTCTAGAAGGCACTACTGCTTCAATCTGCATATCACTGTTTTTATATCATTTCTTGGAGGAACATTAATGTGAAACAGTACAGGTACTGATTTAGATCTGCCTGCTATAAGTGCCTTATACACAATTCCATCAATTAGGTAATATAATCAGTGCTCTCAACACTACAAGTGTCTCTTGTGTTCTGCTCATCTCTTGATCCATATATGGTTAGGGAATAGATATTCATACTTATAAATATATAAGTTATTGCACTAGATAATAGGTTTCAAAGGCAGTTATTGGTTTTCATAGGAATTAAGCATACACTAATAACTATTATTAGCAATATCAAACCTATACTGTGATAGCTATTATTAATAACACATATACAATAATAGCTATTATTGACAATAACTATACCCAGGGTCACATGTGTGGTGCAAGGTACCCAGAAATTCCTCATGTTCCAGGTTTCAAGTTCAAGAGGTGCTGTTGGACAAGCCTTGTTGAATTCCAACACCCTTTCTTTTTACATTTTTCTTTCACTCTGATTAAGTGAGAATCCACATGTTTCTAAGCCTTACCTCATCCAATTAGCTGGACTTCTGTTTTAACAAGGAAAACTCCCCATAGCTCGACTCACTCCCTAATTTTCCAGATCCATGACAGGAACCTCTTCAGCAGAGAAAGTTTATTGCCTTGCTGTATCTCTTGACCAGAAATGCCTGCTGCTATTTGTTCTGTGTCTCTGCGATAGCTCGTTATCAGCTAAAGCTACTCTGACTAGAAATCTGTTTCATTCAAATTGTCATTCTCACAGAAACTTACTTAACAGCCTAAAATTAAAAGTTTAGAATTAACTGTTTGTACTAAAAACCTGTTTCTGTGGTTTTCCATCAATCTTGAGAACCATATAAGAACTTTGTTTTACTGTTTCAGAATGAATACACGCTTATTAATAGCTTTGTGTACAGAATTCTAGAGAGTTTTATTTTTTATTAAGGATCTGTCAAGTATAAAAATCTTTAAAAACTTTATCATGACCAGTCCCCCCACAAAAGCAGCAATGGGACATTCCTGTTCCTTTCTTGCTGGCCCATAGGTTGTAATAAAGAACTATTCTACAAAGAATCTGTGACATTACAGAGCTCTGCAGAGAAACCTTATAAATAAATGTAAAACCAGGCCTGGAAAGAAATATTGCAGACTAGCAAGGGAGTACTTGGACAAGTATCTTGTAGATTTGTTAACCATTTGTAGGCATTGCTTCTCCATTCGAGAAGTGTTGGTTTCAGGATATCTGCATGGTGTTCGGAACTAGAAATAGTTTTAAGTAAGTTATATGGATATTTGTGTGTGTTAGAAATAAGCCATAGCTTTAAGCTTTAGTTTTTAGTTTAAGTTTAATTTATATTTTGCATGTGTGTGTTAAGAAAGGGAAAACCTGGGTTTTGGTCACTTTAGAATGTTGCCTGCAAGCCTGTGGGTTTCTATATATACCAGCATTTTAATGAGGTTTTACAATCTTTGAAGTGGTTTAGGAAAGCTAAAACAAAATAGGAAAAACTGTGCTGTTGCCTTGCAACAGGGGGCCCACAAAGACAGGGAAAAACAGAAGAGCAGTTTGAGTTCAGTTGGTAGGGGCATTCCGCAGAAGCTGCCAGAGCAGGCAGGGAGGGAGCTGTAGGGAGCAGGTCCCAAAGAAAGAAGAAAGTCCCAAAAAACGGGGAGTTAGGCAGAAGATGGTCCCAAGAAGACAATGAAGTTAAGGGAAAAGAACAGGAACCTGAACCAGTCCTGTTCAGCGGAGTTCAAAGTAAGGAGCAGAGGCAAAGGCTTTGAATTAAAGAGAGAAAGCTGCAGAGAGCAGAATCAAGGCAATGTGGGCTTGCGAGAAGCCAGAAGATCTGAGGAGTTGGCCAGAGATGGGTGACTTCTTACAGTGGGCCTGTGAAGCACTGGTGTCCTGCTTGGCACACCTGAGAGTGTGTGTGGAGGGTGAAGCCTGAATGCATGTAGAGATCCAGGGGAGGAGGACATCAGAAGAAGAGTTCAAAACCCTAGAGGTGGAACTTTGTTGAAGACATTCATGTGAAAGCGTAGTTTGGGAGAAAATTTCAAGGCGATTTCTTCAAGAGTGGAGATTGGAAACCTTCGGGTGAAAGACGGAGCTAAGTGAGACTGATTGGCTCTCGGTATGACAAACGTCTGGAGGGAGTTGATGAGAGATCCATAGCATCTGCATTGGGGCATCTGACACTTGGTTTCAGAGTGTGGTGTGTCTGACCACAGGTCATCTATTGGTTTACATGGTCTGTGTGTTTACTATGAACACTAGAGTATAAGAGATTTTGCAACTTGTCTTATCCTTACGAACCTCTATGTGCCTGTAAAGGCATAGTTGTGGGTGAAGGAGTAGTGTTTTTAAATTCATTCATGGGATGTGGGCTTCGCTGGCTGGATCAGCATTTATTGCCCATCCCTGGTTGCCCTTGAGAAGGTGGTGGTGAGCTGTTCTTGAACCGCTGCAATTCATGTGGTGTAGGTACACCCACAGTGCTGTTAGGGAGAGAGTTCCAGGATTTTGACCCAGCGACAGTGAAGGAATGGTGATATATTTCTACGTCAGGATGGTGAGTGACTTGGAGGGGAACTGCCAGGTGGTGGTGTTCCCATCTATCTGCTGCCCTTGTCCTCCTAGATGATAGCGGTCATGGGTTTGGAGTGTGCTGTCTAAGGAGCCTTGGTGAATTTTTGCAGTGCATCTTGTAGATGGTAGACACTGCTGCTACTGTGTGTTGGTAGTGGAGAGAGTGAATGTTTGTGGATGTGGTGCCAATCAAGCGGGGCTGCTTTGTCCTGGATGGTGTCAAGCTTCTTGAGAGTTGTGGGAGCTGTACTCATCCAGGCAAGTGGAGAGTATTCCATCACACTCCTGACTTGTGCCTTGTAGATGGTGGACAGGCTTTGGGGAGTCAGGAAGTGAGTTACTCATCACAGGATTTCTAGCCTCTGACCTGCTCTTGTAGCCACAGTATTGATATGGCTATTCCAGTTCAGTTTCTGGTCAATGGTAACCTCCAGGATGTTGATAGAGGATTCATTGATGGTAAGGTCATTGAATGTCAAGGGGCAATGATTAGATTCTCTCTTGTTGGAGATGGTCATTGGCTGGCACTTGTGTGGCACAAATGTTACTTGCCAGTTGTCAGCCCAAGCTTGGATATTGTCCAGACCTTGCTGCATTTGGACATGGACTGCTTCAGTATCTGAGGAGTCGTGAATGGTGCTGAACATTGTGCAATCATCAGCGAACATCCCCACTTCTGACCTTATGATGGAAGAAAGGTCATTGATGATGCGGCTGAAGATGGTTGGGCCTAGGACACTACCCTGAGGAACTCCTGCAATGATGTCCTGGAGCTGAGATGACTGACCTCCAACAACCACAACCATCTTCCTTTGTGCTAGGTATGACTCCAACCAGTGGAAAGTTTTCCCCCTGATTCCCATTGACTCCAGTTTTGCTACACTCTGTCAAATGCTGCCTTGATGTCAAGGGCAGTCACTCTCACCTCACCTCTGGAGTTCAGCTCTTTTGTCCATGTTTGAACCAAGGCTGTAATGAGGTCAGGAGCTGAGTGGCCCTGGCGGAATCCAAATTGGGAGTCAGTGAGCAGGTTATTGCTAAGCAAGTGCCGCTTGATAGCACTGTTGAAGACCACTTCCATTACTTTACTGATGATCAAGAGTAGACTGATGGGGCGGTAATTGACAGGGCTGGATTTGCCCTGCAATTTGCGTACAGGACATACCTGGGCAATTTTCCATGTAGCCGGGTAGGTGCTAGTGTTGTAGCTCTACTGGAACAGCTTTGCTAGGGGCGTGGCAAGTTCTGGAGCACAAGTCTTCAGTAATATTGCCGGAATATTGTCAGGGCCCATGGCCTTTGCCCTAGCCAGTGCCTTCAGCCATTTCTTGATATCATGTGGAGTGGATTGAATTGGCTGAAGACTGGCATCTGTGATGCTGGGGGTCTCGGGAGGATGGCGAGATGGATCATCCACTCGGCACTTCTGGCTGAAGATTGTAACAAATGCTTCAGCCTTATCTTTTGCTCTGATGTGCTGGACTCCCCCATCATGGAGGATGGGGATATTCGTGGAGCCTCCTCCTCCAGTGAGTTGTTTAACTGTCCACCACCATTCATGGATGGATGTGGCAGGACTGCAGGGCTTAGATCTGATCCATTGGTTGTGGGATCGCTTCATATTTTCTTGTTTAATAAGTGTTTTATTCATTTGTTAAAAGTTCATCAGCTGACTTCTGTGACTCTGTTCAGCAGCTGCTCTCCACGTTTCTAAACAAAAAATAAAAGTTAGGATCTATCAAGCCAGGTTCCACCCTGGGATCTGACCTGTCCAGTAGTAACATCAGCTGGGATCATAACAATAGGAACATAAACTCCAGGATCTAAAACACAACAGAAGGTTAATGCAAAATTTAATAGAGGTGTTCAAAATCATGAAGGGTTTTGATAGAGCAAATAAGGAGAAACTGGTTCCTGTGGCAGGAACATCGGTAACCGGAGGACACAGATTTGGAGGTGATTAGGAAAAGGACCAGAGAGAGATGAGAACTTTTTTTAAAGCAGTGCGTTGTGATCCAGAATGTACTGCCTGAAAGGGAGACGGAAGAAGATTCAACAGTAATTGTCAAAAGGGAATTGGATAAATATTTGAAAAGGAAAAATCTGTAGGTCTATGTGGAAAGAGCAGTGAGTGGGACTAATTAGACTGACCTTTCAGAGAGCCAGTACAGGCACGATGGGCCAAATGGCCTCCTGTGCTGCAAAATCTTCTGAATTTCGAAACACCCACAATAGGGATGATCTGTGAGTCACAGTTTTTAATCTGAAGAATTCATGCAGCACGACAGCAGTTGATAAAGCATGCAGCATCCTACGCTTTAGTAATAGGGGCATAGAGTACAAAAGCAAGGAAGTTATGTTAAACCTGTATAAAACATTAGTTCGGCCTCAGCTGGAGTATTGCATCCAGTTCTGGGTACTGCACTTTAGGAAGGATGTGAGGGCATTATAGAGAGTGCAGAAAAGATTCACAAGAATGGTCCCAGCAAGAATGATGAGTTACGTAGATAGATTGGAGAAGTTGGGGCTGTTTTCCTTGGAGGAGAGAAGGTTGAGAGGAGATTTGAATGAGGTGTTCAAAATCATGAGGGGTCTGGACAGAGTAGAGAGGGAGAAACTGTTCTCACTCGTGGAAGGATCGAGAACAAGAGCACAGGTTTAAGGTAATTGGCAAAAGAAGCAATGGTGACATGGGGAAATACTTTTCCATGCAGCGAGTAGTTAAGATCTGGAATGCACTGCCTGAGAGTGTAGCGGAGGCAGGGTCAACCTAGGCACCTAGGGAATTGGATTGTTACCTGAAAAGAAAGAATGTTCAGGGATACGGGGAGAGGGAGAAGGTAGAGGAATGGCAGTAAGTAAATTGCTCATTCGGAGAGCTCACACGGACAAGATGGGCCAAATGACCTCTTTCTGTGATGACTCTCAGACTGAAGCATCTATTTTATTCTTCAATTCAAAACACAGAAATTGAACACACTGGTTCATATCTCACATTCTCTCTGATTATTGGAAAATTTTCTGAGTGGAAATTAGTGAGGAGAATTGTGACCATTAATCTACATTGGTTCCTGGTTAAATAATGCTTTCAAGTCCCTTAATACCTTGCACTCCTATCTCTGTAATCTCCACCAGCCCCACAACCCTTTGAGGTATCTGCACTTCTCTAACTTTGGCCTCTTGAGCATACCAATTTTAATCACTCCTTCATTGGTGGCTGTGCCTCCAGCTGCCTAAACCCTAAGCTCTGGAATTCCCTCCCTAAACATCTCCACCTCGCTCTCCTCTTTTAACACACTCCTTTAAACCTACCTCTCTGACCAAGCTTTTGGTCACCTGTCCTCATATCATCTTTGTGTCTCGGAATCAAATTCTGTTTTACAACACTCCCGAGAGGCGCATTAGCATAGTAAAATGTCTCAAAGGCATTACATAAATGTAAGTTGTTGTTGTAAGTGTATTTTATCCCTTTCCTAGGCAGTCGTGCTACTGGGTTCCATCTTGTTCATCCACAGAACCTCTACTCTGAATGTGCTTTCTGCTTTTGCAGGATATTTGTATGTGGCGATTGAATTTGCACCACATGGAAATTTGTTGGACTTTCTGCGCAACAGCAGAGTGCTCGACACTGATCCTGCCTATGCTATTGCCCATGGCACTGCCTCCACCCTCTCCTCCCAGCAGCTGCTGCAGTTCGCGGCTGATGTGACAAAGGGCATGGATTACCTCAGCCAAAAACAGGTTTGCTTTTTTTTTTGTGTCATCTCTGTCATCATCATCTACCGTCCCTTTGCATGCAGCTCGGATTTTTGTCTGCTTTTTGAGTTGATTTGCCTCACCGTTTTGTTCACTTTATTTTCTGTCGTGGTTCAGCGTGGGGCAGGGGAGGGAAGCTGAGATATTGCAGTGGGTTAACACACACATCATTCCTCTTCAAAACCCAAGTATGAATCCGGTCCAGATTGATTGGATTAATGCCCCTAACCATTAATTGCAAGAATCCTATCAAAAAGTGAGTCTCTACATTGGTTCATATCAACAGGGGATCCAAGGAATAAAATTTCCATTTTCCCAGACCAACTGGTAAGGGAATGACTTTGAGCGCATATGACATTTGCTCTCTCTAGCCAATTGCAGTGCTCCACTACACATTACAGACCAGAGATTAAACTTGGATCTTCTTGTTGGGTTAGGGTCAATACCATATGACCACACTGTATATTTATACATTGAACGCTTTGAATTCTTCAGTTCTTTGACCACATTGTTCTTCATTTACATTAGGAAATTAAAAAGAAAATGCGTACGAGTCAAAACTGACTTCCCTCAGGGTCGGATGGTTATAGCAGTAACCTTGTACTTTTTGGGTTCAAATTAATATCCCCCCCACCACCACCAAAAATGTTATTCAAACTCAGCTCTCGATAATTTTCTGGTCTCCAAATTGATCCTCATCAGGAGAGTGTTGTGTTACTCGATCCCAGAGACACCGACTCTGAGCAAGAAATCCACCTCTAGCTAATCAATCTGATTGATGATTGGTCATATAAAAGCAGTGGGGGAAGGGAGAGAGAGAAGGAACAGTTACAAAAACATGGCCGGCTTTTTCAATACACCTATATAATATCCATCTATTGACAACGTTCTCTCATTTGTTTAGTTTATTCACAGAGATTTGGCAGCGAGAAATGTTCTTGTGGGAGACAACTATGTGGCAAAGATTGCAGATTTTGGACTGTCCAGAGGGAAGGAAGTTTATGTGAAAAAAACAATGGTGAGTGTAAAACAAATTGCTTGGGTGTTATCAAATCACACCTGCAGAATTCTAAAGACAGCGAGATTCACGGTGCCTGCAGCTGTCTTGTACCAGACCTCTAGAATTCCCTCCCTAAACCTCTCCACATCTCAGTCACCTCAGAGAGCAGTTAAGAGTTAACCACATTGCTGTGGGTCTGGAGTCACACGTAGGCCAGACTGGATAAAGAGGGCGGATTTCCTTCTTTAAAGGGCATTAGTGACCCAGCTGCGTTTTTACAACATTTGATGATAGTTCAGATTTATTCCAGGTTTATTAATTGAATTTAAATTTCACTAGGTGTCTTGGTGAGATTTGAACCCATGTCCCCAGAGCATTAGCTTGGGCCTTTGGATTACTAGCCCAGTACTCCTCTAGAGCTTTTTATAAATTTATTTATTTATTCACAGGATGTAAGCACCACATCAAGGCCAGTATTTATTGCCCATTCCTAGTTGCCTTTGAGACAAAGCTGCCTTCTTGAACTGCCACAGAATCTCTTTGTGGAGGTTTTGATGCAAACTGATGGCTTGCTAAGACTTTTCAGAAGGCATTTGCTGTGAGTCTGGAGTCATAAATCGGCCAGACCAGGTAAGAATGGCATATTTCCTTCCTTAAAAGGATATTAGTGAATCAGATGGGTTTTTACAGCAATCCAGTAGGGTTAGGGTCACCATCACTGATAACAGCGTTTTTATTCCAGTGGTGGGATTTGAATTCAAGGCTCAGATTATTATTTGGGGGAGATGGCTTGATGGCAATGTCACTGGACTAGTAATCCTGAGGCCCAAACTGATGCTCTGGGTGCATGGGTTAAAATCCCACCAAGGCAGCTGGTGGAATTTGAATTTAATTACTAAATCTGGAATGAATAAACTATCATCAATTGTCATAATGACCCATTTGGGTCACTAATGTCATTTAGAGAAGGGGGAAATTTGCTATCCTTTCCTGTTCTGGCCTACATGTAACTCCAGACCTACAGCAATGTGGTTGACTCTTAACTACACTCTGAAATGTTCTGTTCAAGGGCAGTTAGGGATGATCAACAAATGCTGACTTTGCCAGCGACACTCATATCCCATGAAAGAATAAATGAAAAAAAGTCCAGACCTCTGGCTTACTAGTATAAGATAACCAACTATGCTACCTAACTTTTTGACCAAGTTTTTGATCATTTATCCTGAAATCTTCTTATCTGACTCGGTATCATATTTTGTGCAATAACACTCCTGTGAAACACTATTGGATGTTTTACTATGTTAAGCACTCTATATAAGCTCAAGTTGTTGTTGTATGTTATTTTTCTCAGGGATTCTTCAGCTTAGAATTTTTATAGTTTATTTTTCACCCTACCTCACTTCTCCTCAAACCAAGAACCATTCCCCAATAGGATGGTGAACTACCTGCCTTCCCCAAGGTTGCATCATTGTTACTCAGACGACCATGAGAACAAACCTAGAGTCACTCACCATCCATTATTTCCCATTGGTGGGATTTGCAAGCACATACCACTATTCCTATTGGGCTACTACCCAAGATCACAAGAGGGCAGTAAAGCTTCCAATGATGCATACTCAATTACCAACCGTCATTGATATCACTGTTGAGATTACTCTGTGAAAAATTAAACATGACAAATATTTTATAAAAATTCATTCACAGGATGTGAGTGTCTCTGGCTAGGCCAGCATTTATTATCCACCCCTAATTGCCCTTGAGAAGGTGGTGGTGAGCTGCCACCTTGAACCGCTGGAGTCCATGTGGTGTAGATACACCCACAGTGCTGTGAGGGAGGGAGTTCCAGGATTTTGACCCAGTGACAGTGAGGGAACGGCGATATATTTCCAAGTCAGGATGGTGAGTGGCTTGGAGGGGAACTTGCAGCTGGTGGTGTTTCCATGCATCATCTGCCCTTGTCCTTCTAAGTGGTAGCGGTTGTGGGTTTGAAAGACGCTGTCGAAGGAGCCTTGGTGAACTTATCCAGTGACAATCAGCCTGTAGAGGCCAATTTTTGGATGTTCTGCTCCCTGTCTCTCAATCAGAAACATCAGACTCTGAGCCTATTTCAAGCTGCTGCCCACCTTTGGAATGTCAAACGCACGAGGTGAATTGTACGCACTGCCCACTGTGCCCAACTCTCCGGGCAGCAACTTCCAACTGGCGGGATCCTGCACTGGGAGAGAAGTCCTCAAATATTGACACCTTACCTTGTCAATCACCTGTGCTCAGAATCTTCTGAGCACCCCAGATCTCCAAGAAGGTCTTGTCAACAGCAGAAGGTTTATTCAAAAACCGCAAGTGTGCTGCTTGAAAATCAATTGAACCGAAAATTATGAGCTACACACATCTGATATTCCAATGAGCAGGTCATGAAAGGCCTTGACAAATACTGTTTTTACTTTTCATTTATTTTCAATCAAACATTAATGCCTGTATGATTGCAGCCATCTAATTTTATCCACTCTGCTGTCTTTCCATCCTAATATAGGGAAGGCTGCCAGTTCGATGGATGGCCATTGAATCTTTAAATTACAGTGTTTATACAACAAACAGTGATGTGTAAGTTCTTTTTTTATGATGAACCTGCTGGGGTCACAGCTAGGCATTGATGTGTTCACCCATGTCATTGTTTTCAAAGTGGGGGGGTGCAACAAAGGTTCACAAGGTTGATTCCTGGGATGAGAGAGTCGTTCCATGAGGAGAGATTGAGTTGAATTGACCTATAATCTCTGGAGTTTAGAATCATGAGAGGTGATGCCATTGAAACATATAAAATTCTTGATTTGACAGGATGGGGTGCAGAGAGTTTGTTTCCCCCAGGCTGGGGAGTCTAGAACATGAGATCACAGTCTCAGCATAAGCTACAGGCCATTTAGGACTGAGATGAAGAGAAATTTCTTCACTCAGAGTTGTGAATCTTTGGAATTCTCTGACCCAGAGAGTTGTGGATACCCAGTCATTGAGTACGTTCAGGACATAGACTGATAGGCCTTTGAACTCTAAGGGAATTAAGGGATATGGGGATGGTGCGGGAAAGTGTCAGTAAGGTAGAAGATCAGCCAGGATCATATTGAATGGCAGAACAAGCTCAAGGGGCTGAATGGCCAACACCTGCTCCAATTTCTTATGTTTATTTCTTCATTTTGTGGCACAATCCATAATCTGGCATTAAATTAGCAAATGTAATGAGAAGTACAAGTGCAGAAGGGTCACCAGTGAGGAATTGAAAAAACTGCTACATTGCTGCAGTGAAGTGGGGCTTTACTGAGGTTGGGATTTGATTAGATTGTTGAGGCTGAATTTAAGGAATTTTGTTCCACAGCTGGCTGCACTTAATGTGGGAGTGTGTATAATACTGATACTGGGTGTCAGAAATGAGTAAAAGAAAGAATTTCCCACTATGTATCCATCATCCTGATTACCATTAATAAATAGGAAATGCATGAAAGGATGAACTGAACATTATCCAGACTCTTGACTGCCAGGGATGATAGACCTCATTTTCTTGCAACTAATTCAAAGCTGGCATTGATGGAGACCTGGGAATAGATTCCCTGTTGGGTCATGTGACTCAAGATAAGCAAAGTGGCCAGGAACGCATTTGCTAAGCACTAGTGTTGGCTTTTAAAGGAACATAGCACTTTTCACATCATTATATGAATGTTCCTTTCGCTCACTGGGTAAGAATGTAGCAGATCACCTTGCATAGGATAACTGATTCTCATTCAATCAGTCCCATAAAAGTCAGGCTGTCTGTTCCACTAGAATATGGCCTAGAAAATGATTATGAAATCCACCTCAATGTGCTAAAAAAATAAATTTATTTGTCTGAATTTGTAAAAGGATTACAGCATTTAATCACCACAGGAGCTGGTTATTTCCTTAGTTGTTTGCAACTAATTGAAGTTATTGCTTAGTTAGACAGCCCAGTTTATATAGTTAGATAAATTTATAAAAGAATGAATTATGTATGAATATGTTTGCAAGATGAATCTCGTACAAAAACATTTCTCACTCACTGAATGTTTTCTGTAGATGGTCATATGGAGTTCTCTTGTGGGAGATTGTTAGTCTAGGTAAGTGACGCCATTAAAAACCACTCCTTTAGCTCTGTAATCTCCAGGATACCCCACCTGTAATAATTGGGAGACCCATTGGGTCCCCAGTGACAAACTTTCCTGACCATCAATCTTGGTGGAGCATGTGACAGGCAGAGCGCGGGACGGGCGAGAATATTATGGACTGATGTATAACAGGTGGCTAATTCAATATTGTCTATGCTACAGTAAATAACTGGAAGGAAGATTTTAAATTGTGTGTTAACATTACACGGTTAATTTGGGGCAAGGTTGCATTGAGGAGGTAATAACCCTTTTGTATTCTGATTCTGTGACTAGGAGGCACCCCCTATTGTGGAATGACCTGTGCTGAACTTTATGAGAAATTGCCCCTTGGGTATCGGATGGAAAAACCGCTCAACTGCGTTGATGAAGTGTAAGTTTCTCAAAATCTTTTTGACAGGGTCACCTGGAACTACCTGCGCTCTCAGTTATTGCTGAAACCCTGTGTGTTTTATAGAAGGAAACTGTTAAGCTCCACACCACGCCTGGAAGTATTGATAGGAAAAATGATCAATACCAGAATGTGGACTGGTTAATAATGTTCTTTGCTTAGGGTTTGGTTTATATTTTTGGTTTGAGCACTGTGTAGTTTTCCATTGAGGGGTGAATTTCTGCATGTTCCTTCCAATCATGCGCTTAAACTTCAGTGGAAGATCAGTGAATGTCTTTGTAAAGCAGCAGCTGCAGCCATTCCACTGTTTCTCTGGGAGGTTCACTGATCTTCTCCTGAAGAAGACTCCAAATGATCACCTTCTGTATTCTCAACAAGCTCCGATGACGAGGGCATTCTAATGACACCCCCGCTCACCCAACCACCTGCCTACTTGCTGTAATTTTAAAGCTGTTTCCTATTCTGGTAAATCATTTTTCTATTTTTCTCCATTCCAACCAAGTTGCTGCTCTCCTGACCAGCACCCTCCAAAGGTAAGTCCAACAAAACTCCCTCAGACCATCCTGCATCCTGGCCACAGCAGTGGGCACGATTAGCAGTCCCAGGCTTGTGGTGATATTTTTCAAACAGTATGAAATGGCCAGTGTGAATTTCTACTTTGTTCTGACTGGCTTTTCTTTAAAAAGCTTTAATGGTAAATGGAGAATATCAAAGCAAGGTTACTTCCTGATGGTTTTTCCTTTTGAGAGCTTTATAAGAATATGCTTTTTTGAGTGGATTAATCAGCTTTCTAGCCTTCTTTTCATGTTGATTCATGTATAAAATAATCGGCAGTTGGCCTGATTACACAGAATAACACAGAATTTCACAGCACAGACACAGGCCATTCAGGTCCACGCCAATGTTGATGTTCCACCCAGCCACCCCCCACCTCATCTCATCCTATCAGCATATCCGTCTATTCCCTCTTCGAAGCTTCATGTGTTTATCCAGTTTCCCCTTAAATGCATCTCTGCTATTCAACTCTACCACTCCCTGTGGTAGCGAGTTCCACATTCTCCCCACTCTCTGGGTAAAGGAGTTTCTCCTGAATGCCCCATTAGATTTATTAGTGACTATCTTATACTGGTTCATGGTTGGTACAGAAATAATGCAGCTTTGAAGCTGCTTTAGCTTTACATTCAACCCAAAATGCAAATATAATAAGTTTTTGTAATAAAAGACATTGTCATAAACAGTGACATTCAATTCTTTCAGATATGAGTTAATGTTGCAGTGCTGGCGTGAGAAGCCTTATGAGAGACCAACATTCGCTCAAATCCTGGTGTCCCTCAATAGGATGCTTGAGGAAAGGAAGGTAAGCCTGAAGAGACTGCCTGAGATACTCCATGAATCCTCACTTCCAGAGAAGAACTTCACTCAGTGGAAGTGTGGGCTGGGCAACTGTGGTTACATGTTCAATGCTTATCTCAGACTGCATAGAATCATGGAATTGTTCAGCACAGGAGGGGGCTATTCGGCCCATCACGTCTGTGCCAACTCTTTGAAGGAACTATCCAAATAGCTTGACTCCCCATGCTCTTTCCCCATAGTGCTGCATTATTGAATCTGCTTCCAATACTCTTTCAGGCAGCACATTGTAGATCATCATAACCTGCTGTGGAGAAAGAAGTACCCTCATCTTCTGCACCACCCCCAGCCCTGGAGTTTTTGCTAATTATCTTAAATCTGTGTCCTCTGGTTCCTCCTGCCAGTGAAAACAGTTCCTCCTTGTTTACATCAAAACCATTCATCATTTTAAACATCATCTCTGTGAAATCTTCCCTTAACCCTCTCTGCTCTAAGGAGAATAACCCTGACATGCATTCACATTGAGCCTGGTTTGCACAATGACAATCCATGCTCGCTGATTTGCTCCTTTAATATGTGTTCTTCTGATTTTAAACTGGTTGGATAGGATCCTCGTCATTTGTTGTTTTTGTTCATTCATTTAGACCTACGTGAACACAACACTGTTCGAGAAATTCACCTATGCAGGCATCGACTGCTCTGCTGAAGAGGCTGGGTGAACGCTCCACAGGACAACAACAGTTATGAAAGATGAACTAAATTGTGTTTTGTAAACTTTTGTAAAATACAGAATGGCCAACACATACAATTCACTATAGTATGTTATTTTTGTGGAAATATGGAACTGATTGTTTGGCTAAGGATTACCGATCAAAGTAAGTTCACAAAGAGTGAGTGTCACCATCAGGACTTCATTTTCAAAATGGGCTACAAATCATTATTGTTGCTTTTATATACTTTTGGAATTTTTGGGATTGTACAAAGTAAGTGAACTGACCAGGAATCTACTTGGGTTATTCACATCAGGAAAGATAGTCATTAATCTAAAAGTGCTTCAGCTTTATCCCGATGTATGCGTTACTTTTCCAAACTCCCAGGGAAGTCAGAAGCAATGTTGTTGAAACAAGATTGTCTCATAAATTCGGCCATAGGCCTTGAACTTATGCTGTAGAATGATGGGCACAAACACCTGCATTTGCATATGA
This sequence comes from Cetorhinus maximus, assembly GCF_964194155.1. NCBI lineage: Eukaryota > Metazoa > Chordata > Chondrichthyes > Lamniformes > Cetorhinidae > Cetorhinus > Cetorhinus maximus. Next base: position 181,869,509 of record NC_135880.1, read on the forward strand.
AATTCCTCCTTCCTTTTACTTTAGTGAAGATGTCAATCCGTGTATTTTAATTTAAACTGGCAGCAAGTGAGATTTAAATGAATCTGTTAAGTATTTGTACCTTATTATCCCACATTTTAATCTTAAGGCTGCAAGGGAAAAAAGAATCGACAAGATGACAGTAGTAAACAAATGGAGGTTAGAATTAATTATTTAAAAAAAGATAGACTTGCACCTCTCAGGAACTCAGGAAATACCAAAGCACTTCGCAGGCAATGAGGTATCTTTGGAATTGCAGTCACTGTTGTAATGTAGGGAATGCAGCAGCCAATTTGCATGTAACACAGACAGGAATCCGATCATGACCAAGTGATCCGTTTTAGTGATGTTGGTAAAGGGATAAATATTGGTGCCAGGACACTGGGGAGAACACCAGTACTTTTTGAATAGTGCCATAGAACCTTTTACATCCACCTGAGAGGGAGGATGAGGCCTAGATTTAATACCTCATCCAAAAGATGATGCTTTGTAATTGTCCAATGTAGAAAAGGAGTCTAATTGGAGTTAACTGATCAAACTGAACCTTGTGAGCCTTTGATTTTTGTGCCTATGATGGAGCTGGGTGGGTTTTTAGGAAGACTGTTGGGTTGATTTAAACCTAGAAGATGGAACTGTATAGTATTTAAATCTTGCGTCATTTGAGATATCTCCATGTCTGCCAGTTATCACTTTGTATATAGTTCTTGGAGCCTCCATGTTAACCCTGAATAAGAAACAGTGTAGTTTGCAGTTGGACTTGTTCTGCAGTTTTAATTATAAGGGTTCAGGTTTCTTTTGGTGGCCAATCCGGTGACTAAACTACTTTTTAAGTTTGTAGCAACCTCTAGTTTCTGCAGTGTTTGTGAAGGGACGGTCAGCCACATGACAGAAGTGATGAGTGTCAGGATATTAGTTTCTAATGTTTATTAAATGCCTTTTGCTATTTTCAGAACCAGTGAATTTCAACCCTTTTGTTAATCCAGAAAATACTGACATCCTCGTGCTTTTTGGATTTCAAACAATATGTAAAAAAAAATGGTATTGAATGTTTGACTTTGTGAAACAGGCCTATTTGATTGCAGTTAAACAGTTTATTAATGGTGGCATAGCCATATATACTCAAAAGGTATTATTTTTAATCTGCTTTTGTGATTATTGTATCAACATTTGAGAGTCTGGCTACCTGCATGCATGTGTAATATTTATAACTATTTGTAAGCATTTCTTCTGAGTTACAAGCTGCATGGATATTTTAGCTGAAAGTTTATTTAGAAAGGACAGCAATGAGACATGTGTCACTTGTTAATCATGGTTCCAGCTTCCTTTGAGCTATGCTGGTTTTGATCGATCTCCTGCGAAAACAGTTACATTTCTTAAAATTCTTTTTGAAAAGATAATAAATGTTTCCTTGTTTTTACTAAGTTACTGTATTTCATCTCTGTGCATCCATTTAATTTCTTTTGAACAAAAAGCAGGTTTGTTAAGAAAAATTAATGAGTTAAGCATAAGCAAAAATGAAAAAGACTAGACACTACGAAAGCAACACAATAAAATCTTCAGTGTTTCGGGTCAGTACTGCTGCAATTACCAACTGTTTTACATGCTCCAAGGCTAAATTGCTTCAAAATGTGTTTGAATTTAGTTTGTAGAAGATTGTTTTTTTTTAAAATAATTACCACTAAAAAGTTTAAAACAAGATCTCTTTTCGACAAGAGGCTGAAATGAAAAATTTTCTCCAGTTACTGAGAGTTGGAAAGAGGTAACTTGAAATTTTTTTATTATATTGAATGATAGAAATTACAGTGCAGAAGGAGATCATTTGGAGCATTGTCCCTTGAGTTAGCTTTAGCTGAAGGATTAGCACTAACTAATGTAAAGCCCATTCCCATAAACTTTCCCTGTAAAGTTTTCCCTAGAAATCTTTCTGTTGAAATACATGGAGAATATTAAGAGCATGTTGTAAAAATGGTCTAGACAAATTAAGAAGTGTGTGGCAATATTTTATATTGGGCACTCAACAAACATTATCTACAAATGTAAAACAAGACTGAACTATTAAACTTGCATGGGCTCAAGCTGGGTGTAATGTTGACGCTATAAACTGGCCTCTAAGACCTAGATTATGGAAAGGGATGTAAATAGGTTTGGACCCCTCTAACTCACGGTCAAATTGCTTGTCAATATTCACTGCGTAGGTCCTAACATGAAGAATGGTCATTTACAAAAAGGTACCGAGTAGATGGTTGCTGGCATTCCTCCTCCTTCAGGTACCACACCCTGGTGACCATGGACTTCCATTGGATTGGTCCATGGTTATGCTTGGCAAAGTACTGCAGTGGTTTACCATTGCCTTCTGCAGTATGGCTGACCAGGAAACTCTCCCACTCTCACCGCATGCCATCAGGCATATTGAAAGGATTAAAACAAAAAGCTAAAAGCTACTGCGGATGCTGGAAATCCAAAACAAAACAAAAACAGAATTACCTGGAAAAACTCAGCAAGTCTGGCAGCATCGGCGGAGAAGAAATCAGTCAACGTTTCGAGCCTCCATGGCCCTTCGGCAGAAGTTCTGTAAAGCTGTAAAGCTGATTCAGTAAGGCAATTGCTCATCCCGTTAATGTGCAGGAGGTGAGGGTACAGGAATCATTAGCGTACAAAGGCAGAGAAAGGGTCAGAGCAGGACAATAGTCACGGTTGAGCATTTGGAAACCCTGGAGTAGGTAATCTGGAAACGCACTATCCTGATGTAGGAATAAGATGGAGACTTGTGACAGTTACCAATCTGGCTGAGGGAAGAATTAAGGCATTTTATTTTACATCCCCAATCTGTGCAAAATGTAAAATCATTTTTTTCAGTAGTCAGTTATGATCAGATAATCTGAGAAAATGGAACGTTATCGTTTTGCACTTCTTTCGAACATTGTTCTGTCTGTATTGTTCAAAAAACAAGTATGGTTTGAGTGTTCCTTCAATTCTGTTCTCTTGAGCATCCCTGTTTTTCATCGCTCCACCATTCTCTTCCATTTCTCAGAACAGAGCAAGAGTTTCACAAACAGCAAAGCTCTGCACCAGGAACAGGCTGTGAGGAGCAGAAAGGACAGCGGGTTACGGAGTCAGGACACAAACAGGAAAGAAGCTTGAAGCAGCCGAACAATTGGAGGAAGAGCAGAGACTACAAGGGAACTAGCAGCAGCCACCACCCCCACCCCCAGCCCTCACCTTGTAACAGAGGAACCAACACTTTGTTAATGATTCAGGACTTCTCAGTTCAGTGGTAGTCAGAGCAGAAGTTGACGAGTGACACTAACACTCGGGCAGGAAGGGCAAATGCCATCTAGGATTCGTAATCCCAGTCTCTAGTAAATCCTACAGGAACAGTACTCATGTGAATGAGGGCAGGGCTAGGCTGTCCAACAACACATAAACATTGGGCACTTGGGTGTGGCCCAGCTGCTGGTAACCATGGAACATAATCCAAACAAAGGGGGGAAAATGCTACAGAAATGAAAAACAACATTAGGAAGATAAATAAGAAGAGAACTTAATTTGATCTAGAATGGCTGGTAAGAGAGTTGTTAAACTGGGTTCAATAATCCAGCCTAATAGCGAAGAGTGTTCAGAGTTTTTACTATTAATTACAAATAATTTCATTCCAATGGTATTCTACCGATAACACAAAATACTTCGGCTCACTTCTTCATAATCATATGGTTCCATGGTAAATAGATAAATATCGTGGGGCAAAAAACGTTCTTAAGTTCATACGAATATACAAAGTAGGAGCAGAAGTAGGCCATTTGGCCCCTCGAGCCTGCCCTGCCATTCAATAAGATCATGGCCGATCTGTTTGTGTTTCGAGTTCCGTGTTCCCATCTACCCCCAATAACCTTTGATTCCGTTGGCTAACAAGAACCTGTCTACCTCCACCTCCACCGCCTTCTGAGGCAGAGGGTTAGGGTCTTTATTACTGACTAACCTATGCCCAATTTTTCACCTTGTTCTTCCTCTGCTGAAGATGACGATTTATGTTGGGATTTAGTTTGATAATGCCAGCAATTGAAGTCTTGTGGTTCAGTGGTAGCTTCCCTACTTCTAGGCCAGAAGCTCCAGGTTCAAGTCCCTCTTCGGGCCATGGACGGTATGTTTGTAATGTGGCCAAACAAGTTCATTACCAGCCCGTAAATTCTTCCAATATGCCTGAGGGCAGGTGATAGGAGTGGGAGAGTTTCCTGGTCAGCCATACTGCAGAAGACAGCAGCAAACCACAGCAGTATTTTGCCAAGGGATATGGGAAGCAGGCAGGAAAGTGGAGTTGAAACCCAAGATCAACCATAATCCTATTGAATGACAGAACAGGGTAGATGGGCTGTGCAGTCTACTCCTATTTCTTTCTTTTTAGTTTAAACCACATTAGTTAATTCAATGCCTTCACACTGTTACGCTCAATATTCATTTGGGATGGGCTTCCCAAAATCTATCAGTGCTGACTGGCAAAATAAAAAGTCAAAAGTAGTCCTTCCAAAAGATCAAAACAACAAATAATAAAACTTCACAGGAAAGGTGAAAAGCCTCCTAGTGGGTGAGTGTTAGACCAATTAAACTGTACAGTAGTTCACCGATCTGAATATAGATGGAGACTAACACAACACTTTACATTGGTTACCTTGTAGAAACAGACCAAAATATACCAAAAGAAAAAGATATTAAAAGCTACTGATTTCTACCATTAATATAAAGCAGGAAGCTTCGATTGTAATGTATTCATTAACTGTGTAATTGATTTAATATTTAACAATTCACAAACATTCCTCACTGTGCAACTGTAAAGATTTAAAAAACCATACCACCAAAACATTCAATACCTCAAAAAGTAACATGGCAATTGGATAGGAGAATGAGAACCATACAAAACAGAGGATCAGCAGAAAAGATAGTTCTTAATCTTAATCATTACTTCAACAAATAGTCACAGGGGAGTTGGAACAATATTCTAACTTAAGTAGTAAAAACCAAATAAGTTATGTTAAACTTGAACTGAAACTTGGTTAGATCACACGGAGTACTGTACACAATTCTGCTCTCCATATTATAAAAAGTAAATAAAGCCACTGGAGAAACTGCAAAAAAGATTCACAAAGATGACACTGGACCTGAGAGAATATATAAATTACCAGGAAAGGAACAGGCTGGGTTCATTGCTCTAGAAGAGAGAAGGTTGAGGGTTATCCTAATAGAGGTCTTTAAAATTATGCAAGGGTTTGATAGGGTAGATGTATAGAAAATGTTTCCACTTGTTGGGAGAGACCAAAACTATGGGCCATAAATATTAATAGTTGTTAAAAAATCCAATGGGAATTCAGGAGAAACTTGTTTACCCAGAGTAGGGAGAATGTGGAACTCTTAAGGAGTGGATGAGACAAACAGCACAGATACATTTCAGGGGAAGCTAGATAAACATGAGGGAGAAGGGAATAGAGGAATATGTTGATAGGGCAACGGGTGGGAGGAGGCTCATGTGGGATTACAAATACCAGTATAGACCAGTTGGGCCAAATGACCTGTTTCTGTGCTGTAAAGTTGATGTAACTAAATTAAAATACTTGCCTTTAATTGAAAAGGAGATGGAAGGACTAAACACAAAGACAGCTCAAAACAAATAAATCCTCCAGAGTGAATGGTTTGAATATTATTTATCCCAAATACGAAGGTAAACAAGAGGGGAGATTTGAGAGTTGGCGATGGTCATTTTTGTTCACACCCATGACATGAAGGCCTTAAACGTCAATTCTTACACTTGGGAGACATTAACTGATGAGAGGAAAATGCCAATGTCACCTGTGGCCAATGTGCACCACTATGACAATCAATGTTGACAATGGCTTGGCAACAGGCATCAACACTGTTAGGAGATAAAGCAAGTTTAAGTAAGTTATATTGGTATATGTGGATATTAGGAATGAGTTTTAGCTTTAAAATTTAAGTTTGATATGTATTTCTATGCCTGTAGCATTAAGAAAGGTCAGATGGAGTTTTAGTTTCACTCTAAAAGGGTGTTTGCATTTCTAATAAGGTTTTTAATGACTGTTGCAGCTAAGTTAAACAAACAAGAGCAGAAGAATTGAACTATTGCCTAGCAACAGGGGGCCAGAGAGGCAGATCCCTCCCACATACACACACACAGAAGAGAAACAGCAGTTTTTGATTTGGAAGCTGAGTTCAGTTGGGCTTTGAAAGTTGCTGCCAGGAGAGACTGGAGCAAAGGGGACAGATAACCAGTCCCAAGCTAAAGAAAAGACCCCAAAATCTAGAGGAATGGAAGAGGGGAAAGTCCCAAGAAGACCTTCTAGTCAAAGGAAGGACAGGAACCTGGAAAAGACCCTGTTAAGTGAAGTTAATAGCGAGGGGCAGAAAGAATGGCTCCAAGCTTCAGATTTAAAGAGACAAAAGCTGCATAAAGCAGATTTAAAGCAAGAACTGTTTGCAAGAGACAAGAAGGTCCAAAGAGACGGCTGAAGGTCTGTAACTCTTTGCTATGCAGTGGTGTGCTATTGACAGCTGAGTCAATCAGAGAAACAGAGTGTGTGGAAGACAGCTTGAATGCACATGGTGACCAAGGGAGAGGAACATCAGAATGAGAGTTCAAAGCCCTGGAGGTGAATCCTTGCGGAAGGAATCTGAGGGAAAGCATTGGTTTGGGATAAGATTCCAAAGCGAGTTCTTGCAGAGTGGAGATTCGAAACCCTCGTGTGAAAGATGGAGTTCAGTGAGACTGGTTGACTCACGGGGTGACAGGTGTCTGGGGGGAGTTGAGGAGAGATCCAATAGCATCTGGTTGAGGTGACATCTGTCACTTGGTTTCAGAGTGTGATGTGTCTGACCACAGGGTGCTATAGGTTTACATGGACTGTGTACTCACTGTGGACATTAGAGTATAAGATAATTTTTGTAACTTGCGTTATCCTTACAAATTCTGTATATATTTGTAAAGGTATAGTTGCGCGTGAAGAAGTATTGTAATATAGTTCATCGTTTCTTGTTGAATAAATGTTCTATTTTTTTGTTAGAAGTTCATCTGCTGACTTCGGTGACTCTGTTCAGTAGCCACTCTTCATGTAACTAAAGAAACAAATAAAAGTTAGGATCTATCAAGCTGGGTTCCACCCTGCGATCAGGCTTGTCCAGGGGTAACCTCAGCTGGGGATCGTAACAAACAGGGGCTCTTGCAGGATTTGAAATATGGACAGCAGGTGGTTGGATGCAGAATAATAATTGGTCTGGGATTGGAAATCCTTGAACATTGGTTGCTCAGGCTTTTTTTTTCCTTTAAAAACAGATGGAAAATGTAACCCTGACTGGTTTACAGAAATTTACCAAGGGTAAGCTGATGGAATTGGTGGATAAACTGGAGTTAGAATTACCCAAAAGGGCGAGGAAAGTAGACATAGTTGAGATAATAGCACAGCATTTAAAGTTGGAAGCAATACCTGACACTAGTGAGTCACAGCTGGAGGTAGTGAAACAAAAACATATGGTCTCATGGACTTAAAACGTTAACTCTGTTTCTCTCCCTCTCCCTCTCTACAGATGCTGCTAGAACTGCTGGGTTTTTCCAGCATTTTCTGTTTTGTTTCAGGTTTCCAGCATCCGGAGTAATTTGCTTAAATGGTGGTAGTGAGACTTCAAATTCAAACCTCATTTCTAACTGAACAAGCAAAGGAACTGAGAAAACTTAAGTGGAGGCAAACGAAAAGGAAAAAGAGAATTGGAAATGAATAAACTGGAACTCGAGACAGCGGGAAAAAGAAAAGGAAAAAGAGAGAGATTATTTCAGAAAGAAGTAGAAATGCGAAAACTTGATGTCCAGAGGGAAAAGTTAGCAATAAAAGAGAGAATGAAGGAATTTAAGGAAGCTTAAAAGGCTGGAAGTTTAAAAAAGGTCTCAGATGCTGAGGAAAGTTCTAATGATGAAAAAACCTTCAACCTAAAACCTATTGGGGAGATGTTTAAGTTTATGCAAGCTTTCCCAAAGTTTGAGGAAAGGGATGTAGAGGCATTCTTTATCTAATTTGAAAAGGTAGCTAAGCAAATGAAGTGGCCAAAAGAAATCCAGACATTGCTCTTACAGAGTAGGTTGGTAGGCAGAGCTCATGAGGCGGTGCATTATGATGCAGTAAAAAAGGCTATTCTGAGTGCATATGAGTTAGTCCCTGAGGCATACAGTCAGAAAATTTTGGAATATAAGGAAACAGCCTAGGGGAGGCGATGGCGTAGTGGTATTGTTGCTGGACTAGTAATGCAGAGACCCAGGGTAATGCTCTGGGGAACATAGATTTGAATCCCAGCACGGCAGATGATGGAATTTGAATTCGATAAAAATCTGGAATTAAAAAGTCCAATGTTAACCATGAAACCATTGTTGTAAAAACCCATCTGGTTCACTAACGTCCTTTAGGAAAGGAAATCTGCCCTCTTTACCTGCCCTGGTCTATATATGACTCCACAGCAATGTGATTGACTTTTAACTGCCCTCTGAACAAAGGCAATTAGGGATGGTAAATAAACGCTACCCTAGCCAGCCATGTCCACATCCTATGAACAAATTTAAAAATTTATATTGAATTTGAAAGGGTAAAGCAAAGTAATTTTGACCATTGGACATGGGCGTATGAAGTTCATGAAGAAGTAATTATTTTGGAAGAATTTAAAGCTTCAATTCCTTTGGAAGTGAGAACTCTTGTGGAGGAACAGAAGGTTAAAACAGCTAGAAAGGCAGCAGAGATGGCTGACAATTATGAACTAGTCCATAGATCAACCCTTTTTCTAAACTCGAGAAGAACAGAAGATAGGAAAGTGAAAAGAAGGCAAGCAGCCAGGGGAGAGAAGGGGCAGTTGGGAGTTCTCAGGAAATTTACCCTCAGACCAGAACGGAAGGTACTGAAGGTGGAAGTGACATTCGAAAGCCTAAGTGTTTTCATTGTAATAAGGTGGGACATGTTAGAGCTGATTGCTGGAAATTAAATGCTAGACCTATTGCAGTAGTAGGAACGCCTAAGGAATCCTCAGGAAAGAAAGCATCAGAAAAGGAAGTGGTTGTTAAAACTGTAGCGGTGGTACAGGTGAAACATATTCCCTCAGAACATACATGTAAGGGGGATATGGTTCAGGATAGTCCAGAGAATTCTTCTTTGATTACTGGTGAAGGAAGTCAGGCTAACAGAGGGTCTGGATGTTTTGTGTCAGAGAAGTGTTCCCTTACTCCTCCAACAAAATAAGTAAACATTAAAATTCTGAGAGATACAGGGACAGATCAATCATTGATGATGGCTGATGATATAATTTGTGTTCCAGGTAGTTTTATGAAGGAACAAGTATTACCAATAGGTATTAATGGAATTTATGAACCTTTTTCTTTGTGCAAGGTTAACTTACAAAATCACTTTGTAAATGGAATTGTTATGGTGGGAATTATTCCTAAATCACCCATTGATGGGGTGATTTTATTTTGGGTAATGATTTGGTTAGTGGAGACAGTAATGTGGAAATGACTGTATTGCAGCAGGCAGTTGATCGTGTTGATCTTAAACTTCAGAAAACTACTGTGGCCAAAAATGAGATGCTTATTTTGCAGATAACAAGCAAATAAAGGAAAACCTGATTAACGTAAAAAATCAACTTTCATGTATGAAAGAGGGGTTTGCTAATGAAAAAAGAGAATTAGTAAAAACAATTGAGAACCAGTCACAGAAAGTAAGACACTTGACTGAGGATCTGAATGTCTAAATGATAAACTTGTAGAAGCAAATTTAACAAAGATCAATCTTCAGTTAAAACTTGATGAACTTCAAGCATCAATAGTTGTCATGAAATATCAGGGAAAATACCTTGCAAAAGAAAGGGAATCGTTGGTGAATCAAAATAACTGGTTGAATGCAGAATTAAAAACCAAAACTAACGAACTGTTAGAATTTTATCATCGGGAGAAGGACAATGAGATTCTCGAACTTCAATGCAAACCGGAGAGGATGAAGGGAAAGATGTGTGATATTGAGTGTCACAGTTCCAAAGTTGTTCCTGTGAATAAAAATAATTTGCCAAGTTGTGGTCAAGTTGAGCAGAGAACTGACCCAAGTAAAATGACTGATGTATCAACCTCGGTGTGCGTATGCAGAATTGGAAATCAAGAATTGCCAACAAAAAGGACCAAAATCGCGATATGGCCTGGAAAAGTGAATGACCAGAGATACTAATTTACAAGTGCTTGCCTGTGCTAATATACCAATTACAGCAATTGGAATCCAGGCAAGTGGACAGTTTGCAAAACACCATTCAAAACCTGTAAAGGAGTGGGATCATAGCAAACACTGAAAACAATGACCCACAACAACACCTGGTAACCACTTCACATGCAGCAGAACCTGCCTCTCACGGATTGGTCTCCTCAGCTATCAGAAAATGTGCTTTATATGAAACCACCCCATCCAAAACAAATTTTTCTTTAATCACCATGATGAACATAATTTACCTTTGAGATAGCATTTATCTGAGACAGAAATGCACATCATGGATTTTAACTAACATTAATATTAATGTCAAACTCAGAACCTCCAGGTGAGAGAAATAGCTGCAAAAAAAAAATCACATTGAAGCATATGTTTCTATGAATATGCATATGAAGCATTGTGCCTCTTAGGACACATTCAGATCGACCCGATATCTGGAGCATTTGGTTGTTGGAAATTAAGCAGAAAGATATTAACTAACTGGTATTGGCAGCTGCTCGTGAGCAGACATATTCCCCATCAATCTATTCAAAAACAAATCATCAATGTTTAATTCACAAGAAGTAGGAAACCACATAAAGATGAATATGGAGCATTAAACCTCCTGCCAATCTAATCTCCTAGAGAGACAAAAGGAGCCTTCACTAATTACTCCCAGCAAGTTTCCACCTTTTAATCTATTTGTCAACATTTTTTTTGCTCCAACAGCTAATTATCCAGCACATTTAAGACCTGGAATGAAGAAATTACATCTGCGTTGGAGGACAAATGGATTTAAGGTTTGAAATCCCCACACTAGATTTAGCTTAATCCTACCTCAATCACCTGTCCAACTCCTGAGAAAACAAACTCATCTGTGCATTCATGAATCTACAATCTTTAATGTCACTGAAAGGCTTTTATCTTCACTGCACAAGCTCCAAGCTAACAATAAGTATTGTGTCTTGAGAACATCAGCCACAACACGAGTTTCTGGGTCAACCTTTTCTGACTTCCGTTTGAGAAATGACTGGTGGAAACATAATGAATTAGAAATGTTTGCTCCTAACTATTAATATCAACATGCTCATTGTCTGAGATACTGAGATTGAGGTTAACCTGCTAAAACCTCAAAATGGGATGGATAAACATATTGCCTCTTTCACCAGTACAAAGAGCCACTGAGGTTGCTTACAGGACCCCAGCACCAAGCACCCCAAGGCCATATTATAGTGGGTCCCACAACATGTTTCAGTTTATGAGAGCACCATTTGGAGCGTGTGCTGTGTTAGAGCCAAAGATACGTTCCTGCCCAGTGTGTGTGTCACATTATCATAATTGTTGTAATGACCTGGTGTCCTCTGAATCCTACAAAAGTATTGCAAGTCCTAGCCTAGTCAGTCTTCATTGTGAAGCATTCAGGATTTCCTGAGATCAAGAAAATCTGTTATATAAATGCAGCGCATTCTTAGAGGAAACTACAGTTAGAAATATAAGAACAAAAGGCATTTAGAATAAAGGCTTGTATTAATATAGCATCTTTCAGAACCTCAAGATATCCCAAAGGGCTTTATAGCCAATGTAGTACTTTTGGAAATGTAGTCAGTGGTTTAATATAGGAAACACAGCAGTCAATTTGTTCATTAAGCTCCTATACACAGCAATGTGATAATGACCAGCTAATATTTCAGTGGTGTTGGTTGAGGGATAAATATTGACCCAAAACAGGGAAACTTCCCAAATCTTCAAATAATGCGGTAGGATCATTTCTATACACCTGAGAAGGCAGGTAAGACCCTCTGTTTGACATCTCTCCCAAAAAACAGTGCAGCATTCCCTCAGTATTGGAATATCAGACAAGATCATGCACCCAAGTCACTGGAGAGGGCCTTCAATCCACAAATCTCCAAACTCAGATGAGCGGCGCATTACCCACTGAGCCATGGTTCTAGTGCCAAGTAACTCCCCAAAATGGCAAATACGAGGCACAATAGCTCAGGACATTGTACTAATGGTTTGTGTGAACATATACAAGGCTGAAGGTTTTCATCCCCCAAATCTTATTCATGGGGCATAGTGTCACTGCAGCATTTATTACGCATATACCCTATATGTAACTCTGGTAATATATTTCCTGTTAATGAAACTATCCATAAACCTTTTTAGCATATTGAGAATTATACTGTTTGAAAACTCATCTGCTGTTGCACTGGAGAGAAATATATTGGCCCAGCTTTTGCAGTCAGTGGCCACAGAGCTACATTTGCCATTCATTACACTTACAGCTGACCACAATTTTGCAGAGGCCTTTGAGTAGCAACTTGCAGGAATTCACTGCTGAAAGAATTTTACAGGGAATGGGGGACCTATGTGAACAGGACAAGCAATAGTGGGGCTCTTCAACCAGATTGATAATCTTGAGCAACAGTCTAAACCAGGAAATTAAATCATTTCAATGACGAATCAGAAGAGAGGCAAAGAAAGATGGGGTGGGGGGGGGCAGGGGGACAGGAGAAAGAGAGACAAAAAAAAGGAACATTTAACAATTTTGTTAAACTCCAACAATCATTAAAATTTGAAAGAATGAGATTCCACACTTGTAAAAGTAAATTTACAGTGTCAGAGGTTGTTTGGCATCAATTCAGACTTTTCATACCATTAAAAAACTTTACTTACACTTGAATAGAGTTCATAATTCTTTCTGGTCTGTTTACTGATGACAAGCAGATAAATTGAACTTCACACCTTCCATGAGTTTAATGATGGAGTCTCTTGCTGAGCTACCAATGTGCTGAAGCTTGTGGAAGAGCAGAGCAACTTGGACAAAACCCTCCCAATCTCCAAATGTGACAGGACATGCGCACATGGCAAGTAGCTATCTAATTTGCTCAATGCTTGAGAGTACTGATCACCTAACTTATACCTACCACTAAATCTGGTCCCTTGAAACTAAAAAGATCAATTTATTATATCCTTTCACCCATTACTTAAGAACAGTAAAAAGATCATCTAGTTACTGCTCTTCAAAGTAATTAATTGGATGGGATATGTGGTCTGTCACAGATTTATAAATATGTTTCCTTTTAATGAAACTATCCATAAATTGAAGACAGAAAAGTTGTGATAAAAAATTGCTTGAATCATTATCAGAAAAAAATACAAGGCAAAAATGTTTCTGGCAAATATTTTTGAAAACGCAAATACCAAACTGCTTTAGTAAATTTTAATAGCCCATCTCCTTGCCAAAATATCGAAACATGAACATTTAATGAAGATCTCAATCCATCAAGTATTACAGGACATTCCAAAACTTTTGGCAACTTAGCCAGCAAATTCAAGCTAACAAAAATACATATTTTTCTAAATGGAAAAATCCTTGTTAAGCTATCCGGAACTGCTATTACTCAAGACGTCGTCAACTTTACAAGTAGATTTAATCCTTTCCTGCCCAAGTTATGAGGAGGAACAGGAAGCCTGACAGCACATCAGTAACCTGGTACCAAAATAAACATTTTGACATGAATCCGGTAGCATAACCAAGTGTTCAAAGTGCGTAGAGTGTGGAGTAGGAAGGATATACATAGGCTGGTAACACTATACATTCTGGACCATCCACTAGAGATTCCTTTAAGTGATGAGGCATGACAATTACCATAATTACAAAAAAAATCCACTTTTATGAATCATTACTATCCTTGATTTTACTGTACTTTCTACCATGAAGTTATCCAGACCTGCTTTATTTTCCAGAGGTCAGCATGGTTTCACGGAAAGACCATTGTGATAGTCTATTGTTTTGGAATTGCCACCATGATTCAACCAATGGAAGTTGATTAGCTTGACTAGGGATTATTCAAAATGCTCCAGCACAGTCCTTCACTGTATCTACACAAAGAAATGGAAATGAAAAAGCAGCTGCATCTTAGGAAAACCACTTCAATTTTTTTTTTTGGTTTACATGTATTTTCTTCAATGATAATTATGATGGATGTCTCAATGCTCAATAAATAAAACCTTCAGCATATAGCCTCATTAGTATTAAATATATTGCAGGATAGTAAGTGTGCACTATGTCAGACCAAATTACTGGTCAGTACAAAAGTAAATCAAAAACCAGCCCCCTCTCAGAAATTATGCAGTGTGCATCTCAAATGTAATGAGTGATTTATTTTTAACCTTATGGTTCAAAATGTTTTAAAAAGACACTGGAGCTTCACTAGCCCAGTTTATTTTGTAATCTGGACCCACTGTCTTATTACCATCTCACTACAAACAAGCATAACATGTATACACAATTCAAATATTGTCTTCAACTGGATGAGGCAGAGGTAAGATGTGTAGGATATCATCCACTGGGCCATCGCATGTTGGAAGGCTCTGGACCATTATTCTCTTGGCCTTTCCAAGTTGTCTCACCATTTCCTGCCTTTTGCATCACGCTTCACTCTCCACATCATGAGCTCCATACATGCACGCCCTTTATCAGAGCCTTCAACTAGCACAAGAAATGAGGAAAGCAAATCAAAGTTATTCTCTATTTTCCCTACCAACCCCCTCCTGAAAGGATTCCATTCCTGTAGTGCAATACCAGCAGTAGCCATCTTGTGTTACTTAGAACGATACAGCACAGGAGGAGGCCATTCGCCCACCACACCCGTCCCGGCTCTCAAAGAGCTATCCAATTAGTCCCACTCCCCTGCTATTCCCCCATAGCCCTGTGAATTTTTCCCTTTTCAAGTATTTATCCAATTCCCCATTAAAGGGAATTTGCTTACAATGAGTATATTCATGACAGAGGTTGATAAGGGAAAAGGTGGAGTTGGAGGTAGATGGTCAGCCATGATTTTATTGACGAGAAGGCCCAAAGGAACAAATAGCCCAATCCTGTTTCTTATGATCACCTGCCCTACTGACTCCTGTCAATCATAATGTGCCCTTTGATTATCAACCCTCTGGTCAGTAGAGACAGTATTTACTCTATTAAAATCCGTCATGATTTTGAATGTTTCTTCAACCATTTCTGCCCTGGAAAACAATTCCAGCTCCTTTAGCCTTTCCCTATAACAGAGGCTCCTCATATTTCAGCCAGAGGCTCATTGCTCATGGGAGTTTTGAGTGGAAGTGTAAGCACGTGGAGTGTGGAGACCGGCGCAGAGCTGGGCTCGGCTCAATGTGCAGAGAAGAGGCACTTCCAGCCAGGAGAGAGAATCTGGTCATTTTCCCTTTCTAACTCTGCAGACAATCATTGTTCCTTTACTGCTGCCCTGAATGAAAAAGCAATTAAATTCGGAAATGTCTTTAACTGCATGGGTCAGACATAGAAGCTATACGCCTGAGCTTTCACAAGGACCGAGTGTGTAGTAGCTAAATTTGCTGATGACACAAATGATGTCAAGAGGACAGAGCTTACAAAAGGGATTTGGATAAATTAAGTAAGTGGGCAAAAATTTGGTAGATGGAGTATAATATGGGAAAATATGAACTTGCCCACCTTGGCAGGATGAATGAAAAAAGCAGTATGTTATTTAAATGGAGATAGATTACAGAACTGGGTGTCCTGGTACATGAATCAAAAAAGTTACTATGCAGGTACAGTAAGTGAAGGCAAATGGAATGCTGGTGTAAAATAGGGAAATGTTCCTACAGCTGTGCAGGGCCTTAGTAAGACTGCATCTGGGAGTTGTGTACAAAGTTTTGGTCTCCTTACTTAAAAGGATATAATTACATTAGCAGGCAGGAAAGTGGAGTTGAAACCACAATCAGACCTGCCATGATCTTACTGCATGGCAGAACAGCCTTAATGGATTGAATGGCCAACTCCTGCTCCTAATTCTTGTGTTTGTGACCTGCTTCATTAAAAAGCTAACCCTTCATATAAAGAGATTTTATTTATCACAGATAAGTTAAATAAAAGGGTGTCTTCTTTGAGAATTTGAAGACTAAATCAACAGCCATTTGATTATAAACTCTACAAATCATTTACTGGCCTTATTTCACATTATTCTGTTGAAGTCACATGAATATCTATACTGGGACAGCAAGGTTTATCTCAAACCATCCATTTGTATCTAGCAAATGAAAATGTTTGAGCAATTTCTAATCGACACCGAGATGGCCTAGACACAGGAGCAAAGCAGTAAGCTCACCATTCAGGTTCCTGAAAGCCTGCCTGGCCAAGCTATATGAAAAAAACAGAACTTCGCACCCCAAGGGTGGAGGAGAACCCAGTAAAGGTAGAGTATTTGGGAACATCTGAGAAAGTGAATTAACAAGGATTGCACCCGATTCCGCTCACCTCCTGCTAACTCCCTCATTTGGATGTTTGTTATTTAATTATTCAAACACACTCCTGCCCAGCCCCCTATGTTCTACCTCCCTAGAGGGTATCCAAAAATCTGCTGCCAGTATCCTAACTCTCACCAACTCCTGCTCACCCATCATCCACCATACTCACTGACCTACATTGCTTTACTGAGAGTCAATGCCTCTATTCTAAAATTATGTTTTCAAATCCCACCATGGCCTCACCTCTCCCTTCTCTTCAATCTCCTCCGGTCCCACGACTTTCATATCTGCACTCTTCATTTCAGACTTCTGGAGCATCCGATGTTAATCGCTCCGCCATTGGTGGCTGTGTTGTCTGGACCCTAAACTCTGGAATCCCCTTCCTAAACCTCACCATCTCTCTCTCTCTCTCTCTCTAAGACTTTCCTCAAAACCTACCAGTTTGATCAAGCTTTTGGTCACCTGTTCTGATTTCTCATGTGGTTTAGGAGTAACTAGTGGTGTAATGTATCCAGGTTTGCTGATGATACAAAGTTAGGCAGGAGAGTAAGCTGTGAGGATGCAAAGGGGCTGCACAGGAATATAGACAGGTTAAACAAGTGGGCAAGAATGTGGCAGATAGAATGGTATGTGGAGAAGCATGAAGTTACTCATATTGGCAGGGAAAACAGAACGGCAGAATTTTTTTTTTGAAATGCAGTGGCATAGGAAAACATTGGTATTCAGAGGGACCTGGGTGTCCTCATACACAAAACCAAATTTATCAGACACAAAGTATTAAGCCTTTATTACAAAGGGATTAAAGCACAAGGGTGAAGATGTCTTACAAGTATATAGAATTTTGGTGAGACCACAGCTGGAGTATTGTGTACAGTCTTGGTCTCCTTACCCCAAGGGAGAGTGGAGTTGAGGTAGGTCAGCCATGATCTTACTGAATGATGGAGCAAACTTGAAGGGTCAAATGGCCTACTCCAGTTCCTATTTGTTCTCAAAATTACTTACCATTGTCTGGGACGCTATGGTTGAGGTAATCTGCCATTAAACTCTTGAGTGCCCGCTTGTGGGGTAACCCTAAGGAATGTGGGAACACAACGGAGGTGTCAATGACCATGCTGTGTATAAGCTAGGAAGGAAAAGAATTTCATGAGAAAGGATAAAGCTTTTTATTTAGTATAGCAACAGTAATTCACAGCATTTAATCATATAAAATGGGTACGTTCATCATGTGGAGACAACTATAACATCTCTAACACATTCTCCTGCATTACACGGATTACAAAATAATCTGCACCAATCATCTAAGCGAGCAAAATAATGACCAGTGTCCAGTATTGCAATCAATGATCCTCAGTATTAACGAAGGGAACACATTGTGCTGAGGGACTGGTGGATACAGGAATTCACTTCTGGGAACTGGATTCCAATAAAGATAAGATGTCTGCACTCATGCAAGACATCAGATGTGAAAAGAGAAGATTTTCCACCACTTTCTGTAAATATTCCAAACTGCTCTCCTTTGCTGACATAAGCTCAGACAATTCCAACTCAACCAGACCTTCTGAAATTCCTTTTCCACTGCAATCACTATCTCTGCACTGTTCAACAGGACATGCCAAACCCAATTCCTTCCCCTCCATCAAACATCTTTCATTCCTTCCTTCAACAAATGCAGTCCCCCTCACCCAGCCTTTACATTTGCTTTTCATGAGTACTAGTACACAACAAAAAAAGGGTCATTCAGCCTAACAGTTTGTTGTTGGCAATATCCATTCAACTTTCATGATCCACATTATTTCATCAATAAACCTATTCTAGATGGTGGCATAGCAGTAACATCACTGGACTGGAATCCAGAGGCCAGGCTAATACCTGAGGGACAAGGGTTCAAATCCCACCACGCAGCCCAGAATTTAAATTAAGTTAATAAATCTGGAATATAAAGCTGGTCTCAGTAATGGTGACCATGAAACTATCATTGATTACTGTGAAACCACATCTGGCTCACAAATGTCCTTTAGGGAAGGAAATCTGCCATCCTTACCCAGTCTGGCCTACATGTGATTCCAGACCCACAGCAATATGGTTGACTCTTAACTGCCCTCTGAGATAGCCTAGCAAACCACTCAGTTCAAGGGCAATTAGGAATGACAACAAATGCTGGCCTTGCCAGTGACACACTCATCCCATGAAATAATAAAACTCTTCCCAGAAATATTTTTTTTGCTGCAACCTGCTTGGTAACTATCAATCTTACTTAGTTTCTTCAAAGTTTTCAAAGCTTCTTCCACGAGATGACCTTTTATATTACCCAAGAATCTCCCACTTTTCTCTTAAACCACGATGCTTAATCCATTAACTTCAGCTGTTGACAATTCCTTCCTTCAGTTTTTAATAATTCTATTGAAAGGTTTTCCCATCTTTTACCCTACAGTGTTGAAAGGCCTCCCCAGATGACCAACCTGTATTTTCTCTTCATTAGGTTCTGTCTGACCTGTGCCTTTCCTTTGAGCAGTTTCAATCCTTTTCATTACAAGCCTCACGCCAGCTCACCCAGAATTTAGCACCAATTACCAAACTCACTCAGATGCTGATGCAAGAGCTGGATAATTGTCACCCCAATATAGCAGGGGGTCTTTGGACAAAATACACTGTGGGAATTTTGTTCTCAAACCAGTCTCTACATGTATGCTGATGACACTCAGCTCTACCTTACCATCACTTTTCCTGACCCTCTACTGTCCCTAATTTAACACAATGAGCAGAAATTTCCTCCAACTAAATATTGGGAAAGAGTGAAGCCATCGTTTTCACCCACACCACACGCTGGTCACTAATTCTATCCCCCACTGTTAATTGTCTGAGGCCGAGCCAGATGGTTCATAACCTTGATGTCATATTTGACCCCGAGATGGGCTTCAGATCACATATCCACACAGACGACCTATTTACATCTCCATATCATCTGACTCAGTCCCTGCCTCAACTCATCATCTGCCAAATCCCACATCCATGTCTTTATTACCTATAGACTGACTATTCAAACGTTCTCTTGGCTGACTTTGTCATTCAATTTAGCCCTCCTAATACATGTTGCATGGTTGTGGAGTGTCAGCAGGGACAATAACAATGGTTAACAGCACTTAAAAGGCCATTGGGTCACTCTGCATAAACTTGAACCTATCCAAAACTCTGCAGCCCATAACCCACCTCATACCAAGTCCTGTTTATCCATCACCTGTGCTTACTGATTGACATTGGGCCAACAATGCCTCAATTTTAAAATTCTCATTCTTGTTTTCAATTCGTTCATGCCCTCACCCCCTCATTACCTCTAACCTTGTTCAGGACCACAACCCTCAAAACTGTGCTTCTCCAAAGCACATCCCTGATTTTAATCACACCATCAGTAGCCATAACTTTGGCTGCCTGGCCCCAACTCTAAACCTCTCTGCATCTCCTTCCTTCTTTAAGGCACTCCTTAAATTCTCTGAACTTTTAGTCATCTGTCCTAATATTTTTGTACATGCTTCAGAGTCCAACTTTGGATTACATTAAAAAGTGCAATATAAACGCAAGCAGTTGTAGTACATAGCTGTGCTCTACCTGACATGCTGACACTTAAAGCATTCAAATCCCCACAATAATTTACCTTTGAACATAATACCCATCCCAAGTACAGACAGCATATCAACAATTACAAAGGTGGCCACGTGGGTAATTTCAGTACTCGTTGATGCTCATAGTAAAACAAACAGCATTTATGATAAATTCAGTTTCAGCTGAGCACGATAACTTTGCCACCAATAACCTGGTGACCATGGCTCTTCTTTCAAAGAAGCTAAAAGCTAGCATCCAGCTATCAAGTGTAACTGTCACTAATCATTTGCATCTAAGCAATAGCTCTTTGATTCCAATTTCTCATATGATCCTGTGTGCCTGCTTTCACTAAACATTAAATGTAGTAATTTTATTCTCCAGGGCATCACAAAGATGATTTCATTTCATTAATCAAGATGAGAGTGTGATCAGGCCAAGAGTTAATTAGCACTCAGGTTCAAGCTAAAGCCAAAGTCTGCTCTTATCTCTGAATCCTCTATAAACAAAAGGACTTTTCTTTATTCACTGTGTTGCATTATTTGTGGAGACACTCTGGCAAACCACCTACTCCCAGGTATTTGATCATTCATGTAATCCCCTCTTGTAATCCGAGTTCAAATTGAAACGGATTAATTAAATCTTCAAATGCCCAGAGCTAGATTACTAAATGCTTAGAGTTTACTGTAGATGCAGTGTGGTTAAAAATTAAATGCTCTTTCCTAAATTTGGCTGTGGCATGCTGTTTCTGATAAAGATGCATAAAATAAAGCCATAATCATGTTCACATGTTGGAAATTTTCAAACTACACAATAAATTAACTCAGAATGCAATGACATGGCCTAGGCTAAAATTCGTTAGTAGCTGCTTTTTAATTGTACAAAATATTCTGTCAGCCGCAATAAATCCCAAGCATGCAGGTCTCACAACCAGTTGCCAACACAAATCAAACTGGTCACAATTCAGGGAGGCTACCAGTTGAGAAAATCCATTACCTCCATCCAATTATATCAACATGGCAGTGAGTCTACAGAAGAATTTTGCAAGGACAAACTAGAAACAGTCAAATGAAAACAGAACTAAGAGTACACTATAGAAAAGCAAGCTTAGCAAGTTTACTACAAAAACTAAAAGGGGCATATCCACAGGGCACCAGGTCTTTCTGGAGCACAGAACTGATCTCAAACTGCACAAAAGGTCAACACATTTAAATAAATGTATCCCTCCTAGCGCACGGTGAATGGTTGTGCTGAAGTGTGTAGGCAGCAGGGACAATAAGGATGATTAGCAGCTCTTAAAGAACCATTAAGTTACCCTTAAATGAGAACTGGCTACAAGATCCAACAAAGAGGGTGAAAAACAAAAACATTTTACTTTGGAAGTGCAGGAGAAAGATATTGGAATGAGGGGCACTCTCTAGCAGAGAGCAGCCTGAATGGGAGTTGATGTGTTGATGTAACACTGCTTAAACTGTTCTCTAAACTATGACATCGACTTGTGCACACACAAGTACAAGTTCACGCTTTATATAGTTTAACAATGTTGTTCTACAAGGTATTTTCAGTGAAAGCTTGGTGCATCATCAGGTGGAGAAGGTTCAGATTCGTGTCATCCAAGGTTACCTGTTCAAGTCTCTGGAGGGGAACTCAATTTAAAACTAGAGGCATAACCCCGGCACCATTGATCCAAGGCTGCCTAGTTTCCCTTTGTTCTCACTATGGAACACAAATTATATCAAGCTCAGCAGCACTCACCAACTTGAATTGGATTTGTTATCTTTTTGAAAGCAGGGCTGGTTAAACTTTTATCGAAAAAATACAAAATGTGCTTCAAATTCTGGATTTTAACAGGAGTGCTGAACCCTGTGCATTAAAGAGGTCACAGATCTTCATTCACTGGAAGCTTTTAGTTTGGCTTGCAAGAAACTAAGCTAGAACGATAAAGGGCAAGTTATGGTTCTCTTTTTAAATCCATGGTCATATAAGCCTAGAAAACCATTTAAAGGGTACTGTTCCTGTTATTTTTATATTGACAAACCTTGTGTTGGTCAGGGAGACAGGAAGCTTTTGCCACTAAGTGAAACAGGGACTTGAAGCTACATCATCACCATCTCCTGTTCCCAAATTGAAGTAGTGGAAGCTCTCTTCAATCAACGTGAAAAAGGCCATTTATCAGATGGCAAAGGATTAGCAATTGCCCCAGTGTTAGAATCCACTTCATTCGGACATGGATTGTGAGAGAAGAGTCATACGGACTCGAAATGTTAATTCTGTCTTCCTCTCCACAGATGCTGTCAGACCTGCTGAGTTTTTCAAGCTATTTTTTTTTTTTGTTGTTTGAGATTTCACTGTTGGTTACAGTATATGCAAAGAATTTCAGATTTCTTTGACAGAATTAGCAGTTAAGTGGGTTCAAGCTCAGAGACTTCTGTGATTACTACGCTAGGAAAGTAGTCTAAAATTTAATGGAAAAACACACAAGATAAGGAAGCAATTAAGTCATTTGGGAACTGTAAGGTACAATTGGTGTATGGAAGTCAGGGAATGGAAGGCTTTGAGTAGGCAAAAGAATTAAGAGATGATTAGAGTTCTAATGCACATCATTGCTTCCCAGACTAGTCCTAGTCAAAACCGATTATCCAGACATTACTTAGTGACTTGGTAAATGGTAGCACTTACTCATCCACTTTATAGAGAGTCTAAAAAGGGGTTGTTTAGGCATTGTTCCATCAGATCAAAATCTTAAACATCTCTGGAAATTTGCTAGATCTAGGATTATAGCAAATTGCTAGTTTCACAGGTAGAAACATGTTATAAATTATATTCTAGTTGCTCACAAACTGTATCAAAGCTCTATTCGCCATAAGACATTTTGGAAAGCACTTAAACATTCAGCATTATTGGACAATTTAAAAAAAATTTTGCTTAAAATGCCATTATAAGCTCGTCAATTTCCCTGCAATTGAAAGACTCTTACCTTGAGTGCAAGTAAGTCTTTGTCCAAACTATGACCAATCAAAATGGTGTCAGCACTAAGCATGCCCAGTAATGCTGACTGAACATCTGAGGTAGTTGTTTTTGTATTCATCAAGTCCTCTCGAGTCACACCAGAAAATCTACATATTGGAAGTTTAAAGCTGATCAGAGACAAACTATAAAGAACAGTCTTGTTAACTGAAAGGAGTTGGTGTATTTTTTTAAGACAAGATCTAAGTGTATTCAATGTGTTGTGTGCCAGGGGAGTGTGGGGAAAGAGGAAAGTGCAGGATAGGATGAACTTTTCCTTGTACATGACCGAAAAAATTTTAAAATGGATTTATAATTTCTCTGCTCAATGCAGAGGATCTCCCCAT
This sequence comes from Cetorhinus maximus, assembly GCF_964194155.1. Lineage (NCBI taxonomy): Eukaryota > Metazoa > Chordata > Chondrichthyes > Lamniformes > Cetorhinidae > Cetorhinus > Cetorhinus maximus. The sequence goes on from NC_135880.1 coordinate 181,893,018, forward strand.
GTTAACGCTGCCAATGAGTATTAAAGCACAGTAGTGTCTTAAATCCAGCTGTCCAAAAACAAAATATTTTTAAAATTAGTGCACGGCACATTATAACAAAAGAAAAAAAAAACAACCTGGACAATTTAGCTACACGCTGCATTGGCATGGTGTGGAGCCTGACCAGTGTTATCTGCTTTGCCGCTTCACACGCCAGTCTATTTCTGCACTCCAAGTGACCCTCGACCCCACCAGATCCAGCATGACATGAACCACCCACGGCCCGACCCGCTCGCCCGAAATCCAACACGACCTTGGTACCCGAGGTCGTCAGTTTTGAGACATTGTGCCTGTGCTTCAATTTTTAAAATTTATTCTGTGAATACATTACTTGTAGTCATTCCACTTCTGAAAATACAATTTTTTTATTCTCAGTCAGCTCAATTCTTTAAGCACACTTTTGGGACCAATGTTGACTTTTAAAAAAAATTAAAAACACCTTCACCTGGTATGTTTAAATATTTCCCTTTAACCTATTAAAACATGAATATCAATGATTTACAAAAGTGATTGCTTACCTGGTGTTGTAATCAATCACTTCATTCTCAGGTTTAACAAACACATCATAGACGACTTCGAGATTGGCATTGATCACACTTACATGAGAAAGCTCCCCTCCTTGCTTAGTGAAGCACTGGAAGAGAGAGAGAGCACCATCAGCTTTTACAGATTAGAGTTCAAGTTCAACAATATTGCTACTCACCTCAGATCAATTCCATCCCTGTAAAAATGCAGGCATTAACACTTTATTGAAGATAAATAGGAGCTGGAGTAGGCAATTTGGCCCTTGAGCCTGTTCCACTATTTAACAAGGTCATGACTAATCTTCTACATCAACACACTATCCCCATAACCACCAATTCCCTTGGTACCTAAATATCTTTTGGACTCTGCCAGCAGAAATTCAGCAGACAGTGGAGTGCAAGTCTCACCTCAGTGCAAGGGCACAGAGTCCATCATTAGCTCTCTAACCGCTGCCCTGCTAAAAACTCAGCTCAGGCTCAAATAGGAGACTCTGGTTACAAATAGACTGGTCCAACCAGAGATGGTGGCCAGAGAGAAGGAAATGGAATTTGTAGCAAGGCTGTTTTAAATGCCTTCGGTTTTACCAATACTTGAACATGAAAATTTGCAACTCTGAACACAATGTTGAGCAAACAAATTGGACCATGCCAGGCAGCGAAAGGGTGGAGAAAAGAGTAAGGATAGAAGCAGACTTCAATCTAGATGCTGAAGCTCAGCCCTTGCCCACAGATGTTGTCAAGAGTGAGCATGTTGGTGAGGTGAGGGTTGCGGACAGGGTGAGAAGGAATGGTTCTGAAGGGCTCCAAAGATGACAGCAAGAGAAACAATTGGTAGAACTGTTCTAGCTTTAATAAGATGGGCAAGAATGGAAACAGAAGCACCAAATCAGAAAGAAGATCAGGGTAGTGTAATGGCCTGTGTCAAATTTGGCCAAGAATAATGGCACCATGGTCACAGTCAGCAAAGGTCATTCATGATTTTGATCAAAATTGTTTCCACAACACTAAAACAATGAGGATGGATCTGGGATGTGACAAGCTGAGTTACTGGGGTGGGGTGGGGAGCCTGAAGATCTAGGATAAAGATCTGTATTACTGTCTGTGCTGATTTACAGTTACAATGTCATGAACATCATCAATGGCAGCTTGAGTGTCCAATTGACCCAAGTATTGAGCTGTTTTATAACAAAATAAAGTGAAAATATTGGTTTTGAGGCCACTACTTTTACTTACCATTTCGGAGTTCACTGCATAAACACCAGGATTCCCATCAAGTGGGAGTAGTTTAAGGAAAGTCTTCACAAAACCATCAAGGTTTTCTTTTCGAATGTAGACATGTAACTACACAAAGGACAGCTGATAATTAATACCAAATACTCAAAAAACACAATCCATTTTATATAGTGTGTCTTGGACCAAAACACTAACACATTAAATTAGACTGAGTGAATGAAGTTGTTGCTGCTTGCAAAGTTATCTTAGAAAATATGCTCATTCAACAACACATCAAAGCACTTGAACAAAAACTTCTTAATCTTCAAAATTGATCTCACATTTATCCCCTCACAGCCCAGTGGTTCAAGGGAATGGCTGAATGGTGTAAGCTACAAAACTGGATGACCTCAAGTTTAGAGGATGGAAGGTGGGGCACTGGTCAGAAGCATGTTGGATCAGTGAAGCATGGAACAGAGGCATAGGTGAGGGTTTCAGCAGATGGTCTCAGGCAGGGGCGGAGATGAACAATGTTCTAAGAGGTGGAGGTAAACACCTACAAGGAGGTTGGTCAGAAGCCTAGCTCAGGGTCAAAGCAGCAGCTAAGGTTGAGAGCACTCTGGCTCCATCCCTCCAGTCACTGTCTTAGACTAAACCAGTGGCCAGGGAATGGAGTTTGTGTCGAGGGCCGAGGACAATGGCTTTGGTCTTTCCAATGTTTTAATTGGAGGGGGGTATTTCAGCTCATCTAAGACTGGATGCCAGATAAGCAGGCAATCTGACAGCAGAGGCATCGAGGGGGATGGTGGAGACATAAAGCAAAGTGTTATCAGTGTACATTTCCCCATGAGATCTCCATAGCCACCTACAAAATTTGTATCTGGTGTCTTGGGAGATAGTACATTCTTAAGCTTTCTTAATAAAGTATTCTCGAAAGAAGGAAACACAAAAAACCCTATCCTAACCAACTTGTTATTTTAGGTTTTCGGGGCTTGTTTTTATACCTTAGCAACCTGACATCCAACAGAGCCCAAAGATCCTCCACAGCAACTGTATCGAGCATCCCAGCCACCAGGTACTGGAATTAAAACAGCTCCTTATAGTTAAAACAAAATCACAACTATTTTGCAAATTTTTATATTCTCGGAACAACTGGAGAATGGAATAAATATTTCCTCCAACATCATTAAAACATTCAGTTCCAGGCAAGAGCCCTTTACCGTATGGGAGACTATTAAATATCGAATAGAAGGAAATAAATTGAAAGTGAGAACTAATGGCAACTTGAGATTTGTAGAATGGTGCTCAGTAATAACCCGAAAGAGATTTGGACACTGAAGCAGGGCAGATTGAAAGAAGATTGGCAGTTAACATCAAGGACCTTTAAATACAGAAGGAATTAGTCAAGAGAGGTGGGATCATCCAGAGAGATAAATGAACCATTACGTAACTAAGTGGAGGAAATAGCAGATGTGGCATGCAGATTTCGGGTTACTATCAGATCGGCCATGATCTTATTAAATGGCAGAGCAGGCTTGAGGGGCTGAATGGCCTACTCCTGCTCCTTGTTCACATGTTTGTATGTTGACTACCAATACACTGAAGATGGTAGTGGGAAGAATTAAGAGGCACTAATCAGTTTTCCAAAAATCTTCATTTGACAATCCAATTGACTGGCACCTTGGAAAAGAATGATGTGATAAGTATTCTCCTTTCTGACTTGATCAAATATTTTAGTCCAAAAACTGGGCTTGTTTTAGTGGAATTTAGTGTATAAGGCCACACTTTCCTCCACGCCTAAGGAGTTTCCAAAGAGTAGAAGAGGCAGATATGGCAGGCAGGAAGAGAAGGGAAAGAACGTTCTAAGATAACAGAATGCACAAAAAAAACAGGGGCTATGTAAACAACCTTCAAAACAGAGAGAAAAAAAAGTGAAAGTTACAAGATTAAGAAATCCAAAGCTTTGAAAGAAGCAAACAGGAAAGTGCATTTAATAGCTCACGTCTTTTAAGCACAGTGGGAGGGTCAATTTGTAATGCAAGGCAACAACTTTCATTTGTAATGTTTATTTCATGTTTCAATTTTAATGTAGTAAAAATATCAAGGCGTTTTACAAGAGCATTAGACAAAATTGGATGCTGTGTCAGAGAGATATTAGGACTGGTGACCAAAAGCTCAGAGAGGTAGATTTTAGAGGAGCATCTTAAACACCCTACAGAGAGGGAGGTTGCAAAGTGCAGGGAGGGAATTCCAGAGATTAGGACCTAGGAAGCTGAAGGTACAGGTGCCAATGATAGAGCGAAGGAAACCAAAAAAAAGAGTTGGACAAGCAGCTAGAATTAGAGGAGGACAGAGATCTTAGAGTTATATGGTTGAAGGCGGTTACAGAGATGGAGAGGGGCTGGAGCCATGGAGGAATTTTTAAAATAAGGGCGAGAAATTTTGCAAGGTGTTTCTGGACCAGGAGCCAACCTAAGTCAGCGAGCACAATGTTAAATCACAAACAATAAGACTGCAGTGGAAAATAATTCACTGCCAGTGTCCCCAGAGTAAAGTCAAACAAATGCTGGCAAGAAGCCAACCTACCTGAACAACAGGTTATATTTGTGTTTTCATTATAACAGGGATAAGCTGTATATTTAAGCATGTTAGTATTCAGTATTTTACAGGTAGGCTATTTGCAAATATTAAACTTGCTAAGCCAGATGGTAACTGGAGATGCTGAACATTGCCTTTAGAATGCAATATAACCTAACGTGCTGCAATACATTTAAATTGTGCATCATTAATGACCACAATATGTACTTTTTGTAATTTTCAATCCTCAACTGTGCAATGGTAGAAAGTATTAATTTAAACATTGCAAATAAAGTAGTTTAGTTCACACCATCTAAGTATTAAAATATACCTCTGAAGTTAATCACCCACTATTATGCAGTATTTGTGATTACCTGCAACAGCTAATCAAAATATTTCTGACCAGGTAAACAATGCAATTTAGAAGCAAAATTACATCTTATAAGATTTATAAGATAGAAAGGCAGTCCAGTTACTGAAGTATCTAAGTCTTTAAAGTCTGGGAAGACATACATATACCTAAAACTGTCAATAACGATGACTGGGCAGTCTGGTGTCTTCTGTATATGCTGAATAGGATGTCGGAACTTGTCACAGTCAGCATGCAGGAAGTTTATTGTACCTTTCTCACTGATCAACTGTCCTGCAGTTTCTTGCTGGAATTTCTCCAAGCTTGTGGTGTCGTCTTTCAAGTGAAAGAGTATTTCACTTTTAGTAAAAAGGGAAAGATTTGTCAAATACCTTTCAATGTACAAAAGTCAAATATTGGAAAATCCGACGTTGACCCAGAATTTGCTGGAATAGGGCTGTTAGACCCCATCATTCAACTCCAAAAAAAACTGCCCAGTATAATTTGATAGAAGAGAGCTGGTAACAGCAGTGAAGGCAACAGAGCATCTGGAACCAACAGGATCATCATAACAAGAGATTTAAGAATAGAGTAAAGAAACAGAAGAATGGCAGAGAAGAAATCAGATGAATTAGAGTCAAATCAGGAACAGAAGGAGAAATAAAGAGGGAGGTAAAGATTGGATCGAGAAAGAGAAACAAAAAATATAAGTGTTTTAAATTTTTAATTAAAAAATTTAAGAAAACCCAACAGTTTACTGCCTACAGGAAAGAGACTCCACCGTTTAAACTATTCACTTTGTGCTGGAAAGGTTGGGTGGCATTGCAGAAACAAATCTCTTCATAAAAATGTCCTTACGCTGCCCTAACTTTGTGGCATATTGAATGGATAATTAGGCAGGGAGGTCAAGGATGAGCCACTGTTTTCATCCAGCAACCAGTGGCTATTCACAACCCAGTGTATCGCTGCCTCAAAGTTGCTGAACAATTTCATCAATAACAGTAAGTTCTGTTAAACTCATTGTTGTTTTCACAGCAAATTCTAGGCCAATATTTTTTTTTATTTACTGAGAGAGATTCATCATATACCATAACCTTACATGGCAAAAGGAGAGAATTTTTTTCCATACAAACATACGAGAAATATCAATTTTATATCGTGCAGTTTTTAGACAATGGATTTTTACACAACATTCACCTTGCCGTCTAATTATCCTTCCCCAGTGGTGGCCACATTCCTCCTTAGAGATATAATTTCCTTCAAGTGTCACAGAGAACGATTTCCCACAACGACAGCAAACCCGGATCAATGCTTAATTGAAATAAAGATTACAACTTGAACCTTTTTCCACATAGACAGTACCAAAGATATCTCACAAAAATAACAATTGCAGAACCACAAACTCAAATCTTAACCATCCCAGAATGGAAACTACCACTAAAACAGAAATCATTTGAAACAGAATACATGGCCTAAAGGGCAGTACAGAGCAACCCAAAACCTATGGTGGGGCAATAGTGGAGTGACAGTCATTTCCCAGCTGATATTTGTATTTGAAATGGGCTGCTCAGTCAGCTCATGGGTTTAACTGGGAGGAGCTCCAACTGGCTTCATTCCCAGTCAACAATGTTGGTCCCAAAACTGCATTCTACTTAAAAATTCATCCATGGATTACATGGCAATATGAATAGTCTTTCAAAAGGTTAACATTGACAGTGACCTGGTACATGGAGCACAGCAGACACAATGAGGACACATACTGCAGTGAACACAGAAAATAGGTCAACATATTTAAACCAAAACTCATGCTAGATATATTCATTTTTTCCTCTTTTCAGATATTGGCTGACAACAGGTCCTTTCACAATTGTGTTATTTTACATTTGTAGAATTTACATTGTTTAACAGCACTACATTCCATTGCCATTGACATTACAGCACAAAGGAGCCATTTGGCCCAATTCCACACGGGCTGTCTACAGCAATCCAGTCAGGCCCATTTCCCACTATCCCTGGAGCACTGAAAGTTTATTTCCTTCAAGTGCCCATCCAATTTCCTTTTGAAATCATTAATTGTCTCCACTCTTTGACATTGGGATTTTTCTAACATACGAAGCTGATCCTATGTGTTTATACAATATCTAACCACAGCCTCCAATATTAATCAAGTACAGAACGGAGATTAAATTTTAACTTGACCAAGGGGTTCAAATAATAAAAAGAAACTAGAGTGATTGCTTCACTAGTTTATAGTCAGGATACCTTTACGGAAAAGTTCAATGACTGAATCACATATTAATGCTTCATAATCATTACCAGCTCTTCATTCTAACAGTATAATAACAACAAAGACAAAAGAAAGAGATACTGACTACAGCTGTTCCTGTTCTGCCCATGAAGATATGGATCTGGAGTTTATTATGCCCTTAGCAACCTGGCATCACCTGGTATAGAGGAGATATGTACCCCACACCATCTCAAAACCCTTTATGATGCATCCTTAAAGTTCCATCTCACTCTGTAATGGTGCAACTATCAAGCTGCATCATCCCAGTCCTCCTTTCTGACCCTCAGGAGACAAACACAAATGCCACTATACAGACCTGATCACACAGCGCAGGGACTGTCACCCTTGCCATCTCTTCACTGATAAAGACATAGATAGGTTGTCTATTATATCAGTCAAAATTTTTTTTTTTTTTTTTTAAATTCATTCATGGGAAGTGGGTGTCACTGGCTAGGCCAGCATTTATTACCCATCCCTAAAATACCCTCTGAACAAGAGAAATAAGAGTCAACCACATTGCTGTGGGTCCAGAGTCACATGTAGGCCATGTAAGGACGGCAGATTTCCTCCCCTAAGGGAAATTAGTGAACCAGATGGGTTGCTTATTACTGCAGATAGTTAATGGGGAATCTAAAACTTAATGAATTTCTGAAACTTTAAACTACAATCAAATTGGGAGGAAAGCAGATAATTACAAAACTTCAACTAATTCTCACTGAAGGACTGTTGACATTACTATTTCTCAATAAACAGGGCATTGGTGAGACTGCACCTTGAATACTGTGCGCCTTTTTGGTCTCCTGATTTAAGGATAGATGTAAGTGCATTGGAGGTGGTTCAGAGGAGGTTTACTAGATTGATACCTGGAATGAGTGGGTTGTCTTATGAGGAAAAGGTTGGACAGACTGGGCTTGTTTCCATTGGAGTTTAGAAGAGTGAAGGGTGATTTGATTGAAATATACAAGATTCTGAATGGCCTTGACAAGGTGGACAGTGAAAGGATGTTTCCTCTTATGGGTGAGTTCAGAACTAGGGGGCGTTGTTTTAAAATTAGGGGTTGCCCTTTTAGGACAGATGAGGAGAAATATTCTGAGGGTTGTGCGACTTTAGAATTCTCTGCCTCAGAAGGTGGAGGAGGTGGGGGTCATTGAATATTTTTAAGGCAGAGGTAGGTAGGTTCTTGTTAGGCAAGGGAATCAAAGGTTATTGGGGGTAGATGGGAATGTGGAAATCGAAACACAAGATGATCAGCCATGACCTTACTGAATGACAGAGCAAGCTTGAGGGGCCAAAGGGCCTACTCCTGTTCCTATTTTGTATGTTCTTAACCTGTAATAAAGTCACTGAACCCAAACAGTTCCTAGCAGCGACATCCACTTTCAATCGTCTTTTCACATCATGCATGAGATGATCTCTTTAGAATTGTGCAATTATATTAACATTGAGGCTAAGAGTTTTAGCTTTAGGTGCAGTCTGCTTTCTCTTTTCAAATTGCACCCACTTGGGAAGTTTTCTTCAATCTTATTTGCAATTCACCAGACAAAATCTGCCATGAACCTTTCAAATCGGGCAGTATTTTAGGAGAGAACTTATTTTATTTTTTTAAAAATTGCATTTAAAATGCTCCACGGAGTTCTAGCTTGATGCAGTTTGATTAATACATCTGGAAATAAACTCGAGATAAAAATTAGCATTTTAAAATCAGCGTCAATCCACCACTTGTGATTTTAAATTCATTTTCAGTTACTTTAATTACACAAAACCATTCACTAGTTTCACTGGTGTAAAGTTTGTCAGTAAATTAAAAAACTAATTAAAATTTTAGAAACATGCTAGTTGGTGTCCTTGTGCCTTATTAAAGCTCAGTTTAAGAAAACAGTATCCTTCAGGAGCCACAAATCAGTGCAATTAATGGGAACGTGTCAAGATAATTAATTTAGCTGGAAGAGTGACCAGCTTTCTAGCATAATGACTTTTTAAAAACTAGCACAATTGCTGAAACAATTCTCATTAAATTTAAAAGGTGAGTTTTGAAATCCTTCAATCTTTTGCATTGGTTTGAATGATTTTAGACACTAAGGCTGGGAAAAAAAAGTGCAACTGCAGAGAATCTCTATTCTAAACATTGACAGGGTGATATTAGGAAAGGACTTGCATTATATTATGTATTGAAATATGATTGAAAATATTTTGTACTTGCATTTAGATAGGAACAGGAGTGAAAAGGAGCCTGACTCAGTAACACAGTTCGATATTAGGATTTATCTTGAAGTGACACGTGCAATGGTTTATGATTTAGTTTCTGCACCAATAGCAACATCTACTGGACGATTGGTTTAGTTACAAGAAGGTTATTTGACAAAGCCAAGCTCAATTATAGGAAAATTATAAATCTATTATTTGGTGCAATTAAATAAAATACTAAATATCAGACATGAGGCATTGATCAGAAAATTAAAATTACATGACATTTTGCATTTAGATAGCACCTTTAAAGAATGTTTCAGGGTGCTTCAGAGGTTTAATCAGCCCAAACTGAGCACTGGGGCTTTTTCCACATTTGGACAAAGACCTGACAAATGGGGTATAATGTGGGCAAATGTGAAATTGTCCATTTTGGCAGGAAGAATAAAAAGGAAGCTTATTCTGTAAATGGTGAGAGATTGAGGAGCTCTGAGATTCAAAGGGATCTGGGTGTCCTGGTGCATAAATCAGGAAAGGCTAGTATGCAGGTACAGCAAGTAATTAGGAAAGCTAATAGATCATCATTTAATTGGAGGTGAATTGATTACAAAAATAGGGAGGCTATGTTTCAGTTAAACAGGACACCGGTGAGACCACATCTGGAGTATTGTATAGCATTGGTCTCCTTATTTAATGAAAACACGTTAGAAGCAGTTCAGAGAAGGTTTACTGGACTAATATCAGGAAAGGGTGGGTTGTCTTATGAGGAAAGGTTGGACAGGTTAGGTTTGTATCCACTGGAGTTTAGAAGAATAAGAGGAGACTTGACTGAAATATAAGATCCTGAGAGATCTTGACAGGGTGGATGTGGAGATGATGTTTCCTCTTGTGGGAAATCCTAGAACTAGGAGTCACTGTTTAAAAATAAGGGGTCACCCATTTAAGGCAGAGATGAGGAGAATTTTTTTCTGAGGGTCGTGTGTCTTTGGACCACTTCCTCAAAAGGTAGTGGAAGCAGAGTCTTTGAACATTTTTAAAGCAGAGGTGGATAGATTCTTGATAAGGGGGTGAAAGGTTAAATTGGGGTAAGCAGGAATGTGGAGTGAAGTTATAATCAGCCAAGATCTTATTGAATGGCGGAACAGGCCGAATGGCCTACTCCATGTTGGCATGGGACGGAGGGGGTGAGGCAGCCAGAAGCTTGGTTTAAAGGAGTTGGATTTGAGGCGATGCAGTTGGTGGAGAAACAGGCAGGGAAGGGAGAAGGGGTCTTGGAGCAAGAAAGCTAGACAGCTGAAGATGCAGCAACCAATGATGCAGCGAGGGATGTGCAAGAGGCCTGAAACCAGTAATGTGGGAAATTTTGGGGGTGTGGGGTTTAGAGGATTACAAAAGATAAAGGAGAACTAGGAGGCATTTAAACACGAGGATGAGAAACTTAAATTGGAGGCATTAGGGAAGCTGGAGCCAGTTGGGCAGCATTGGGTGAGCAGGACTTGGTGCAAGTTAAGGTAGGAACAGCAGAGTTTTGGATGAGTTGAAGTTTACAGTGGATGGACAGGATCAGAAGCTGGTCAGTACAGTGTTGGAATATTTGAATCTGGAGGGACAAAGGCACAAAAGAGACACTTGAAAGTGGTTCATTATAATTCAGCTTTATTTATCCAGCCAACAATGGACGAGGGTTTCAGCATCAGCTGAGGTAGGGCAGGAGATGACAATGGAGCTCAGACATGGGGGAAAAGTTGATTTTCTGACCTGCCACAGTAGATATGACATTATATGAATAATCACTGAGCTCCTATAAGCTATTTCTAAATGTGCTGAGCTATTTCATATGCACATATAAGAATGTATACTAGTGGCCATTTTTAAACCCAAAAGCTGCAGCAAGTCTGGCACTATGTAGATTTTGCGGTAGCATTTCTAACCAAACACTGTCAGTCAACCATAATAAATGGAAAAGGTTTTACACTCACAGTCAGCAATGTATTTCTTTGCTTCACTGTTTAAGAGTAGAGCAGTCCCTGGTTTGTCAGGGTTGTAGCGAGGATATCCATTCTCTTTCAACTGTTCCTCAGTTAAGACATAGTCCTTGAGCACTCTATAAAGTGCGGCACCTGTAAAGTTTTAATTATACTCCGTTAATCAGAAGTCCAGTGCAAATATCATGGAGGAGCATTTTTCATCTGCTGCCATACTGGAAAACAAGGTTATTGATTTATAGTTCAAAACATTTTTTAATTCAATCAATTATGATCAGAGTGTGGAACCCGTCCAATAATTGAGTACTTCCAGGTAAGGTACAAAATAGCTGCACAGAGTAAGTTACCCTCTGCATTGGTGATTCTCAAACTTGTTTGATTGAAGGACTCTTTTCAAATGGGATTATTATGGACCTCCTCATCCAAAATTATAATGTGATAAAATATGGAACTGCTGCATATGGAGTGTTAGCTTTTCAGTAGGTATTTAATTGCGTGCTACTGTGTTCCTCCACACATGCTCCCCTCCTGGATCAGTCCATTCTGTGCAATGTGGCCACCACACTCCCCTCCCGCCTCGTACAATACTTTGTGAACCCCTAAAGCATCTGTACACACCTCCAGCTGTCTTCAGACCCCAGTTTGAGAACAGCTGTTCTACACTCCTTCCCCACCCCAAAGATCCTTACTCCAACCATCGATGATCTCCTAGCTGCTCTGCCAGTTTAACATCGGTCCATTTAAAACAGCAAGATTGCCAATTAATACCGTGAGGTCCAATCAGTTCAGTGCACTCTGAAAATCCCCATAGCAACAGAATGAAAAAAAAAAGCAGTTGGTTTCTACAAGGGAGAAGTGACTCACTTTGCCAGTTTAGTTCCCAGGGCGAGGCTGAAAATCAACCTACACAATTCTGGGTGTCCATAGATTTCACTCAATTTGAAATTTATTTTCAAAACACTGGACAACAGAGCCACAAATTTAAGCACATTTTTGTCATAGCATCTAACATTATTCAATGGAAAACACCTTGAAGGAAACAAAAGATATTAAAATTAAAGAATCCTGTTGAGATTTTAGAAATTGTCAATGATGAAAAGCTGTTCAAAGAGACAAGTAATCTGTATAGTATCAACAAGCAGAAATATGGTAGGGATGGGTTCACACATCTGAATTCCTATAATCTGTTCAGCTGTGGAAGAAAACATTGAGGAGGTTCTTTGCCCAGAAAAATGAGACAATGACTGTTGACCAAATTAAGCTGAGTCCATTACGTTTTCTGAATGTTGTAGTAATCACCCACCCAACACCCAGCCAATGTCCGCCATGCAAATTTAGCCAGAATCCAATCTCCTGCTATTTTGTTCCAATTCAGAGATTGAAATCAAATATAGCTTTATGAAAAAAAGAGCAAAAAAAAATTAAGTAGGCAACAGTGCAGCCAGAAACAACTACTTGACAACAGCCATCTCTGGTGGCTGCTGAAACACACAAAGACCTTGAAAAGTAGCTTTGAGATACCAACAAGGCATAGATTTACTACAAGCTACAGCTCCAGTAACTCTTCAATAAACTTAGTTGATATATTGATAACATTACAGTCGGACATTATGTACCACAGACTAAAATCTCTTTCTTGGTCTCAAGGTTACTGATTTCTAATTGAATTATCTGCTAATATATTAGTCAAGAACACTGGAAACTTGGCATTTTTTAAAAACCAGTTAAAACATAATAATAACAATTCAGCCCATCTGGTTTATTCATGTCTCTGTTCCAGTTGAGCCTCCTCCCACCCCTCTTCATTTTACCCTATCAGCATATTTTGCTATTCCTTTCTCCCTCATGTGTTTATCTAACTTCCCAGAAGGGAAACAAGAATACTGGTCTGAACTGTTTTTTCCTTCTGGGTTCCCCTTAAAATGTCTCTATACTATTTGCCTCAACCACTCTGTGGTAGCGAGTTCCACATTCTCACCACTCCAGGTAAAGTAGTTTCTCCTGAATTCCCCATTTGATTTATTAGTGATTATCTTACACGTACATCCCCTAGTTCTGGTCTCTGCCACAAGTGGGAATATCTTCTCTAAATCTATCCTATCAAACCCCTTCTAACTCCTGAAGACATCTAGGAGGTCACCCCTCAGCAAAATAAGCCCCAGTTTGTTCAATCTTTTCCAATAGGTCTCAGTTCTGGTATCTTGAAAAACTCCTCTGTTCGGCAAGCACAGCAACATCATAAACATGTCACTATATATACACACAAAACTAGACTGATTCCTTCACTCATTACATAATTAACAACGTGCTCTTCTGACCAATGCAATAAACAGTCATGCCCAATAACAAAAGCAAAATATTATGGATGCTGGAAACCCAAAATAGAAACAGAAAATTGTGTCAATTTGGAACATTTACTTGGTTTCTCTCCATAGATGCTGGCAGACCAGAGAATTTCCCAATTTGAGTGCAGTGACCATTGCAGCCTTTCGTCAGATGTCATGACATAAATCACAGAGAGAAAGAATAAAAAGGGCTTTTATTTTTAAAGCGATAAAGCAGAAAACAATCAATTTTATTTCATTCCAAGAGAAAGTATTGTGGGAAGAACTTTTAATTAACTCACCTTCTAGAATTGTTCCTGAGGAAGACCTTCTTTTAGCAGAGGAGCGACCTCGAAAGGAAATTGAATGCAGTTAGTTACAGGTCTCCACAGTTGCTGTTTTACACTGACCAAGTAAATGCAATGGATGAAAAGAGAATTATATCATTTGAACTCATTGGAACAGTCTCTTACTAAGAAAATTGAGCTAATTGCAATAATACACATTCTGTGGTAATCATATTGCCAAAAAAGTCAGCTTTCAAATAGAAAGCAGATGATGAAATTGGGGAATATTCAAGGAGTTTCTTTCTATACAATGTACTGATCAGATCATTGACCAATCAGATATACAGACCAACATTTAAATAGGAAACTGATTCATAGTCACTACTCTAACATTGATCAATATAAATATTATTAACACTTCAATTATTTTAATTGAACATCCAGTGCTGAATTTTTAAAATTTTTAAATGTTACACCCCTTCCTATGGAGACATACCATCTGAAGCCACTGGTCCTTGATTTATCGGATTCCGTAGGATTTTCAGTGCCTGTACAGCGACATTCAGATACATGAACCTGCTTGTACTACGTTCAAAAATAACCTTTTCTTCAGACAAAGCCTAAAACAGGGCAAGAGATGGAAAAGAAACTTGACAATTTTTCAAAACAATTAGCTCCTGTTTACACTGAACCTCTACTGGTAGCTGAACCATTTGGATTGAGGTGCTCCCAGCTTTGTGGCTTCCCCAGTCAACCAATTGCCAAGAGCAGCAATACGATCATAATTAGCCTCAGTGCGCCAGGGCTGAGGAGGGTAAAGTAAAGCTATTCAGAGACACCTGATGGAAGTTAGATGATAGCAGGGGCTGACATGATACTCCCAATGGTCCATGAATGAGATGATCTTCACCATCTCAGCTTGCACGAAGGAATTGAACATTTGGACAAAATACTGGAGAGCTGCTGACATTAAGCAGTTGTGTTTTCTAAGCAGGGAAGGTTTGTTCAACTCGGATTCATACTGGTAGGAACCTGCCCGTCTCTCAGTGATTCAAATTTCCGCACTAACCTTTTTGATTGCTTCTTGCCGAGATGAACAGGTCTTCAAAAACTCTTCAATAAAGAAGCCAAGGTACTGCTTCCGCACATTTTTGGAGACTTTAGATCCTCGCTTTGAATTAGTTCTCTGCAGAAGGAGAAAGTTATGTTGCGTGCATTTGACAAGCATTTGAGTGTTTTTTCAAAAAAAAAAATGTAACAATGCATGTACCTGTGGAGCAGGAGCACAACTGGCTGATCCCAGTGGTGAAACAGTACATGTAGTTTTTAACGGACTGCTCGAGACAATCCCTTCTTTTGATGGCACATTAGAGCTGGAGCTAGAGGATGCACTCGGAACTTTCCTGAAAGAATTATGAGAAGCTAGGGGCAATCCCACAGTTAATGTTGAGCAATAAAAATATTCCATCCATTGTTGCGAATAAATGTCATGCTTCACTGCCCTCCTTTCCCCATTAATAGTGTTGTGTAGGAAAACATCCTTTTGTGGGAAGGGATGGAGATGGAGCAAGGAAGTTGTAATTGCTATTGCATGTTGGGATGTGTGGATGATCCAGCCAACTGTGTAACATACATTCTATTTTTATTGAGAAGTCTTTGTAGGTTTATATAAACCTATACAGGTTAGATTTTTATAAACCTTTATCGGTTAGATTCTCACCTCTTTTCAAAGCTTCAAAAACACTTGGCATAAACTGAACCAAGCACAATAACACAAGGACAGTAATTGTAACTTTAGGAAACATCTAAATTAGTCACCCAATATACATCCCACCCAATTCTCCATTCTGTTGAAGTCTAGGGAAAGATTGTGATATAACAGGCATTCAATTCAATATTAAAATTATCCCACTTCACCTTAATAGACCACACCACAAAGGTATCAACATTGGTTTAAATTGGTCAGCCTATCTCAGCATGTATCATTTTAACTCTTTTTAAGCTGGAGAGCAAATGTGGGAAAATTATTTAAAAGCTTTTTTCCCCTTCTCTGAACAAAATGAGCAGAACATGAGAATCAGGCACCCAGGTGAGGGGGCAGTTACTGAGCTCCCACTATCCCACCCTTAGGAGATGGTACAAGGCAGTCAAAATTAAACAATGCTTATTGAACAGAGAAGATTAAGTGTGATAAACACCCAAACACCTTAGGGAGGTGCATGTATGCTGTTGCATGTAGATGCAGACCAAGGTAACCAAACAGTTTTGGAATGGGATATTTTTCTCTTGGTTGGGAGCAAAGCAGCCACGTGCACATTCAAGGAAGCTGGAGCTGATCATTTCCAGCCTGGGAACCAAATTGTATTATTTGAAGATCATAAAACCAGGAGAACAGCATTGGTGTTTATATCTCAATGTAAATAAAGCTTGTTTAAAAACCACTCGGGCCAAGTGGAGATATTGTAGCTGGACTAACAATCTTGTTGTGACAAATACCAGAGGGAAACCCACCAACACTACCCAACAAGAGGATTCCTTTGAGTTATTCATTGCAGGCAACCAGTGAGCTAAGTGATGGCAGGGATGTACAGCATTCCTTGTAGTTAGTGCTATAACAGCACTGTGGCTGTACCTACACCACATGGACTGCAGTGGTTCAAGGTGCCAGCAACGCCCACATCCCATGAATAAAAAAATTTAGAGATTTCGCTTGAATAAACAGGAATGCCGGTTAAAGATAAACATCACAAAAACTAGAACTTCCTGCCACCTGAAGTAAAATTTACTGCAGAGTCAGTGAATAACTAAAAAATAAAATACTGTAGATACTGGAAATCTGAAATAAAAAAAAAAACAGAAAATGCTGAAAATACCCAGCAGGTCAGGCAACATCTGAGGAGAAATTTTTTTAAAAAGTTAATTTTTCAGGTCAATGGCCTTTCAAGAGAACCCTTCACTAACCCTTGTTTTTTTTCTTGGTTGAATATATGCCAAGGATGGTAATTAGAACTTCTGATGATAACTAATTAGTCACTTATCATAGGATAATGTAAGGTCATGACCTGAAACTTTAACCCCGTTTCTGCCTCCAGATGCTCCCAGACCCTAGTACTTCCAGATAAAAGCAAAAAACTGCGGATGCTGGAAATCCAAAACAAAAACAAAAATACCTGGAAAAACTCAGCAGGTCTGGCAGCATCTGTGGAGAGGAACACAGTTAACATTTCGCGTCCACATGACTCTTCAACAGAACTAAGGAAAAATGGAAAAGGGGTGAAATATAAGCTGGTTTAAGGGGTGGGTGTGGGACAAGAGGAGCTGGATAGAGGGCCAGTGATAGTACTTCCAGTATTTTCTGTTCTTATTACACAGATACAGAATGTCAATTATCCAACATTTAAAAAATACTTTACAAGAAACTCTTGTTAATAAGAGAAAATCTATCTGACCTTTTAATTGAAATCCCAAAGCATTACCTGCTTTTGCAGCACTGACTGGTTGTGGCTCTGTTCCTTGAACAATCAGCCTCTTCTGCCCAGGACAATTAGAAACAGTTGCTTTATAAGCCCGAGCACTTTTCACATTTGCCATTAACTGCACAGCCTGTTGCTGGACCAGTTTAATCCGACTGTGACATGGCTGCTTTGACGGTGGTAGGGTGTGAGGAATAATTACCCGACTACAACTGGATCTTCCCTTATAAAATAAGCCAATCAAAAGAATACTTCTAGTCAAGTTATCAGGTATATGAAATCACAACTGGCAATCACTGTAATTAAACACAATTTCTAAACAGGGGTATTCATCAGTTGAAACAAGGATGCAGCCCCAGAATGGAACTTGCTCACGTTAGTCTCAATTATGCTCCAGAGTTGTCCCACCAGTGCCAATTGAGGAAATATTGTTCAAGTCACTAACTGAAAAGAACAAATGGTTTTATCTTTGTGTCAACAGCACCTCTTCAACAGCACTAATTCATAGACCACAACAGGTCAAATAAAATAGCTTTCAAACCGATTCAGTGAACGCTCATTTGTAACAATGTTTACAATTGTAACAATTGTAACAATGGCTGAGGGAAGTGAGATGAAAAGATGTGGAATGAAGTAGGACCATTTTGACCTCCCTGGCCCAATGGTTTCACAAAACATTTATAGTTTACTTTCCTCTACCCAAAACCATCTACTGAAGTAATGATACGGGAAAATTTCTGCTTTTGCAATGATGACCCAGGTTCAAGCAGCCAGGTTTGTCACAGAATCCTAAACGAGTGACTTGTTTTTTTTTAAAAAGGCAGTCTTTAAAAGAGCAGGGGTAACAAGTATACTCAAGATTTTAAGAGCCTGAATAATTGGGGAGTTTAATATGGGAAGAGATAAACGTCTCATCAGGGTGCACTTTTACTCAGGTGAATGCAGAGTAAGTGCTGCATTAATCAGCATCGGACTTGGCAATGCTTGATGCTGATACTTGGTGTCTGAAATAGAAACAATTCTATTCCTCAACACCAACAGCCCTCACCTTGAGCATACAATTCACATACTCGTGCACACATCTGCACATATACACAGATTCACCAGAACACAGAAATCCAATTAAGTTGCAGTAACCAGTGGCTTTCCACACTCCCTGCCAATGACTGCAATGCAGTTGCTTGATCAATGTGAATAAATTGCAGTTTACCATTACAGGAAGATATTGAGATAACATTAAATCAACAGAATGAACGGTCAGCCAGGTACCTGAACGGTCAGCCAGGTACCTGAACGGTCAGCCAGGTACCACAATGGTCACTCTGTCCTGCTAGATTACTGTGCACAAAGACAAATTTACCACCTAACAACCAATTGGCAGAGTCTAATGCTTAGAGATATTTTAATTTTGGATTGAATTATTCTCAAATTTCTTGTGCCTATACAACTAAACATATTCAGCTAAAAGTATGGTTTCATGCAAAATATTGTTAAACATATTTAGGAAAAGTTGTTTTTATTTTAAGAATTAATTCTGATGAGACTTATCTAATCATGTGACTTGAAAACATGGCTTGCAAATAGGATACCTTTGAAACTATAAGATCTGTATTACAAACTTTCCACTGCTTCTACAAGTTTCTAGTTTGCATGTGTAAAAGCATTGAAAAGTAGTGTAACAGCAGTGAATATTTACCTTCTTAAATTTTGCAACATGTGCAATCCTTTTCTTTTGTCCTGCGTTGGCACTTTCCGAATTCCCAAAATCTTGAATATTTTCATAGGTTTTTGCAGCAGTACTCTAGATAAAATGTATACAATGTGGAAAAAGATACTAGAAATACTGAGTGTTCAACATTATTATATTATCTGCACTCAAACACAGAATTACAAATGAGGTGGTGATCACATGGCAGTAATATATTAAATTGCACTTTTACAATCTAAAATATCTCTGTAGACAACCATGCCACAATCCTTCAAGTTATTGCTGCTGTTCAAAAATAAATAAATACTGTGGCAATCAAGCATAACTGCCTTCAATGCAGACCCAGCAAGAATCGCTCACTTTGGTTCAGAGGCCTGACTTATTCCACCGCAGCTAATCATAGACATAAACAGCTCTGACATGTTTCAATGGGTTTTATATTTGTGTCACTCTGATCCAAAATGTTACGCCTTCCAATGCTAGTCTGCTTAAAATTTCCATTCAAGGTTTGCAATGCAGCGAACAGAAGGGGCAAATGTCACCTCAAATCATTAGCCAGATTATTGAAAGAAAACAGTACAAGCTTTCCCATATGAGTTACAGGCTCAAGCTGAAATCTTGGCTGATCTTAGTGGGGGAACTACAATTAGCATCCCTGGCTTAAGGAAGAAAGCTAGGTTTCCTGTTCCTCGCTACTGTGCACCGAATCCATCTTCGTTGCTGGACTCCTCTGCATATGTTGGGGAGGAGAACTGGGTTGTAAGAATATAATTGAGTTTGGACTGCTATCAAAAAGCTTCCCAACATTTATTGGCTTAAGTTTACACTTGGGAAGTGCATCTGGAGAAAACTAGAATCCCTAGAACGAGCTTCAAACAGGGAGGGAAGCAGACAGAAAATGAAAGCTATTCTACACTCACCATTCAGACAAAAAACAAAGTCTGAATTCCATATAAATGTAATAGCTTGTAGGCAGTTTCAGATCAGGGGCATTCATGACTATCTCAACGAGGCCTTAAATCAGTCTTCACCCTGTTATATGTTAAGGGTCTTCAAAGTTAAGCAAAATAGTCACCTTCACCAAAACTAGTGAAAATGTTTTGAGTTAAAAGGAATCTGTAGGGGAAGGTCAAGCACATCTACTGCAGCAAGTTAAAATTGTGCTTGTTCAGGGAGGGAATTCTGAAGCTTAGGGCCTAGGCAGCTAAAGGTGCCTCTGATGGAGCATAAAGATAAAGAGCCAATGCACAGTGTGCACAGGGGTGATGGGTGAAATGGAACCTTGTGCAAATCAGGACACAAGCAGCAGTCTTGAATGAGTATAGCACCACATTCAGTGCTATTACTAATCTTGGGTTCAAATGCTTAATGCATGAATTAAAAAAAAGTTAATTCCTCTGTTAAAATAAGGTGCAATAATTTGATATAAAACACCTTTAGTATTTGTTTTGCACAGAGGTGCTCAGTGAGTGAAAATCTTAGAAATAGTGTGCAAATAAATGCCAGCCAGGTCATTAATATTCCCAAAGTAACAGATACAGGTCCACATGGTGGATGAGACCTCCAGAGTATTAAAATTTCTATTTTAAATTACACACAATATTACTGGCAAAAATGCAAACAGAATGCATTGGCTTGCGTCCTGCCCCATTCATTGACATTAAACAATTAATAAGACATTCAATTAAGTTTCCCACCCCACTTCCATCTCAAAAGGCACTACAAATATACAGTAAATACCTGCTCAATGTCTGTCTCACTATCTTTAATTTCCTGCTTTGAGGACTCATTAAAAATCCTCAAGCACTCTTCCATTGGGTCTGATTCAGAGAAGTCCAACCCCTCCGATGGTATAGAGCTCAACTCTTCATCAGAAAGAGATGATTCTTCATCTTTATCACTTGTAGTTTGCTGACTTTCAGCCCGGTTTTTATTGCCAAAATTGTTGGCTTGGTTCTGTATCTTTGGTCTTTGATCAGTGCTCAGCCTAGTTTCCAACTTACTGATGTATTTGCTGTTGTTTTCAGTCCCTGGTTTATTACATTTTATTGCAGAGGAGGGCACCTGATCAACTTTCAGTGATGCATTCTTGCTTTCAGCCTGAGGCACTTTTTCATTTACCTTTTTCAAACTGTCCAAATGGATTAAACTTCGCTCTTTCATTTTTTCGCATTTCTGCACATCCACTTCCAACTTTTCAGGTACATACACTATCCTACATTTCTGATTTGACGATTTAACTCTATCCATATCAACATGGACAACAGAATTTTCCTTTTTAACCAGTCCTAATTTCAGTGGTCCTTCTAGCCCTCTGGCTTTGGAACCAGGCTTGGGAACATCAAGGTGCTTGTTAATATTACTCATCTGACTATTTGTTACGTTGGAAAATTTGCAACTCTCATTTGAGTCGCTTTTTTTTCCTCCTTGCAAAGTGCTGAGGATCAGTTCCTTCTCTCTGCTACTATTTTCTGGCATGAAGTTTCTGGAAGCTGAGTCGTCCACAGATTTTCCCCCATCCAACACTGGACTGGAGGAGTCAGCTGCTCTTAGCTGCCTTACTTTACGAATTAAGCTGAGATTTGAAGTATTAGCATCATTTCCTTTTCTTTGACACCTCCTGTGGACCTGAGGGTTTTGAGTAAGTGGAGGCAACTCTGGCACATCAATGACAAGCTCATCATCACCAGAGCTCAAAGTTTCACAGGATTGAGAGCTCCTTGCTGTGAGAGTGGCCAGTGAGAACCTCTTTTCAGGACTATGCTCAATCATCTTGAATTCCTGTTTCTCCTCCATGGATCCCTTCTTGACAGTTTGCTTCAAATTGGAAGAGTAGTTCACCAATGGATCATACTCTAAATCGGTACATGGCCTGCACCTGTCAATCACATATTTATTTAAAACTGAGCAAGCATTTTTGATTTTTGAACTGGCCATGGGAATACTCTGGAAAGTATCCTCTTCAGTTACCTCAGTCAAGGCATTAAATCTATGCTGACTTAAAGAAGGGCTAGCTATTGGTGTCGAGTTGCACGTAACACTATTCAAGCAAGTATTTTGCACCTCACATTCAAATATGGTGGTGGCGTCTGCTGTTTTAGATGCCAAAATGTTTACATTGCTGGTACTGGAAGGGACGCAGCTAAACCTGCTGCTTGTTGATGGGGTTAGAGAGTTGTGATTTTCACCTTCCAAGGTAGACTTGTACATCAATAACTTGTGCTGTTGTTGTTCTACCTCGGTCTTCACCACCTCTATCGCTTTGCTGACCTTTTCTAACTCGAGTACTGTGCATGCAGCTTCTGGTAACACTGACTGATCACATTGCTTTTCCAAAGTTTTATCAGCCAGAGCTGTTGGAACATCAGTATCAGATGACATATACACAGGACCTAGAAGGAAGAAAGTAGTATTAAAAAGTTGAAAATAAGCAACAGTCAAACAAATCCTCTCTTCCTCCCAATTTCCATCTGTACCCCCCTCCCCCCACCTCCAAAAAAAAAACCAATGCAAAAGGCTGGGGGCAAGAAAAGTGGTTTTACTGTTAAAAATAATGTAATAACCATTCCATTTTTTCTTCTATTAATTAACATTATCATATAGCCAGAGAATAGGAAGTAGTATTGGTGAAGGGCATAATTCATGCTGCAGTTTTAATAAGTACTGAAGATATTATCACTCTTCTATTGCACTTGGTATGAAATCCTTTTTTTTTTAAACAGAGGCTTGCAATGAAAAGAGCAACATTCATAATTAATATTATCACAGCTGACAATACCCAATAACCAAAGAATCACTGTAGGCTTGCATTAAACAAAACAGCCAGTGTATGCCAAGGTTGTAAATCTATTTCAGTTCATTAATTTCAATGGATAGAAAGTAGCAGGCTGGAGATTACCAATTCCCTATTTATGGTCCTAGCCTGCAGAAAATCAACCTAACCATCTCATTGGAATGGATCAGGTGTGGCACTCTATACTCACCAACACATGTACTTTAGGCTCAAGGAAGATTCTTACAATTGAAAACGAAGAAACATCAAAAAAATTGAAACTGGTTCAGAGTTCTGACCGGACACTAAAGGGATTACAAAACACAAGGGCTTAAATATTGGCCAGTCCATCAAGCTGCTCCTTTTGAATATTGTCATGGGATCTTTTATGTTCACCCAAGAGAATAGATGGAACCTCAATTTAATATCTCAGCCAAAAGGCAGCACCTTAGGCAGTGCAGCATGCCCTCAGTATTGCCTAGCATCCACTCTCCTCCCCAGCAGCGCAATGCTCCCTCAGTGCTGCCCTCTGGCAGTGCAACACTCCCTCAGTACTACTAACCTCAGCCCAGCAGTAGGGCATTCTTTCAGTGCTTCCCCCTACAGCAGTGGAGAGGCTCTGGCAGTGCAGCACTCCCTCAGTACTCCACTGGTAGGGTCAGCCCGAAATACGTGCAAGTCCACAACCTTTGCCCAAGGAGCAAGAATGCTACTTACTCTGCCAAGCTAGAGCATTGGAGTAATCACATACAAATGTGATGAAGGAATGTACGCAAACTTTAACAGCAGATTCACTGTGATGAGGGCAATGCCAGGGAACGCTAGAGATGGAGATTGATAGATTTGTGATGAGGAGAGGAAAATGGGGATAGAAATTTAGTTTAAAGAGAATTCCTGTTAAGAGTCCAGTGGAGGGGTTAGAGACAATGAAAAAGGGTCAGAGTCCATGCCCTGGGCCTTCAATGTTCCTAACATTTAGCTGCAAGATGGACAAATGGTTCAACAGGATATTAGAAGAGATTTTTTAAAAACAGAAAATGCTCTGTTGTTCCTCTCCCCGGAGAAGCTGCTGGACCTGCTGAGTATTTCCAGCATTTTGTTTTTATTTCAGATTTCCAGCATCCGCAGTATTCTATTTTACTATTAGAAGAAATTGTTGGAGCAAGGAATGTTTTTTAATGATCAAGTCAGGCAAATACACCTCTCCATGAAATAGACTTATTGTTTTAGACTCATATACAACTTTATTGGTAGCTACTTGACACTATTCTGCAAAGTAATTATGTTACCTGTACTTACTCCTCACATGCATTCACCCATGTTACAATTTCTGCCATTATTCCACTTAATTGCTTCATCCAACTCATTTGCAATCCCAACCCACCTCCTACTAGATCCAATTAATTCTTTGTCTAATTCATAGCTTTGTCCCTTTTATGCTCAAGTTTTTAAAAATCAAAATCTGTAATGTAAACTGGAAGCAGCAAAAGTTTCTTTCTTACACTTCAACCAAATGTTTACATCCAAACTTTTATCCTGAAATACTAGCCATTAGCACAGGGAAATTCAAGGGCCACATCACTGGGCTTCATACAGTCTCTCATATCTTCTCACCAACTGACAACAAAAGTAATTTGAACAACAACGATGCTACTAGATTTAGTTGGTCAGGCTGGGCGATAACAACAAACTCTTCTGTTCAAGAACCACAAGGTCATAATTTACAACAGGGACAGTAATCTTTCAAGCCATCGGCCCTTAACCAGGGTCGTACAAACAGATCAACAGCATTTAAAAAGTCCATGACACATATCATGTAAAAGCTACTAATGAAAAAATACCCAATTTCCCCTCTCCCAACATATCTTGCAATTAAGTAGGAGGCATATCCTTACAATGCCAATGTTGTAAAATAAATACACAATAATATCTAACTGTTTGAGAAAAAGGTTTACATAAAAACTGCTTCCAGACACAATGGCAGTAAAAGACTTGGATTTATATAGCACCTTTCATGACCTCAGGCCCTCCCCAAGGTGTTTTAAGTGTAGTCACTACTGTAATGTTGTAAATACAACAACCAATCTACACCAAACTGTAATGAGGTGACCACCCAGATTTAACAATATTGATTGAGATAGTACCCCAGTCAGTGACTAGGGAGAGCTCCCCTACTCTGCAAAAAAAAAGGCACCATAGAATACACATCCACCGAGAGGGCAGAGAAGGCCTTAGTTTTAGTATCACATCCAAGAGGCAGCACCTCAGAGTGCAGCAGCCTCTTAGTACTGCACTGGGAGGGTGCACACTTGGATTTTTGTGCTTATGTATCTGGAGTGAGACTTGAATCAATGGCTTCCTGCAACCACTGGACCACAGTTAATCAACACTGTAGGTAGCTGGTCTCAGTGAGATCTCCAATAATCAGTGTCCAAGGAAATGGGAGGGGTTGTGTAATGGAAGGGGGAGGATTAATTTGGCCAAAATGCCCCCATGACCATGAACTGTTTCATGACTGCAACCAAGACCTGTTAGACAAATTCCAGAGAAATGTGAAACCATTCATTACTCCAAACTGGGAGGCAGCAGGCGAGAGAAGTCAAGGTTTATTTCCCAACCTTCTACACCCACCAGTTATAAGGGAGGCAGAGTTAACTTAAATTCAAATTAATATCTCTTCTCCTTCCAGAGATAAGTGAAATTGTGCACGCTTTTCACAAAGGGAATTCAATATCAAATCGCGTCTCCGCCGTTCGGCCCGTCTGCCTTCTCCTCTCCCCTTTCCTTTCCTTACCCTGCGGTCTTGGCATTGTCTCGGCCGTTTTCCCAGCATGTTTAAAGTGACAATAATGCCGCTGGCAGGAGCCACGGGCAGAGAAAGGGCAGATAACCGAGCGGAAACAGCCAGTGGAACTCAGCATCGTCCCAAGAGCCGGAACCCCGGCCACCGCAGCGGCTTAAAGAAACCCCTCCCTCTCTTCCCCCCTCGGCTACACCACAAACATAACCCCGATCATTCAGCTTAAATACAACAGCAAACACTGGGTATGGTTTCAATCACTCTAACAGCCGAATGGGAAAACACCTGCCCCTCGTTCTCTTAAAGTGGCCGCAACTACTCAGGCTTAAAGTGTACTCTTCAACAAAAGGACAATTAGAAATCTAAATTGAAGCGTTTTAACATAGAGTAAACAAGGAGAAACTGTTCTCAGCGGCAGGAAGATCGGTAAACGGAGGACAGAGATTTAGGATAATTGTCAAAACAGCTGTGGCCAGGAGATGAGGAAATTCTTGCACAGAAGGGTTACAGGACCTGAAATAAGCTGCCTACCTGAAAGAGCGGTGGAAGGATGATTCAATAGCAACTTTGAAAAAGAAATTTAATAAATACGTGAAAGGGGAAGAGCGGCAGGGCTATGAGAAAAGAGCAAAGGGGCGAAACAGTTTCCATAGTCAAACAGCGAGCACCAGCACAATGGGCCGAATGGCCTCTTCCAGAGCTAATTGATCTTATGACACTGTACCTATTGGACACTCTAATCCTCACCGTGATCACTGGTCACAGAATGTAACTCATGGTTAGTGGAAGATTTAGTTTGTTAAAGGGTTAGCATTCACTGCAACTTGAATACTGGTTATACAACTGTTCTGCCATCTTAAAGGGATAGCACATGCAGACATTCCAACTCGTCCCTCACCTCGGAATCATTTCCCAGTTTTATTAATGCAAACGGTCAATCATCTGTAGTGTCACTAACAGTAACTGAAGATCTGGTTAGTCAAAAAAGAGGGGAGAGAACCGGGTCCAGGGTTAAGGGGTTGGCGTTAAGAGTGTGTGAAGAAAAATATTAGACCGGGTGAGGAAGTTTGACAGCAAGAGCTGGTGTGGGAAGGGAGTGGGACCGGGAAATCTGTGATCAGTAGAAATGGTTTTAAGAGCTGGGAAGTTGAGGAAGTACAAACAGAGGGACTGCGGTAAAATGGAGGCAATCGTGAGGTTTGGCGAGTAAAAGTTAATTTTAAATGGTCATGTGGGTCCCTATAATCCAAGCACAACTTGTGTCTCTCTGGTTGATGTGTCAAATGTGTTAGCACAGTGGATTGTGCATTGGGCAGTCTGCTGGTCACTTCTTGCTTTCAGCTCTTACCACTGGCTAGCAGTACAACTATTGCGAAAGGAGCCCAGTATGTAAGTCTCTGCCGCCAGTACATAGCCCCTTCATCAGCAAGTCCTATGTAGTGCCTCCCTGTGGTGACAAATGTAAAAGGGCTACCTCGCAGATATAGGCAAAACTACAGGGGACTCCGAGGAGACCTGGCCCCCAGACACGTGGCAAACAAGCCCAGCAGCATAGTGCCCTGGTGCCCACAAACCAGGCCCCAGCTATGGGTAAATAGCCTCACTGCTTTGTGGATGTCTCAGGAGACAAGAAAGCTAAAGGAGTAAACCCTGACAGGAAATCCGAGTGGTGTCTCGTAGGCGGTAATCGGTCATCTATCAGGCAGCATTCCGGCAATTCCTGCAGCACAGCTGGTACCAAACAGTACAATTTCATCCTTCCCTTTGGACAATGCTAGCAATGCTGAGAGGGGGTCCTGATGCTTGGGAATCTTAGGATCTCCATACGATTTGCCGAGGCCTGTGCCCTGGAGAGGAAACTCCAGCTTCACGGTTTACATTGGAAAAAGAATGTTTTACCCGGCAGTCGCAATGGCAGCTTTTCACGCTGTATTGTCCCAATCCCACCTCATTAATCATGCATTCCCGGGATACACGCTGTTTCACTGGCGGAAAGCTTCCGATTTGCCCACCACACCGTCACCTCACAGCTTCCTCACACCAGGCGCCAGATTTAAAGTGCAGCTGCGCACACACCTCTCAGTGCTTCCAGCCCAGGATTGCTGCACAGAAGACATGGCCTGAAGGGCAAGAATACTGCAGCCCCTGATTCAGTGACACATCCCTGGGGTGCCTTCTGGACAACATTGGAGCCCGCCGCGATGCTCTCTACCCCCACTCTGGGCGCAGTGGCTTGGTAGTCGATGGCAGAAGTGGTCAGTGCCAACACTGCACAGAAGAGGTTGGCCATCCAGTGCAGAAAGGGGATGAGTGATCTCATCCGTGTTGCTACGGTAAGCCAACCATCTCATCACTCTAAACTCACACACTCACAAGCCCATCACACATTCACTGCCATCTCACTCACTGCCAGCTCAAGGGACATCACCATTCACTCTCTCACACACACCCCCACATCTCCATCTGGCCTCATCTCCTCTGGAGGCTGCCTCCTCAGCCCTCACCACCTTGAGGCCACTTGCACAGATCAACATGTGCCCCCACACACACCCTGGGATACCCCCCTTCCCCAGAACAGCCCTTGCCCTGCAGCCTCTCCCCTTGTCTGAGGCCACTTCTCCCCCTTCCCCAATCAAGCTCTAGCCCTGCAGCCATTGAAAAGCCACCCCCTCCTCACAGCTGGTCTCGTAAGCCCCCCTGTGAGTCCCCCTAAAAGTGATGTGTTGCTGTCTGTGAAGCCTGGCGCTGATGACTGTGATTGCCGCCCGAAGCAAGGTAGGCAAACAAACCTTGAAGCCCCAAGCGAAGTACAATACGCCAGGTGCATGTCGCTTATGTTCAGTTGTGAAGCCGGTCAGTGTGCAATCACACCAACATGCTTGGGTGATCCAGCGTGGAGGGATGATTCCGGCGAGCAGGGCTCATAATGTTATGCAGATGTATTGCAATGGGGTCCCCGACATCTGACAATGGGAAACGTGGCCCACCATCGACGGGCAAAGCGGACAATTGCAAACTGGTTTCACGACGCCGTGAAACCAATTTTGGCCTTCTCGCCATATTATCCGCTTGCGCTCCCAAACACGCCCGACGCCAGCGGGCACAGAAAATTCCACCCTTTGTCAAAAGATCAAGAGGGGAGATGAGGAGAAATTGTTTCCTCTTAGAGAATGACGGGATCCGGAATGCTGAACCTGAAAGGTGCTGGAAGCTGATTCCCAATATAATTTTGAAAGGAAGTTGGACAGGTATTGAGGATAGGGAACTTACAGGGTTAAGGATAAAAAGTGGGGGTGCAGTGGAGTGGGGCAGGGAGCAGTTGGGGCTAAACGCAATTGCTATTTCAAAGAGTCAGCACAAGAAAGTCAGGTCAAAAGGCCTCCTTGTGTGCTATAACTTTCTATTTGTTTTTACAATTTTTCTCTAGAGCGTTGTCGGAGTGGAGGAGGTTATAGATATAGGAAGGACTTCCCAACTAGAGCTCATTGAGACTATCAATACTCATAGTTGAGACTCACATAGAAACAATGGCCAGTTGGGTGACGAACACATGTGGAATGTAACTTCAGCAAGAAGCAGAGGGAAAGGGAGAATAAATGCAATGAGTAAAAAACTTGCTCCAGAAACCCAAGAGATCTGTGTGCAAAGTACAACACATTTTAGTTTTAATCTGCATTTTGCTTAACAATCACAATAATGCTTAGTTCCACTTAATTGAAATAAGTTTTGATATTTTGTATTACATATTTCTTAAAGGTCACCTTAGTTTTTCTACACGTAGTTCTACAATGAAACTTGTCAAATATTTCAAAACCACAATATTCATTTTTAAGAATCATTTGCAATCTACAATAAAAGAAAAAGTTTGCATTTATATCGTGCATTTCACAACATCAGAACGTCCCAAAGCACTGTAAAACCAATCAAGCACTTTTGAAGTGTAGTCACTGTTGTAATGTAGGAAACTGGGCAGCCAGTCTGTGCACAGCAAGATCCCACAAACAGCAATGTGATAATGAACAGATAATCTATTTATAGTGATGCTGATTGAGGGGTAAGTATTTGCCAGGATGTCAGGGAGAACTCCTCTGCTTAAACAACTGTGATGATCATATTTTTCTAGAGAAACTCTTTTTCCCTTGGATTGTGTCGTGTTCTTTTAAGAAGCAGGTTGCGACATCTTGACTACTTGTGTGACATAAATAAACCGTGAGTGTGACAAATTCTTTCAACAATGATCCACTTTGGGCACCCTTGATTCTCTGGAAGAGAGGTACAATAATAATGGTAAAAGGTGTCCATATAATACAGAGAAGAATAACAATTATGAGAAATGATGCTGAGATACAGATATGCAATAAACTGTATTGATCATATAATAAAACCCATTGTTGAGCAACCAATACTTAGTACACAAGATCCCTTTCAAAGGGATTATTGTGTTGGATCATCTAAGTTACAGCAACTTATAATTATAACGTACCTTTAAGATAGAAAAATGTCTCAAGGTGCTTCATCAAAGCGTAATCAGACAGGAATAAATACTGAGCCAAAGAAGGAGATAATAAGATTGATAACCAAACA
The DNA here is from genome assembly GCF_964194155.1 of Cetorhinus maximus. NCBI lineage: Eukaryota > Metazoa > Chordata > Chondrichthyes > Lamniformes > Cetorhinidae > Cetorhinus > Cetorhinus maximus. Next base: position 181,923,123 of record NC_135880.1, read on the forward strand.
CTTAATCAAAGAGGGCCTTAAAGTAGGAGAGGTAGATGGAGAGGTGGAGAGGTTTAGGAAGCGAATACCAGTCTAGGCGGCTGAAAGCATGGTCACCAATAGTGGGGTGATGGTGGGGGAGGTTTGTTGATGGTGGATGTAGGAAAGGCCAAAGTCAGAGGAACAGAGGATTCAGGGAAGGGAATAGGGCTGGAGAAGGTAAATTAGAGGGAAAAGTTTCCAAAGATTTGCCTGATCCCACAGAAATAAACGAATACCCGTTATACCGCACCAATCCAGTCTTCAGAACACACATACCATTTCTAAGAAATGACACGTCAGCTTCAAAACAAGTTAACATGTTGCCAAGGGACAATAGGCTATCAGAACAGGAGTCCATGAGGTCTACTTTTTCTCTTGCTTAACGCATTAGCATTTGGTAAACCGGTCTTCAACTTGCTGCTTTTAAGAGTTTGTTGCAGGGAATTCTGAAGCAGTGTCTTGGCGTGACGCTATTGTACACACTTCATAAATACGGAAGGAGGTGAAAGCAGCTGCCACCATGCAGGATGCTCCTACGATGTACCACCAGCTGAAAGCGGTGAAAGAAGCTCCTTTCAAAATGCAGTAAAACCCAAAGACAACCAGAAGAATCAGTGAGAAAATCTGCACACAAACCGGGGGGCTCTCTGACATGTTGGCCAATAAACATTAAATTACAATGCAACAGTTAGACTCTGTAACCTATTAATTAGTCATTTGAAACTGCAATTTCTAGAAACTTCTCATTGCACAAAAGAAATATTGAAGCAGGAAGAATAGCAGATGAGTTGCCGTGCTGTCGAAGGAGTAATGCAAGGTTTTGTATATATACTACTGGGTGAATAATTCTATTTAGGCTAATGGAGCAGGATTGCAAGTATTATCCTTTCTTAGCCTAGGTTTTAACCAGCTACTCAACTCAGGTTTCAGGCTAAAGCTTCATATCAGCTGTCTGCTTGCACTTTCACATTTTTAACATTGGATTAAATTAAATTGAAGAGTTGAGATATTTGCAATTCTGAAGAATGCTTTCAAGCATTGCTGAAGATGAACCATATTACTTTATTAATGCTTTACTCTATCTGTCGCAGAAAGGATTACACACCATTTTTTCTAAATCTTATTGAACCACTCAATAAGTCTGCTTTGCTGCATTGAGTTGATGAGGTGGCATTGCAGGATCAAAATATTATATTAATCAAGAGGCATCAAGTTATCTAAGAATGCCCCAGAAGGGATAAGAAGAAGATCATATAAGAAGATGTGACAATGAACTCTATATCTGTTACATCTGTTGTGCGAGAAGTAAACATTATTGTGCTCAAACTGTGTGTAGGTGAAATTAATAGCCTTAATGACCTTTAGGTTGGATTATTTATTCAATGCATTCTCATTATCTTTTCAGATTTTCTGGCTTATAGGATCTGATAAGGCACTCTATTGTCACCTGCCTTGCAGTATTGGCACTGAATGAATGCCCGCTCCATTTATCCGCAGTGTTCTCAAAGCTCGGCTGTTGTCTGGGAAACCAGTTGCCCCAATTTGGGCCTCAGTTTTTAACGATATAAAGTTTCTGAGGCGTATTGCTATCATGAGGAAAAGGAAGTTAGTGAAACTTATTGGAGCCATAGGGCTGAATTTTCCATGCCGACTGGTGTTGGGCATGCTTGGCGGTGTGAGCGGACAGTGTGGTGCGAAGGCCAGAAATGTCGTGAAACCAGTTTGTGACGGTCCCCTCAGCCCGTCGATGGTGGACTGTGTTCCCCGCCATCGGACATCGGGAACCTCATTGTAATACATCTGTATATCATTATAAGGCCAGCCCGCCAGACTCATCCCCCTTCACCCGCTGGATCATCCACCCACGTCGGCATGATTGCACCCCAGTGCAGAACAGGTCTCGACAAGTGTGACGTACAGAAGTCGGGACTTACCACCAGGGCCTTGCTCACATTGTGGATATCCGAGGAGCAGAAGATGCTGGGGCCCAACAGCAGCGGCACACTGGAGAACATCCATGGCATTGCTGGGTGGATTCTCGTGGACATGGCTCCACCGGGAAGCAGCTCACAAAAGGTGGAAAGTCACCGTTGAGGATCTGCTCACAACGGATGATGGTCGAGGGGATGGAGAGGAAAGTCCAGCTGTATTTGGGAGAGAACCATGTACCAGAGGGAGGGAGAGGAAGGTCTAGAATTGACTGGGAAAGGAAGTGGTGTTCGGGGGGTGGGGAGGTGAGGTTGGGAGGGGGGAACAAATGTGTCAGGGCGGTGACTTTGAGGAGGCGGGAAAACGAAGGTGTCGTGGGGAGGTTGGAGAGGGGGTATGGGGGGAGGAGGGGGTAATGGGGGAGAAGATGGGTCTTCCAAGTAGGAGGTAGCTGTAAGGGAAGGGGTTCAGATGGGGGGAAGGAGTGTGGAGAGGGCAGGGGGTCCAGGGGGAGGAAGAAGTAAGGGTGTGTGAAAGAGTCAAGAAGGGGGGAAGAACTAAATGGGGGGGTGAGAGTCCCTGGGGAGGGGAGGGCTAAGTGGGGGGGGAGTCTGGGATGGGGGGTTGGGAAGGCATTCCAAGGGGGTAAGGGATCCAGAGGGGGCTTGTCCAGGAGAACATGCAAGGGAGGGCTTTTATAAGCTCATGACTGCCCCCTGGGGAGTGAACTGAGGGTGGGCATGGTACAAGGGAATGGTGAGAATGGGCAGGGTGAGGCATAGAGTGGGAGGGTGAGGGTTTGACGGGTAGAGGTAGAAGCGTGGGTGGTTGGTGGGGACTCAGTGGTAGACACGGACCCTGGGGGTGGGAAGAAGGAGGGGGAGGTCAATGTGGATGGAGGTTGGATTTTTGGGAAGGAAGGGAAAGTGCACGTTCACCTGGGCATCCCCGAAGGAAAAGGGTTGTGGCTGGTCGGTTACAGAGGGGAGGTGGAAGGTGATGCCAGGGGAGGTGAACAGTGATGGGGGAAAGGAAATGGGTGACTGGGGGAGGGGAAAGGATGGGGGAGCGCATGAAAAACTGAATCTCCACCAGGCTGTCTAAATGGAAAGTGAAACGAGAGTCGTGGTGGGTGAGACCAGGTGCTGCATGGGAGTGAGGTCAGTGGGTGGGCAGAGATGCAGGTCGGCTCAGATGGACAACTGAAAGTGACCCCCAGCAGGCAGCATTGAAAATGCTCGGGACAGTGAGGTAAGTGTGATACGGGAAGTATCCGCGTGTGTGGGAGAGAGTGCTTGCACGAGACTCTGAAAGGCCCTGCCACACACACACTCATTGGCCAGCTGCTCCCTCTGCGGTGACAGAGGACGAGGGTGAGGGGGTCACAGGCAAAGGGGACTTGGAGGGAGAAGACAGCCTCTGAGATTCCTGAGTGGATGACTCAGGGGTGTCCAGCTGCTGCTCCTCCTCCCCTCGGGTGCCCGAGGGCCCTGGACTGACTCCTTGAGGGGAAGGAGCACCTGGAGGGACAACGAGGTGCCCCATTTCCCTCTCGCGTTGCCACTGCAGGAACTCACCCATGGCTTCCCCGATGGAGTGCAGGTCTGTACACATCTCCACATTCTGCTGGACCAGGGTCTCCATGGTGCCCGCTATCCTTCCCATAGAGACCTCCATGCATGCACATGTGGGCACCACTTCATCAGAGAACAGGCAGAAACACTCCTCTGACTCGCATGCCACTCTGTTGAGGGCTTCCAACAGCTCTGTGTGTGTTCCCCTGCCTTCTGCTGACTCTCCACGATGAGTTGGAAGGCCGAATCCAGAGGCTTGTTATCTGACTCGGACCTCACAAGTGCCTCTTCCCAGTAGTCCTCCGAGTGCCGGGGAGCTCAGCAGAACCTGCCTCCTCCTGCTGCGGACACGTGTCCATGCGGTTATCACCAGGTTGTGAACCCGAGCCTGCTCTAGATCTAGGCCCCACTGAGCCGTGTCTCTGCGCTGGTGGAGGGTGTGGGTAAGCGCTGTGACGGGTCTTCCAGGCTGCTTATTTCCAGCTCTTCGATGGAGGAGGTGTCCTCTTGGCTGAAGGTGAGGACCTGGATGGAGATGAGGGACTGGCTGGCTGAGGGTGTCGGTCGCTTGGCTGAGCTCCCTGTGAACCAAAGTAGAGATAATTAGTGCATAGCAGCAGAGTCAAAAGCAGGAGAGAGAGCACTCACAGTTGCGTTGAGAGAGAGAGATGTGATGCAGGATCTTCATGTGGGTGTTCACCACCGACATAACTGTCGCCGCTGGCAGGGTCCACATCCTCACCAGTCAATGTGATGGCAACTCCTCTAAGCGAGTGAGGGGCCTAATGTGGGCCACTCCACCCCTCGTCTGGGACCTCTCCCTGCTGATGTGAGCCAGCTTCTCCTGCATAAAAACAGATGGAGAGAGTGTGAGCAGGACACATGGCACTGAGTGGAATGTCTGTATGGTGAGTGGAGCCATGGGCAGGATGTGGACACGAGCTCCAGAGGATATGAGCCTGATGGAGATGTGAGGGTGTGTGTGAGAGTTAGTGGTGTTGTCTCTTGAGGTGTGAGATCCCTGTCGATGTGTGATGGGTTTGTGAGTGTGCGAGCTGAGAGCGATGAGAAGGGTGACCTATCCTGCCAGAACAGATGAGATCATTCATCCTCATGCAGCACTCGACGTCTGTCCTCTTTTGCAGGGTGTTGGCGCTGACCACCGCCTCCCAAGCCAGATTGTTGATGTTGCTGCCCATCCTGCAGCCAGAGCGATGGTAGAGGACATCACGGTGAGCCTCCACTGTGTCCAAAAGGCGCTCGAGGAACACGTCATTAAACCTGGGGGCTGCAGTCTTTTTGCCTTTCAGGGCCATACCTTCTGTGAAGCAGTTCTGAGCTGGCAGCACTGAGAGGTGTATGCGCGGCTGCACTTTCAATGTGTTGCCCAGCGTGGCAAGGTGATGCTGTGGCAGGTAAATGAGCGCCTGCCCCCCATCGAAATGGCGTGTTTCCCAGGAATGCATAATTAATGTGGGGGGTTTGGGACGGTACGGCGTGAGGAGCCGTCATTGCGGCCGACGGGTAAAATGTCCTTTTCCCCGCCTGCTACCGCTCTTAGTGCAAAGTTGGGCGATTCCGTCCACAGTGAGAACTCCTTAAAGCTTGGCACTGCATCTTGTCTCTGTATCTGTTTTCCCAGGGGACAGTCTTCCTGCTTTGAGAGAAGCTACAAGTGTAATAATGGCTATCCCTCTCTGTCTGAGCTGTGGAGGAGAAGGAGAAAGCAGAGTGAAGAGTTTTTTTTTTGTAAAAATATACTTTATTCATAAAAAATCTTCAATCACATTCAAAACCATTTCAAAAACAACATTACAGGGGTACAATCCAGGTTAAACTTTTACAAAATGTATCACCAGGTGCATCAGTACAAACAATATTACAATCATTTACAGCCTTTCATTTTGATCTGTACAGCCCGAGGGGCTCTAAACAGTTCCCAGTCTCTCGGTGCGCTGTGGTAGAAAGGTCTTAGACAGCGACCCTTCCCCATTGCGCCTTTGCGGCAGCTGCCCCAAGCTTTAGTGCGTCCCTCAGCACGTAGTCCTGGACTTTGGATTGTGCCAGTCCGCAACAATCGGTCGGGGACAACTCTTTGTGCTGGAAGACCAACAAGTTTCGGGCAGACCAAAGCGCGTCTTTCACCGAGTTGATGATCCTCCAGCTGCAGTCGATGTTTGTCTCGGTGTGTGTCCCTGGGAACAGCCCGTAGAGCACAGAGTCCTGTGTCACAGAACTGCTCGGGATGAACCTCGACAGCAACCACTGCATCTCTCTCCAGACTTTCTTTGCAAAGGCACAATCCACAAGGAGGTGGACAACGGTCTGAGTGAAGAGTTACAGATTAATGAGGATCCATCCTCATATCACCCTGGTCTTTCTTCCCTGGCATGTTAGACAAAATCTACAGCTGGGGATTCTGGTTCCCTGAGGATGCCTTTTTTCCCCAAAATATACTTTATTCATAAAATTTACCACGACTGTTCAAATTGACATTACATTAAGTGCAAAACAGATCAGTTTCTTCCAATTCTCTATGTTACTTACCACATTAACAATTACAATCAATATTTACAATGTGCTTTACATGTCAAACAATTAGCCTGAGGGGATTGGACCCAGCTTCCAGCCCCTCAGCTACTATGGTTATAAGGCCTTAAATGGTGGCTTTTCCCCATTGAACCTTAACAGCATCTGATCCAGGCTTTATTGTGTTCCTCAGCACGTAGTCCTGGACCATGGAATGTTCCAGTCTCCAACATTCAGGTCGGGGACAACTCTTTGCACTGGAAGACCAGAAAGTTTCGGGCAGATCAAAGAGCGTCTTTCACCGATCCTCCAGCCACAGTTGATGTTTTGTCTCATTGTGCATCCCTGGGAAAAGCCCGTAGAGCACAGAGTCCCACATTACAGAGCTGCTCAGGATGAAGCTCGACAAAAACCACTGGATCTCTCTCCAGACCTTCTTTGTAAAGGCACAGTCCACAAGGAGGTGGGTGATAGTCTCTTCCCCATCACAGCCACCTCGAGGGCAACGTATGGAGGGGGTGAGACTTCAGATGCATAGGAAGGATCTGAAGGGGAGGGCCTTTCTCACCACCAGCCGAGCTATGGCTTGGTGCTTGCTGGAAAGTTCTGGTGCTGAACCATTCTGCCAAACAACTTTGAAAGTCTGCTCAGGGAGCCATCCGACAGGATCCACCATCTCTATTTCCCGCAAGGTTTCTAGGACGTTACATGTGGACCGCTGCCTGACAGACCTGCAGTCAAAGGTTTTTGTTGCATAAACTCCTCCAGGAGGGGCAGATGGTACGGCACAGTCCAACTGAAAGGAGCATTCCGCGGCAACATGGCCAAACCCATCCTTCACAACACTGGGGACAGGTAGAACCTCAGCACATAGTGGCACTTGGTGATTGCAAACTGGGTGCACCCAGAAGCACAGCGCAGTTTCTGTGCTGGCAGATCGACAGTAGACACGACCTTCTCCATACGCCGGCTATAAGAGAAATGTGGGGAACAGGGTATACCTCTTTATCTTGCTTTCATAAGTTTCACCAAGGCATTCAACATCATCAGCAGAGCAGCACTCTACAAGATTTTGGGGAAAATTGACCTCAGTCTCATCCACTCCTTCCATGACAACATGTACTGTACTACACTGTACAGTTTGACTTCTCTGCATCCGACAGTTTCAGAATGAAACAGGGCTGTGTCTGAGCCCACACTCTGTTCAACATCCTCTTCTCCATGCTCCTGACCTTTGCCTTCCTTGCAGATATGGACACACAGCTTGCACACTAAGTCAGACAATAAATTCTAATATCTATCAGGACTGAAAGCGAAGTCAAAAACACATTGCATCCTGATCAGAGAACTCCTCTACCTAAACTCAGCTACAAAGACTCATGGACTGACTCTCCCGAGACTGGAACTTGTTCCTCCTGACGTTAAGCGTCAGGCAAACCATGGTCATGGGACAAGGTGTTGTATCTCTGCCCCTGAACACACTAAATAACACCCCTCCTGGAAGTGGTTAGCAAATTCCAGGTCCACGGTGACAGACAATCTGTCCCATGATGCAGAGCTCAATACACACACTGGGACAACAGCTACTACCTTTGGCTGACTCGCGAAACGTGCATGGATTAACATCAAGCTAACCCTTAGGACCAAGCCGATGGTTTATAAGGCCTCTGTTCTCAGCACCTTGTTGTGAGGCTGTGATAAGTATCAAGAAAAGAAGCTAAAAAATTTCCATCTTTGCTGTCGGCGGTGCATTATGGGTATATCCTGGCATGACAAAATCACAAATGCAATAGTTCTTTCAAAGGCAGAGCTGCCAATTGTGTTGGCATTAATCGAAAGCAGTTTCGGTGGATCAGGCAAGCCTGCAGGATGGAAGGTGGTCACATACCCAAGGGGTTTCTGTATGGTGAGGTTGCTGGAGCTAGATGATCAGTAGGACACCCAAATCTCCGCTTCAAGGATGCTCACAAACATGACATAAAGGCCCTAGGACATCAATTATCACACCTGCAAGTCACTAGTGGTCTGGGGTGCACCACCATGATGACCAGTGGCTACAAAGCTTGGAACAGACGCCAACACCAAAAACAACCACCCACACTGGCACTCGGAAGCTTCGAGTGCAGCACTTGTGGCAGAAGCTGCCTCTTAAGGATGGGCCTCTTCAGCAAAGGTGAGGTACATGAAGACTCCCCACCTGAAGTGGATTTGTTTGCTGAATGTCCATCATCTCTCGTAGATGGAAAGACGACAATGATGGGGGCTGTTGGTCGAAAACCAGTCACAACCTTAAGGAAAGCTTTACATGCCTGTACTGGTCAGGAGGCTGACTGCAGTACACATCAGCAATGACTACTGCATTGCCAGAATATCCAGATGTCTGTTGACACAGGGAATGTCAGGCGTATGTATGAAGGGATCAAAATGGCAATAGGTCCATCAGCAAAGAAAACGGCTCCATTGAAAACTAAGGCAGGGGCGGTCATCACGACTGCAGTAAACAGTTGGAGAGATGGGTGGAACGAACACCACCTTGAGTTATGCTCTAGGGAAAGCACAGTCACCAGGGAAGCTCCAGATTCTAAATAAAGCCTGACTGTAATGGAAGAGCTGGATATCGAACCCACAGTGGAGGAGCTTAGCAAAGCTATTGACTCGATTGTCATGGGCAAAGCTCCAGATGATGATGCTATACTGCCTGAACCCATCAAGCACGGGAAACCAGCACTCCTGCAGCATCTATATGAACTTCTCTGTCTCTGCTGGAGGGAGGGGGGGGGGGGGGGGGGGGTGGTCAGTGTGCCAGGATATGAGTGATGTAAAGGTTGTGACCCTGTACAAGTACAAGGGTGACTGCAGCAACGATCAAGACCTCACCCTGCCGAGCATCATGGGAAAGTTATTTGCCCATGCCGCCTTTGTGAGACTCCAGATCCTTTTGAATAAGATAATGAAGCTCCCGCTTGCTCCACGTGGGAACCCCCAAAAACCACCCCCACACAGCAAGAGAGGTAAGTGGGCAAAAATCAGGTGAAACACAACTGAAAGAGGGTTTATCAGACATTAAACTACTTCCTTTTTGTGAAAATTGATGGGAATTAACCCCAGTAAGCCTCATTTTTGTCCCATGATTTTTTAACAGGTGACCAACAGAGATGACGTTTGAGGCAGAGGAAGATACAAGACGAGGAGGGTGCAAGGCAATGGGATTAGTTGTTAATGTTTTATTAATTACATTGTTAAAGTTTAATAGCAATGACATTGACAAACAGGTGATGGATATTTGTAACCTATATATGTAGATAGCTGGGACCCTTGGGGGGTTGGAGTAGTGTTGACTGTGAACTAAGTCAATAAACTCTCTCTCTCCAGCAAAGAAGGCAGCTGTTTTAGTTTTAACTTCACCAACCAGCGTGGATCTGATTAATCTTAGCTGTAGGATTACTTCAGCAACAGACAAGGTGAACTGCATTGTCTCAGTCAAAGCTGCAAACTTCTTTAGCTCTATGCAGAATGGATTGTCCTAGATTAAAGGAACCAAAAGTTGTGAAATCATTCAAGAAATAGATTACTATTGTGCTGGGGGAAAGTTTTATTTCTGGATGGGTAAAGGTTGAATTGCTTTCACCAGTTCTGATGCTTCTTATGATTCAGAATATAACAGTAGTGATAAAGAACATTAGGAAATGAATAACAAAAAACAAATTGGGGGGGGCAATATAATTTGGAAAAATGCATTGTGTTCTCATAAACACACTTTCTGCCTTCAGACTCTTGGGTCCAGGTTTTGAAATGGCCATCGGGTCCGGGCCGAGTGCGGGCGGATTTGAAATCTGCGGTCTCGGGATCCCAATGCCTCCGGGACAGTTTCAGGTTCTTGAAGGGCTGGCAAGGGGGTTTGGGAGGGTAACCTGCTCCTTGTTCATTAATGGGGAGCTCCTTTAGGAGCTTGTTAAGGGGCATGTGTGGTTGGGATTAGAATTTTTGATGCTTTTCAGGCAAACCCAAGCGGTCTGGTTAGTGCACAGTGCTCGAGTTGGTCACAGGGGCCAAAGGAAGTTTATTTGCCTTTGTGTTAAAATGAAATTTTGTGAGCCAACCAGCACAGGTTGAGTGTTGGACCTCAACTTTGCAACTCAGGCCACATTCTGCCATGTTTCAGCTCCTGGCTCTAGTTTGGCATCACGGCTGCTAGCACCCAACAAGCAGTGCCTGCTTCCTGGAGGCATTCAGCATGTCTATTTGGACTCCAGCTCGCATCCTGCCCGATTAGGGCGTTGGAATTTAAAAACCACCTCACTGTGGTTCAGGCTCTGGACTCAGAATTCATCGGGGTCACCTGACCTCACTTTGAAAATCTGGCCTGTAATGTATTAATGTATAATATTAAGTCTTACTTACTAAAATGCTAATTCACCAGATACAAATCATGCTTTTTTAACATTAAAAGTATAAGGGAGTGTAGCACACAAGGTGCCGCAGTTCCAGTTCCAAAGCAATGTTGCCCATAATAGTATAGATAACACACAAAATGAGCACAGTGTTGTGCTGGATTAGTTTTTATAACATTTTTATTGAAGTAGGACATTGAGAAAGCAAGTTAAATAAACCCTTCCTCATCAACACCTCAACTAAATACAAATCATCCTTGTGCGATACAACAGAATTGAATGTAAAAAAAATTCCTACAAACGCCTTTTTGTCCTAAATACAGAAACTTATTGACTTTAATTGCAATTAATCAAAACTTAAAACATAATCTAAGAGTAGGTCTCCTGATTTTCGGATTTCATTTTTGCCGGAATCAGAATCACAAGTTGTTAGAAGTCTCGGAGCAAATACAAACTTGTCGGATCAGACTTTAGTTTAACCATCAACATATCTTTTGAAATTATTAATACAATACTTTTACAAAGCATCACCAATTATACAGCTGCAAAGGGGCATCATTAGCTGCACCCTCAGCACCTCCTGGTGTCAGCTGTGGCTCAGTTCATAGCACCCTCGCCTTTGAATCAGAGGGTTGTGGGTTCATATCCCACTCCCGGAAACCAAGAACTGTGATTGTACTCGAAAGAGTTGCAATCTGTGACTGTTGGTAACTTGAAAGAGTTTCCCTGTGGAAGTCTGTCTGAATGTGCTGCACGGGCTAATGTTTCCAGTTCCCCTACAGAGCAAAGGTTAAGTGCCCCCTGCGCTAAACAGGGGAATCAGGTGTTATTCCAGAACTGCTGTTTTCTAAGTTGAGTTTTTGGGGTTTTATCAGGTTTAACCTTACTTTGCCTTTCATGTTTAACTTTAGGCTCAATTAAACTTAACCCTAAAATCAGGAGGCTTATACCTAGAAGGGTATTTTCACTAAACAAACAAGCAAAAAATATTTTGTTATTAAATGATGCACAAAATATTCTATTTTATGTATTTTTTATTATTTGGAAATAAAATGGGTGATTGTTTCCAGTTCATTACTGGGTTATGGTATCAATATATCATAAAATAACTTCAAACAGTTCAGTTCAGTTGTAAAACACATTTTCCTAATATGCACCATGACTTTGCTGCATTATCAGTACAGCTCTCGATATTTTCGAGATCCTGGAAGGGTGAAATCCTCCTTTTAAATGAAAAGACAATTCTCTCCATAATTAACGATTGCTAACAAAATCATGGGAAGATACCACTTTGCAATATGTAGAACAAAACAGAAAATCCTGGGAAGACTCAGCACATCAGGCAGCATATATGAAGAAAGAAATCGAATTAAAATTTCAGACTGATGACCGGTTAACCCGCTGAGTATTTCCAGAATTTTCTGTTTTTATTTTAGATTTCCAGCTTCCAAAGTCTCTTAGATTGAAATATGTGGTTTTCGTTAAAGAAAGCTTGCATTTATATAGCGGCTTTCATGACCTCAGGACATCCCAAAGCACTTTTCAGCCAGTTAAATACTTTATTCCTTACAAGGAGCAACAGGCACTCTCCTTTTTATCATTCTAAGACTCTTTGTCCCACCACACTTTTTATTATAGCATTTTCATTGTCATCTACAAAACAACTCAGTTTGGCTTTCTCAGGTTCAATTATGGAATTGTTAAAAGTCCTGACACGATGCATGAATCATCTGCTACAACTTTAAGTTTGATTAATAATAATTGTACTGGGTGAATATGGCAGAATCTCAATTTGGTCTTAAAGCATCTGTTCTTCCTCCTCACTGGGAAAAAAAATACTTCCACCTTTAAAATAAAAGATAAACAAAATGGGCCAAAAGTACTTATTTTCTAATTAGTGACTGGGTTCTTATTGAGACAATGAGCACAGTGAAACAGTGCCATCTCTGCAAATGTCTGCTGCTGACTCCAAGGCTGCTTCCAGTTTGGTTTGACCAACATGTAATGTCTCCACGCAGTTGGCCTTCAAAACCATTTTGGATTACATCACCTGAAAATTAATGTGAAAGCAGCCTGGTGACCGAATGTAATAACCGCAGACTGCTTTATTCTAACCTTTTTTCTTATGGTGCGCTTGCTGCGGGGTAGAGGGTGTTGTTCTTGAGGAGCTTTGGCTGGTGTGTATAATATGTATCTGGCAGTGATGCTTTGAGTCGTTGATCTTTGGCTAAAGATTTCCATCACCTGGGTGCTGTCCTAGAACCACTTTTCAGTGTGCCATCCCAGTTATTTCAAAATGCTGAAAAAGTGAATCTTTCAGCATTAAAGCAGTCACCAGTGGATACCTAGAGATAGACACTAGGTAAGTTTTTAATGTATGAATTTAAAGATCAGCAGCAGTGGAAAGCAAGATGCGTTTTCCATTAAGATGACAAAATACTGATCGCTGCAAGTGGTTCTTTCTTGCACCTTCCCTTATTTGTTCCATCTGTGTGACGATGGGAGGACTTTCACTGTGTATGTAAAACTTCATTAATACTGAAAGCTACTTGTGTGTAGCTTGTGGGGAGAATAACTGACATCTAAGGCTGTGAGGTAATGAGGGACGGGGGGCAGAAGGGGCTGTTTGACTTTTGACGCTTTGGGGCAAGGGGTTAGATCCTTGATTTAAACCAGCAGAATTAAATCAGAAAAGAAAACATTGGAAATCTGAAATAAAAACCAAAAATGCTGGAAACCCTCAGCATGTTGGGCAGGGGACAGAAAGGTAAGGTTAACATTTCAGGCCACTGACCGCTCGTCGGAGCCTGAAACAACTCATAAGATGAGCAGCTTATAAGGAGGAGGGTTAAATTCTGCAGGCAGATTGTATTAACTTGGCTGGTCAGCTGGCATTCTCCTGAGTTTAGAAGATTGAGGGGTCATCCTATTTTAAAAGGTTAAAAGGATGCAGACACAATGGGCCGAATGGCCTCCTTCTGAATTGTAACAACTCTTGTGATTCTGGGCTCAATGGGACAGACAGTTTCCTCTGGTGTGAGAATCAAAAAGGAGACATCATTTTCAAATTAGAGGCAGAACGTTGAGGGGGGGAAAGCAGGAAGCACTTCTGCACAATAGGAGGTTCAAATGTGGAACTCCCTCCACGAAAGGCTGTGGACACAACTGGAGTTTCCAAAACTGAGGCGGATAGATTTTTGTTGAGTGAGGGCACTGAGAGATATGAAGTCAAAGTGTAGATCAACCACCCTCTAATTCAATGACAGAGCAAGGTCAAGGGACTGAATGGCTTCCTCCTGCACTGATCAAGAGAAAAGGGGGTGAGGGGGGTGGGGGAAGGAAACAGGGAACATTTGGCATAGCTGAGAGGAGTCCCGTGGTTCAGGAGCTTGGTGGAATGAAAAGGACAAGTCTGTACTGGTGTCTAAAGGCTTGATTCTTGTACTCTGTTGAGTTGGTTCCTGTGTGAGTTTAGCCTCAGGCTAAGAAATGGAAACTGAGCCAGGATTCCTGCTCCTAATTGATATCACTGGTGTAAATTGCATATAGGTGCAAAGGAGAGAATCACAGCCACTGATCATTCTCGGACTGCTATTAGCTGCAGACCCTCTAAGGGCCAGTTTTAACTGATAGCTTTTTAAAATTCATTCATGGGATTTGGGCATCACTGGCTAGGCCAGCATTTATTGCCCATCCCTTGTTCAAAGGGCATCTAAGAGTCAACCACCTATTGTGGGTCTGAGCCACATATAGGCCAGACTTCCTAGGATGGCAAATTCTTTCCCTAAAGGACATTAATGAGTCAGATGGGTTTTTACAACAATCGCCAATGGTTTCATGGTCATCATCAAACTTTTAATTCCAGATTTTTTTTATTGAATTCAAATGCTGCTATCTGCTGTGGCAGGATTCGAACCTGGGTCCCCAGAGCATTACCCTGGGTTTCTAAATTACTAGTCCAGCAACAATATCACTACACCTTCACCCAAGATGGAGTTACTTGGGCTGGATGAGAAACTATCTGGTCCACTGTACCCTGAGGCCGGGAAAATTTTAACTCTCGGGCCTGGTCTGCTGTGAGACTCCCTCCTGAACAAGGTGGGAAGCCCTCATTGGATGGTGGGTGGGAGAGGGATTTCAGACAGTCAGAGACCCAAAGCAACAGCCCCTGACAATCAAGTAAGTGACTGGGAAGGGGGTGAATAACCACATGCCAGTGAGCAGATCAGGGTGGGAGAATACCAGTTTGAAAATGTGTACAAACAGAGAGCTCACTTCACTGTGCATGTAACTGGCTTTAGCGTTCAGGGACTTCATGAAACTAAAGAAGCATCCTACCATCGCCTCAGGGCTGCTGTCACCAATTTCTTCAAATCTTCAACTTCCTGCCGCCAATTGAGAAAGGAAGCTCTCCTCCTACCAGTCAGCCAGGAAGATTTAAAGCCAGCTCCAAGAGGTAAAAAGGAGAGCTTTTGTGTTCACTCTCTTGCTCAACATTTTATTATGAAAGGTATGAACCCATTAACTATGCTCTGAATAATTGATATCAGCTATCAGACTGAACTCTGCTAACCAAGACATGGTGAATCGGATTGTATAATATTGCTTTCAGACAGTGACCCAGTTTAAGTTCAATGCTGGACTGTTGCAAAATTAAAAGGGAAGAAAATGTTTAAAATTACAGGGTGCTTCTCATAATGTTTGGAGTATTCAGATATTTTTCCAACACAAATGCACAAAATTGCTTGAGGTTGCTGTTGCGCTGTTCAGGGTGGGGACAATTCAGGCCTTCCCAACGATGCCTAAATGAATAAAAAGGTTGTTGTATGTTCTGGCAATGCAGGGCTCCCTCAGTACTGCACCGTGGCAGCAGCCTAGATCATGCACCCAGTTTCTTTGATGTGTTTGTCCCAGTAACGCAGATGCAAGCAGAGAGCTGATATATTTGTTGCGGGTTGGTGCTTGCTGGGGTCTGTAGCTAACAGGAATCTCTGTAAACTTTCAGTGGCATATCCGGGATGTCATCTCTTTCTGAGAATGAGAAGAAAGGTGTAAGATATTTTTAAAAATGATGATTATAAACTCAACAGTTTCCCAATGTGGTTAAATGAATGAACATACGAACTAGGAGCAGGAGTAGGAACCACTCCACCCTTCAAGCCCACTCTGCTGTTCAATAAGATCATGACGGCTCTTATTGTGACCTCCCGCCTACCCCCGATAACCTTTCACCCCCTTGTTAATCAAGAATCTATGTAATGAGCTATGGGAGACCAAACTATTCTAAATTGAAAAGTGTGCACCAGATCACTAAAAGAGAATCATTATAAAAAGTCTTCTGTATTGGTCTGTAATTTCAATGCAGGGAGTGGTCCCTATGACACTAGCAACAATTCTCCTTGTCCATCTGCAGCAGTTTTCACAATTCTGCACTGCAAACGGAGGTACATTCTCAATGTTCAGATGCAGAGTAACAGAACCTGGCAATGCCATCCAGGATAGTAGGTGCCAGCTCTGAGTCCCAGTTTGTGTTGAGTTGGATCATTACAGCTGCTGTCATTTCAGTGTTCTTCGCTACATGCAGCCATGTGATCTTTAATGTTCACCAGAGCTCACAGACAGGTTCTTGATTTAATATCAACCACCATTGACCAGAAACTGAACTGGACCAGCCATATAAATACTGTCGCTACAAAAGCAGGTCAGAGGCTAGGAATCCTGTGGTGAGTAATTCACCTCCTGACTCCCCAAAGCTTGTCCACCATCTACAAGGCACAGGTCAGGAGTGCGATGGAATACTCTGCACTGGCTTGGATGAGTGCAGCTCCCACACACTCAAGAAGCTTGAAGCCATTCAGGACAAAGCAGCTCCGCTTGACTGGCACCCCATCCACTCCCTCCATCACTGATGCACAGTGGCAGCAGTATGTACCATCTACAATATGCAGTGCAACAACTCTCCAGGATTCCTTCGACAACATCTTCCAAATCTCAGACCTTTACCATCTGGAAGATCAAGGGCAGCAGACACATGGGAACACCACCACCTGCAAGTTCCCCTCCAAACCACTCACCATCCTGACTTAGAAATATATCGTCGTTCCTTCACTGTTGCTGGGTCAAAATACAGGAACTTCCTGCCTAACAGCACTGTGGATGTACCTACACTACATGGACTACAGTGGTTCAAGAAGGCAGCTCACCACCACCTCCTCCAGGGCAATTTGGGATGGGCAATAAATTCTGGCCTTCACAGCTTTGCCTAGGCTCCAAAAATGGATGATAAAGGGATGTTGTATGCTCTGACAATGCAGGGCTCCCTCAGTACTGCACTATGGCAGCAGCCTGGATTATGCACTCAGTTTCTGCAATGAGACTTGAACCATCTCAGGATCTGAACACATAAGGTGGCTGGGGCTGAGAAATGAAGAATGGCTACATGGTCATTAGAAGCGAGGGATGCCAGTAACAGTGAACTCAATGCCTGGAGAGAATCGAATTGGAGAAACAGATAAGAACATGTTTTTAAAATTCCACAATGGAGGAAGCCATTGAATAATAACTCTGCAAAATAAGAAGGTTGTTAAAAGTAAGTTACTTAAATTCCCATTGTTACTTCTTTTTTCGTAGAATCCTAAAAACTTACAGCACAGAAAGTGGCCATTTGGCCCACTGTGCCTGTGCTGGCTCTTTGATAGAGCAGCTGTGCTTAGTCCTGACCCTGTCCATAACCCTGCACGTTTCCCATCCTCGACTCCCTTTTAAAATTATTGATGAAATCAGCTTCCACCAGCTTTTTGGTTTGAGTGTTCCAGATCCCCACAGTTCTCTGACAGAGTGTAAACATTTCTTTGCATTTCCCTTCCAGATCTTTTGTCAATGACTTTGAGGAAATTCTTTTTCTCTCTTTACTTTCTCATTACCTCATCATCGTAATGGTGCCCCTTCCCCCTCCCTCCACAGTGTTAGTCCTCTAACAGCCAATGGGGGTAGGTGGGCTGCTCAGGTATTTACAGCAGTGAAAACTGGTGTCTTGCGGTATAACAAAGTGGTCAAAGCTGCCTGGAGCTTTGCTGCAAACCAATTGTGGGAAGATGTTTGTGGATTTCTGTTACTACCCAGCTGGTGGAGCTAAAACCATGGGCAATATTGGGCCATGACAAATGTGTCTCCAAAATCTTTAGCCCTCCTTTCAGAGACATCTCCTTTTAACGAAAAATATGTTCAAGCGTTTTTACAGTAAGGGGGGTTGAAATTAAATATTGTAAGTTCCTGAAAAGGAAGATACTGCACATACAGGGTGTCAGATGAGAAATAAATAGTAGAGCAGCACTGAGGGTCAAGTGGCAGTTGTGGGAGAGCAGCTGAGGTTTGGCGCTGGATCCTTTAAACTAAGAGAAGAGAGATAAACTGGCAAATTAATATGGGTTTTACTGAAGGGGCGTAGACCTGAAATATTAACCTGATCTTTCATCCTCCACAGATTTTGCCTGACCTGCTGCCAGGTTCCAGCAATTTATGTTTTTACACCATATTTTCAACATCTGCAGTGTTGTGCTATTTGCTTCGAGCATATTAGTAGAAATATGGGAAAAGGGGAGTGCAGCAAAGAAGTAACAGTGGAATGATTGCTAGTTGATGTAACAGATCACAGTCAAACAACGCAACAATGCATTAAAGAAATAAAGAATGTCTGAATTGCTGAGACATTTCAAAGGAAAGGGCAAACAATTCAGAGAGATGCTAGATACAGGATGTCTCTGGATCATTAGGTTTGAAATTAAATTCTTTTTTAATTTGTTCATGGGACGTGAGCATTGTTGACCAGAATTTATTGCCCATCCCTAATAGCCTTTGAGAAGGTGGTGATGAGCTGCCTTCTTGAACCGCCTGGCTTAGATATGATCACCCCAAATGCCCAAAAGCACTTTACAGCCAACGAAGTACTTTACGAAGTGTAGTTATTGTTGTATACAGAACACATGACATCTATTTTGCGCACAGTAAACTCCCACATACAGCAATGTAATAATGACCAGATCAACTTTTTTTGTGAAATTGCATGAGGGATTAATTTTGGCAATACATTGGGTGGAACTTCTCTACTCTTCTTCAAAATAGTGCCATGGGATCTTTTATGTCCATCTGAGAGGACAGATGGAGCTTTGGTTAAACATCTCATCTGATAGACAGCACCTCCAACAGTGCAGCACTCCCTCAGTACTGCCCTCTAATGGTGCAGCATTCCCTCAATACTGCCACTCTGGCACTGCAGCACTCCCTCAATACTGCCACTCTGGCACTGCAGCACTTCCTCTGTACTGCCCGTCCTACAGTGCAATGCTCCCTCTGTACTGCCCCTCCGATAGTTCCCTCCATACTGACTTTCTGACAGTGCAGTGTTCCCTCAGTACAGATCAACCGAAAGTGCGGCCCTCCCTTTGTACTGCCCCTCCGACAGTGCCATGTTCCCTCCATACTGGCCCTCTGACAATGCAATGCCCCCTCAGTACTGACCCTCTGACAATGCAGCACTCCCTCAGTACTGACCCTCCAACAGTGCGGCACTCCCTCAGTACTGACCCTCCGACAGTGCCATGTTCCCTCCATACTGGCCCTCTGACAGTGCAATGCCCCCTCAGTACTGACCCTCTGACAGTGCAATGCCCCCTCAGTACTGACCCTCTGACAGTGCGGCACTCCCTCAGTACTGACCCTCCGACAGTGTGGCACTCCCTCAGTACTGACCCTCCCACAGTGCGGCAATCCCTCAGTACTGACCCTCCGACAGTGCGGCACTCCCTCTGTACTGACCCTCCGACAGTGCGGCACTCCCTCAGTACTGACCCTCCCACAGTACCACATTCCCTCAGCAGTGACCCTCCGACAATGCAGCACTCCCTCAGTACTGTGTGTAGAGCGTCAGCCTGGATTGTTGCGCTCAAACATTGGAGTAGGGATTGAAACCAGAATCTCTTACTCAGAGGTGATGGTGCTATCCGGTGTGTCATGGCTGACACATTGGGCTGAATATTCCTGTGGGGTTTGGACCCCTGAATTTGGGGCCAAATGGGGGTCCCGAGACCACACTTGCCGGCAGCGAAACTGGTGGAGCAATCCTCTTGGAGGGGGGTCTCCTAACTGGCTACCTCTGAGCTCACCTCTGAGGGGGACAGGGGGGCAGTGGGCTCCTGTGAAGTTGCTGGTCCAGCCAGAGAGTCGGCGATTATAGAGCCCCAGCAGCTTCACCGGGAGTGGCGGACTGTGCTGAGGTAGCTCAGAGGCAGCGAGGAATGCCTCAACATGGAGGCATGGATTGAACTCACAAATTAGAGGAGCTGAAGCCTTTAGGTCACTTGGAGCAGAGGCGGAAACCCCTCCGGATGGATTGTTTGGGCCCTGGGTGCGGCCTCTCCTGCCCAAGGCCCTATCATTGGGGCACGGAATCCTCCTTCTCCCAAGGCCCAGTCGCAGCATGGAAGGCTGCCTCCACTGAGCCGGCGGTCTCCGCACTCAGTGATAGGGCGCGCTTGTCCTCTGGCAAAATGTCAGAGAAGGAAAAAGTCACCGCAATTTCATCCTTAACCATCATAATTAGCTCGCTGGGACTGCTAGTTCAAATCCCAGCCCAACCCTGGGGCAGGCCCCAGCAGCAGCAATACACCCGGCGGCCATCCTGGCAGGACTTCCCCCTTATTTCCCAGTGCCACCCCCTCAACCTCCCCAACACCCCCAACAAGCCCGCCATCCCCAGGCTGGGAAAATTCAGCCCATTGACGCAGGTCATCACATTATAATGTGTAGCCTGAGTCCTAGGCTCAGAAAGAGCTGATACAATGACTAAGTGGGACCCAAACAATCAACAAAATAAAAATGCAGCAAATGTGTCAGCTGATCGAGAACACAATGAGCAATGGGTGGAAGAAAGTGGGATCCTCTGAAATAATGAACCACATCTGCCCACACAATGCCAGGCAATAAGATTGGGTGAGGAACATTGTGAAATAATTATTACAATTATTGTGGGCTTTAATTAAAAGCCATGCGATTCTCTGTTCACTTAAATCATGAAGTCGACTGAAACTATCAAGCTTTTTAATTTTTGAATATTCTGAAGAGAAACAGCTCTTACATTTAAAAGTTACCACGTTGGAGTACATCAGTCTTTGATACATTACTGTATAATAAAAACAAAGTATGCAAATACACACGGTTGTTTAATGAGAAATGGATCATCTCTTTGATGGGCAAGATCTTCGGATTGTGTTGAAATAGCTAATTATAAACTGACAACTACAGGTGCAGCAATTCACATGAAACAGCTTCAAAGGGAAGAGATGTTAAAGTGGGATTGAAGGGTACAAAGTGGTTCAAATCACTGTTATTGGTGCACATTCCTTTTTAACAGGGCTGCCTCTTGCACCACCTGTTTCTCCACGCCCACCAGCCGCCCCCTTGCCCTGGGCTGGAACTCACCTTACATTCTGGAGACGTCCATATAAAGAAGATTGTGATCAAACAAACGGTGGGGAGAAGCAGAGAGCAATGTTTCTGCTGACACTGAGTATGGGACCAGCACTTCCCCATCAGAATAAAGAGGACAATATCCCATTTCACAGAACACCCTGATTTAAGCAGGCCATTGCCCTGTACACTTCAATTTCACAACCTCAACATTAAATATTTAAGAATCATTCCTCCCCTGCCAATTCCTCTGGTTAGAACACTGAGCATTAAAACCTGTTGATCTCAGCTAGCATGCTGGGCCTCGGCATTATAGGGTTAGGTGAAGGGAAACAAAATGTGCCAGGGAGATTAAAGCAGGGATGCGCATAGCCACTGGCAGGGCCAGCATTTAGTGCCCAACCCTAATTGCCCTTGGGAAGGTGGTGGTGAGCCACCTTCTTGAACCGCTGCAGCCCATGTGGTGTAGGTACACCCACAGTGCTGTTAGGAAGAGAGCACCTTTTTAAAAGAATGGTACCTTTGCAAAATTATCAAGCCTCACTTTGTAGGTGAAATAGAGACCAGGGTTTTACTGTTAGTGCAGAGGTCCTGAAGGTGGGAGGAAATGCATGTGGCTGGCATGCATGGGTGGGTGGCGGGACCTCCCCCTGTGTTTACAGGTGAAGTTAATTCAGTGTCTGCCGCCAGGGCTGCTGTCCTGTTAAGCGTGGCGGCCCGTACCCAAGACCTGCCCAATCAGAGGGCCAGCAGCTTAGCAGCATCACCAGAAGTGGTGGATGGTGCTGAGGCAAGCTGGAAGCCAGGGGCCCACAGCCGGTAGGTGAAGACAAGATGTAAAATTAAGAAAGGGCTGAGGGCTGGAGAGTCATAACCCCTCTGGAGAAATGACTGGGGCTGTGGGGACAGCCTTCCCTTTGTGTCTCATAAATCCTTATTCCCTGGGCTGCTGTTGATGGGGCGGGGGTGGGGTCGAACTGACCCAGCTCTGTGCAATATTACTGGCCCTCTCGCCCCGCCTTCCAGCCCACCTCCCGGGGGCAGGTAAAGCCAGAAAGTTAGAAGACATGGGTCTCACATTTGTCAAAATATCACATGCACATCATCTCAGTTCCAGGATATCACTGCAGGAGTTCCTCAGGGGAGTGTCTTGGCCCAGCCATTTTCAGCTCCTTCACCAATGACCTTCCTTCCATCATAAGGTCAGAAGTGGGGATATTCGCTGATGATTGCACAGTGTTCAGCACCATTCACAACTCCTCAGATACTGAAGCAGTCCATGTTCAAATGCAGCAAGACCTGGACACTATCCAGGTTTGGGCTGATGTGTAACACGATGTTACTTGCTACTTAAGTGCCAGGCAATGACTACCTCCAACAGGAAAGAATCTAACCATCGCCCCTTGACATTCAATGGCATTACCATCACTGAATCCCCAGCCATCAACATCCTGGGGGTTACCATTGACCAGAAACTGAACTGCACTCACCATATAAATACTGTGGCTACAAAAGCAGGTCAGAGACTGGGAATTCTGTGGTGAGTAACTCACCTCCTGACTCCCCAAGCATTATTTGACAGCACCTTCCAAACCCACGACCTCTACCACAAAGAAGGTCAAGGGGAGCAGATATGTGGGAACACCACCACCTCCAAGCTCCCCCCTATCACACACTATCCTGATTTGGAAACATATCAACACTCTCTGTCGCTGGGTCAAAATCCTGGAACTCCCTCCCTAACAGCACTGTAGATGTACCTACACCACATGGACTGCAGCGGATCAAGGAGGCAGCTCACTACCACCTTCTCAAGGGTAATTAGGGATGGGCAATAAATGCTGGTCTAGCCAATGGTTAAAGAAGAAGACACATAAGATGACACTGTGACATCGGGCAGAATTTTACATTGGGTGTGTGGGCACGCACCCGACATGCTGGAATGTAAAATGACGGGTGATAATGCCGGGCGTGCGTCCTTATGTCATTGCGAAGTTGCGCGGTATTTCATTTGGTGGGCGTGTGCCAGAGTCGGCTGCGCACCCGCCGATAATTGAAAGGCCCATTAAGGCCACTAACCAGATAATTAACCTGAATTTTACGCTGCCCAGCGGGCAGACAAAAAAGCCAAACGGCCTTTACATTTTTTAGGAAGCCTCATGCACGAGTGGGATGAGGTTTCCTGAAGCTAATGCAAATTAAATTAAAAAGTTTCATTTGAACTTACAAACATGTCCCATCTCCATGTGACTCAGATACATGAGGGGATATGTTTCATTGGATTTTTCTGCTCCTCATTAATTTTTTTCAAAAAGCGCTTCAATCTCCCTGAGGCAGTTCTCCTTACGGGCGCATATGCAAACTGCGTGCTAGGCCCGGCTCTCCCTCCTCCCTCCTCCCCCCCCCCGGCTGCACAGGCAGCGCTACCGCTCGCGATCCAAGCAGGGTGGGCCTTAATTGGCCCACCAGTGTGAAATCGCGATGCGGAGCCGATCGTGGGCAGCAGTCAGCTCCGTGACTGACCCCGCTCGCTCCCACCAAGCCCCACCCCACCTCGACAAATGGAAAATCCTGGCCATGATTCATTTAGATACTCCAAACATTTGCAAATAAAGGGAAAAGGTTTGCCAAGCATGTTTCCTTGAAGGTAATAGGATTTAAATGCTGAAAAGCACACCTGGCAACGGAAGAGTTCATAAGAATAAAGAAAAAATGCAAATTGTTTCCGTTTTAAACTTTTCTTAAAACATGGAACAACCCATACTGTATGAAACTTGCTGCATCTCCAATTTAATGCATCCTGGGACAGATTATACTGGAGTGGAGCATATCACAACATGCCCCATTCTTTAGACATGTTTTTTTTTGCAATCTTCAGCTCAAAAGATTTCACCCTGTATCCAGCTGGCAGCAACAACTGATAACATGGGCAACAGGGACATCTGAGGGATCTCTGAATGACAGGAACAACAGTCCAATGCCTTAACCAATGCGATTTAAGGGTTGAGAAAGAGACGAGAATGACGGATAAATATTTGAAGGGAAAGAGAAGGAGGTGTGGGGCTAATTGGGTAGCTCTTCCAAAGCATCAGCACAAACACGATGGGCTGAATGGCCTCCTTCTGTGCTGTGGGATTCTATGAGAGAGAAATGGAACCTATCGGCATGCAATCGAGAAAGGAAATAAAGGAAGAGAGGTTGATTGATCTTCTTGGTTAGAAGGCGTCAGTTATTTTCACCCATGAAACTGACTGCTAGTAAAGTAAAAATCTGAGGAGTACTCAACTCTATTTATTATCTACTGGACATTATGTGCAAACCTTGGCTAAAAAGTAATTGCAACTTGGATATAGTAATTCATTCCTCCCAAGAATTCAATCAAATTGTACAATGGCTTAACTGGGATAGTCCAGCCCCATCGTGGAGATTCAGTGACCCAGCCGGCAGGACCAGATGGCTAGCAAATCCTGCCCAAAATCCGTGTGTTTCTTCTCAAGTATCCATCCTGTATTTAAGTTTAAGTTCCTCCATTCCCCTTTCAGCTCTGACTTCTTTCTGCCAAGACGGTGAACAAGCAACAAGTTCTGACGCCCATGGTCTATGTTCAGCTGCTTAAAGGGACAGGAGTACGGCTCTGGATAGCTTGTTTATTGGTTCCCCTCTCTCTTCCACGCTTGCTGGCACTTTTGGCAAGGACATAGCCACGTTTTCATATTATTACTGACAATCACAAATAACTAAAGACTGAGAATTCATGATTCAAAGTTTTAAGACCAAAGGCAGTTTTATTTATGATTTTCTTTTTTTGCGACGAATAACGAGTGGACAAGATTTTGGACAAGATTTTTAACTCACTCCAAATCCACTCACTTGCAGCAAGTTAAAATAGGGTTCATCATCCTCTTTATTATTGGTAATCCAGTAATTAAATGAAGCAGAGAGTCAATAGGAAGGTAGTGGTAGTGCCCAGGTTCAATTACATCAAGGCACAATTACTGATTTTATGACACAGGACCTGAAAGGACATAATAGCTCTCCAGCAGCAAGCTACCAGCTGGTAATTGAATCACATGCTGGAACATCATCATAAAATGACAAAGCAAAGCTCATGTTTTATAATCAATAGAACGATGAGATTGAATTATTGCCGCTTCACTCATTGCCAATTATTACCTACTTAAAACTTTATTTTAAATAGAATTAAATATGACGTAGTGGGAATTATGGAGTGTGCAGGGGGGAAAAATAAGCCATCATCAAGGTGCAAGTATAGAACATCACTTTTTTTTATTCATTTACGGGATGTGGGCTTCGCAGGCTGGGCCATCCCTAGTTGCCCTTGAGAAGGTGATGGTGAGCTGCCTTCTTGAACCACTGCAGTCCATGTGGTGTAGGTACACCCACAGTGCTGTTAGGAAGGGAGTTCCTGGATTTTGACCCAGCGACAGTGAAGGAACAGCGATATATTTCCAAGTCAGGATGGTGAGTGGCTTGGAGGGGAACTTCCAGCTGGTGGTGGTGTTCCCACGTGTCTGCTGTCCTTGTCCTTCTAGAGGGTAACGGTCATGGGTTTGGAAGGTGCTGCCTAAGGAGCCTGTGGTGAGTTTCAGCAGTGCATCTTGTAGATTGTACACACTGCTGCTACTGTGCATCGGTGGTGGAGGGAGTGAATGTTTGTGGAAGGGGAATGTTTGTGGAAGACAGTGGCGTAGTGGTATTGTCACTGGACTAATAATCCAGAGACCCAGGGTAATGCTCTGGGGATCCAGGCTTGAATCTCACCATGGCAGAATTTAATAAAAATCTGGGATTAAAAGTCTGATGATGATCATGAAACCTTGTCGATTGTCATAAAAACCCATCTGGTCTCTAATGTCCTTTAGGGAAGGAAATCTGCTGTCCTACCTGGTCTGGCCTACATGTGACTCAGAAATGGCTGAGCAAGCCACTCAGTTGTATCAACCCACTAAAAAGTCAATCACATATTTTATGGACTTTAGTTTTCCACCTGATAACAGACAAATAATAGGTTTCTCAGGGGAATTTACATAAAAAGAAATGATAGGATATAATTGGATTGGAAGCAGTTCAGTGAAGGTCCACTGGACTGATTCCTGAGGAAGGGCTGAATATAAGGAAAGGTTGAATAGGTCGGGCCTGCACCCATTGGAATTTAGAAGAGGTGGTCTTATTGAAATATGTGAGATCCCGAGGGGATTTGACAAGGTGGATGCTGAAAGGATGTTTGTTTCCTCTTATGGGAGAGACTAGAACTAGGGGACATGGGTTAAAATAAGAGGTTTCCCATTTAAGACTGAGATGAGAAGAATTAGTCCATGGAATTCTCTTCCCCAGAAAGCAGTAGAGGCTGGGTCACTGAATATACTCAAGGCTGAGTTAGACAGAATTCTGACTGACAAGAAAACAAGAAATTGTAGTATTTTTCTTTTGGTAATATCACTGTCATATTTCTTATGCACTGGAAGACAAGCTGCTGGGGGTTTTTAGATATGGTAACTGGAGTAAGAGACAGAGTGACTGCGGAAGTCTAAAACCAACAGTAAGAAGTGGTTTTGATATGTTAATGAAACAAGAGGAACTTCAATCAGAATTTTACATGAAGCCATAACAGGTGTAGTTTTGAATTGAGTTGTTTAATTCAAAGCGGGATATATGCAGGTTGTAAATGGTGTAAGTAAGTGAGGTAAAGATAAGGTAAGTATATATTTTTTAAAGCCTAAGAGCTGGAGTAAAGAAACGAGTTTAATCAATTCTGGGGAGAAAGCATTTCTGAAAAGACTGGTTGAAACAATAGAGAGATCAAAGGGAAGGAACACATTTAAGGAAATACTGAAGCCTATGTGAGGGGATATCTGTTTAGATCTCCCGGAAGACAGTAGGATGGCTGGTCAGAACTCCCTGAAGACAGTGTGAACAAGACCAGACCTGGAGAACCTGTTGCTGTCAGATTCAGAGGACACCCCGAGGAAAAAGGCACTGTGTGGTAAAAATTACTGGAATTCTATAGATTTTAAAATCTATAAGGATAGTTGCTGAACAGAAAAGAGCAAGGTTAGCTCTGAGGGCAAAAACAAAAAACTGCGGATGCTGGAAATCCAGCATCCTGGATGGTGTGGAGCTTCATGAGTGTTGTTGGAGCTGCACTCATCCAGGCAAGTGGAGGGTGTTTAATTATAATTGTGCCTTGTAAATGATGGAAAGGCTTTGGGGAGGTGAGCTACTTGACACAGAATTCCCAGCCTCTAACCTGCTCCTCTCTCCATAGTGTTAATGTAGTTAGTCCAGGCACTTCCTGGTTTCCTGGTCATCAGTAACCACCCCCTCCCCCACCCCAGGATATTGATGGTGGGGAATTCAGTGATTGTAATGACATGCTGAGGTGGTTAGAGTTTCTATTAACTATAACAATTAGGAGTTTGGGTTTATGCAGCAGGGTAAGAGTTAAATTAAATTCACAGTAGAGTAGGTTCTTGAAAGCAGTTTTGAAAAAAGGTTTACCATGCAGTAGTTAAACATGAGTTCTATCTCTATGTTTCCCTACATATGAAATCTCAATTGGGGCAATTGGAGAAGTGCCAAGTTAAACAGAGACAATCCAAATTCATCAAAAATTGAAATGACAGTCACATTACATACTAAAATACCTTCCAATTCAACCTGAATGTTCCTAGCAAGTCGCTACTAGCCATACAGTACTGGAAATAGGATCAGCATGGCACCTACACAAACCAGAGGAATATGTTGAAAGAACAGTGTTTCCATAGTTTAACCTCCCTCTCACTCTCATCACAAGTGTGGGCCCTTTCCTTCTTTACA
This sequence comes from Cetorhinus maximus, assembly GCF_964194155.1. Taxonomy (NCBI): domain Eukaryota; kingdom Metazoa; phylum Chordata; class Chondrichthyes; order Lamniformes; family Cetorhinidae; genus Cetorhinus; species Cetorhinus maximus. Next base: position 181,950,868 of record NC_135880.1, read on the forward strand.
TTAAATTTAAGACAAGGTTGAGACACAGTGATAAAGCTTAAAAGGTTCTACCTGAAATATTAACCTATCTTTGTCTGTCAGAATCAGCTTCTTCAAGGTCAAATGAGTGGGGAAATCAGTCATTCGAAAGATGCACCATGTAGAGGGACCTCATTTGTCCTTACTGCATGATAAAGTACACACTGAAGCAATGATTGTGATGTACTGCTAGATGGAAAACCACCCAGTTTATATCAGAGTAATTGAGCATCATTTGTTTATTCGTTGTAATATTACTTAAGTGGGGGGATTCTCTCTGAATTTCACTGACTAATGTTCCCAAGAAAGCCATTGCATACATCCAGCAAATGTCTACTGTGTAACAGATGGATGAGACTGAGTCACAAGCTCATCTTGTGCTAGTAAGCTTGACAGAAATTGGCTGAAATCAGAGTGTAATCACATGCCTTAAAATAACCCTGCCTCATTTTGTTTAATAAATCAGAAGAAGCCAAACACTATCGTGTTTTCTTTTCAGAAACCCAGAAATTTTTGGTTTTATTTTTGCAGTATCTTATGTGAAGTTCTACACCTTATTGCACAGAACAAGGTCCTTTCATTCAACATTGTGGGGACCATTTGTGTTTTCATAAAAGTATAATGTACAGGGGGTGGGGGGAAGATTGGGACCACAATCACAGATAGAGAGTAAGTTTAACACATGGAGTTCAGTTGTTACCATCCATTAAGAATGTTTAACTCTAATGCAAACCTCCATTTTCATTGCTTAACAGTCAGGAGCACGAACAGGAACTCAAATTCTGCAGGTATTGAATTACCAATTTTAGCACTTTGGTTGCAAGAAGTTGACAAGTAGAGAGGCCTGTCACTGCCCCACAGGGTTGAATAGAGGCATCCAAAGTTCTTCCTGGATGTCTTTGGCTGTCTTAATTCACAAAAGTAACTGGGGTTAGATCGCAAATCAGCCATGGTCTCAGTGAATTGTGGAACAAACCCAAGGCATTAAATAACTCCCTCCTATTCCAATGAAAGTATCGCTGAGAATGAGGAATAGCAGCTGTATAGTGCTTTTAACGTAGAACGTTCTTGATTTTTAGAATAGACAGAACACCTAATCATAAATAACAAAAAATTCTAACAATCTCCTGTGGTGCCAGCCCTTCACTAGTACAGAAGCTGTTAAAATAACAACATTAAGAATAGGAAAACAATTCGCAAAGGCTTGAGGAAAATGAGTCCTGAGCACGAGAATAAGTGATTAGGTGAATGAAATACTTGCTCATACAGGTGGGTTTAAGGAGGATCTTAAAAGAAGAGAGGGAGGGTGAAGATTGGGAGGCTGGTCAGGAGAGTATTAGGATAGCCGAGTTTGGATAACAGAGTGGGTTTCAACAGCAGGAACTATACAATGTTAGAGGTAAAAAAGGGGAACTTACTGATGGAGTGAATATGGTGTCGGAAGCTCGGTTTGCGGCAAGCAGGATACCGAGAATCCGAATACTTTGACGCAAGATAAGGAAGCAAATGGAATTGGCAGTGAGGGTACTGAATTTTTGATTGTATAAAATTAGTTTATGGCTCATCCCGAACTAGATATCAGAAGAGCAGCCTCTCTTATATTTTTGTGAAGCACAGTGGGCCATTTCGTGCATTAGAAATTATATTGAATTATGTGACATTCCTGGATATTTTCCAATGTTGATTTAATTGATGAAATTACTGACTGCAGAAAACATTTTCTGCCCAGTTTAACACTGGATGGATAATTCAAACTGTCAGAAACTCCAGTGAAACACTAGAAAATTTACAAATACCAGAAATATTCTCAAAGTGTAAATGATCAGTCTTGGTTTACTGATTCTTACCTTTTTCCAGGTCTATATAGCTTATGATAAAGTGAATTAGATCGTTAGGTATGTGGAAATAAATTAACATGCATAAAAATTAGGACTTACCAACGTGAAACAAGGTCACAAACTCTTGAAACAAAAAGGACAGAATTGAAAAAACGAGAAAACGTGCATTTATATAGAGCCCTGTCACGTCCTCGGGATATTACAAAAAGCTTCACGGCTAGTTTTCACTCTGAGTTAGCCAAACCAATTTGTCTGCGGCAAGTCTGATAAATGACCATTTAATTTATATTTTGATTTCTAAAATTTGTGCTCATGGAATCTTACACTTTTGAATATATCCTGTTCTGAGTTAGCAGGCTGGAAGTATTTGCTTTTTTGTTTTCCTCCCCATCGCTTCCATTGGGATGAAATAGCTGCTCAAAGGTGTTGCAGGAAGCTGTTTTGAGAATGGTATCTCAGTCAGGAGTGGCTTAATGGTAGTAAACATAAGTGACTTGATCTACATATGCTTTCTTTTTAACCCTATTTGGAAATGAATTAATGGTTGCTGAAAGAATAGCGGATCATGTAAAAGATGCTTACAGCGGTACATACCAATGGTTCTAATTCCTTGCGGTCTACGAGGTTAAATTCTGTTACAAAGTAATAAAAGTGTTTATAACACGTATTAACGTGTGCCTCTGCTCCCATGGTTCCAAGCCGATCAAAGTGGTGAATGTAAACATGAACGAAGACTCGAAAGAGTCGACAGAGAATCTTCTTGCAAATCTGAAGAAAGTTCTTGGGAAAGGGAATTCCTGTGAAACAAAAATGGAAGAAAAAAGAAAAAAAGGGCATAATGAAACATTGACCTGTTGGGAGACTATTCACGGCAAATACAATGTACAGCTTCTTCCCAACTCCATCAGTTTAAACCCAGAGTATCCCCAGATACTGTACTTTAGTTTCAAAGGGGAGGCCATAGGTTTCTACATAGGAAGAAGGGGGCATTCCTGTTCCTTCTGGCTCACAAGGAAATTGATCATTTTTCCTGGCCCTGATCCTGACAGCTTGGGTTTGTTGGGGAAAGCCATCACTGGGAATTTAGGAAAATTAAACAGATTTCTTCACTTGTCTACGCCATGAGGAAATTATGTTCCTTTATGCTTCAAGTAAATCATGTACAGAAAGGTTCGCTCTGAACTAGAAATATGTGGCTTGGGGAGAAAAACAAGGCAAAACATTTTACAAAACTGACTAGTAAATGGCTTTTTGAATGAGGAAGAAACGAACAGTTCTCTTTCACAAGGACAGTATAAATGTTAGAGAGGACTCTGGTACTTAAAGGGGCAGCATTAATCATATCACAGGGTCTTTATAAACACCATGGCCAACGGCACAATAACTTGAGCAATCATCCACATTTTTGTAAAAGTTACTGTTGTCATGTGAAACCCACATAGTGATGGACGATGCTGCAACAGATAGCATTACTGGAATAGCTGTAGCACAAACTCTCCCAGTGTAGTTCCATAGGGAGAGACTGCTCTTCCAGAAACAGGGACCAATCAGAAACTTTCCCCCCAAGGGCAACAATGTGAATCAAGCAGTTCGAAATGCAAAACCCTGACACATGATAATTCTCTGGTGTTTCTGAGGTGCAGCAGCATCACCAAATTGTCCCAACACCAGGTGCTAAATAATGAAGCAAGTCAGAGCCTTTCAGCCACTCAACACAGGAGAAAGAAAAATCAATATTTGTAAACTGCCACTTATTGTAGTCTCCCAGGGTAACCTCCGGGGAGTAAAAGACTGCCACCAATCACACGCAGTATGCTTTCATGGGATTCTGATCACAGTCTGGTTCTCAGCAACCTGTTAGGCCACAGGAGTAATGCTTCACTGACAAGCCCATTTGCCTAATTTAAGATTTGGTGCATGACCGCTTGATGACCCCTGCTGCAAGCTCTGTTTCATTTTGTTAGTGGCAATATGTGTTGTATTTAGGGTCGATGCATGTTTGCCAGCATTAAGGACATTCATCAAAATTGTTAAGAACAAAGGGCAATGCTTCCTATTTAGATTTAATAGCTCTGTCTTATTCAACATACATTGTATGTACTGGTGGTTATTTTTTATGTAATCAATTGTGGACTGTCTCAAAAAACTGGGTTCTTCAATGATGAATTGGTAATTGTTCAGTGCAGATGTAATCACACACCATTTACAAGGTGAATAACCCCATCTAACATCGCACTTGCTGCCACCAAAACTAAAATCCTAACTTGAATAAAATGTACCCACTAAAGCAATTTGATTTAAAAATGGTGACAAGGGATTAACTCACAGGCTGGAATCTCACTGCAGAGTTCTGACAATGATTATAAACCATGTTACAATCTAGTTAGTACTGTTAGCAATGTTAGTATTTAAAAAGAAATCCATATACCTTGTTTAAACCAATAGAACTATGCCACAAGATTTCATTTTTATTTTAACAAAACAAACTTTAGTATATATAAAAGGTTTAAACAAAACAAGCACTATTAACTTAACAATATGGTTTATAACTATATTGTCTTACGCACGCAGATTTACTTCCTACTTTCCCCAAGGTTTCTCTTATAAGAGAATTACTTTTGTAGCGACCATCCATAAGTATGCCACAATCCTCAGGAAAATTTTCCTCAGCTCCAGCTATTCTCAGGGGTAAAACTTTCATTTACCCTCTCCTGACTGTGGAGGCCTCAGTTCCTCATTCTGGTTACTTTTCCAATACTTCCAAGCTAGTCTACTGGTTACTTTCTTTTGCAGTAAGACACGTGGGGCCCGTAGCTTCAGCCAGCAGCTTCAAACTAGACATTCTTCCAGCTTCGGTTCCCTCACAAGGTTCAAACTGAGATTAAGCCTCACCCGCCTTCCAAGCAGTCAATAATGATTGTCATTTATTTTGGCTAGCTTCTCTCAGTGAGCTGCAAACCACATGAGGTCCAAACTGCAACTAAAAAAAACCTCTCACAGCAAACACCCAGATAACCTGAAACCATAAAGTCTTCCGAAGCTCCATCCGTCTCCATGACAACATAACCTGCTCTGGCCTATCCTCAAACTGATCTTTAAGCCAATTTCCCTCATTTACAATTTCTCCAGCTAAGTAAGCCCACCTGTTGTTTTATGGCTCCCTCTCTTCTATTCTGACTCTATTAGACAAACATGGGTAATCTTCTGAAAGGCCATTTATTTTGGTGCTTTGGCAATCACTAGAGTCCAGCATTTTAATTACCTTACCTTTACAACAATAATCTTCCCAGAACTAAACATTACCTCTAAAATATTAACACGAACCATGATTAGATATTTGCAACAACCATTTAGTCTTCTCTATTTTCTATCTCCCACACATGTGCTCTCACTGTTTCCCCTCCCTCCCAGAACCATGATAGAATAGGGTTCCTCTTTTTTTCACCTCCCAGTCCATTAGCCTTTGCATTCAATGAATCATCCTCTTCCATTTCCACCACCACCAAAAACATACTTCCCTCTCATTTCAACATTCCAAAGGGACCATTCCTGCCATGACACATAGTCCACTCTTCAATCACTACCAACAGGCACTCCCCTTCCCATGGCACCTTCCTGTGCAAGCACAGGAGATGTAACACCTGCCTTTTACCTCCTCCCTTCTCACCATCCTCAGTCCCAAACACTCCTTCCAGATAAAATGACAATTTATTTGTACTTCTTTCAATTTATTATACTGCATTTGCTGCTCACAAGGCAGTCTCACAGCAAACCCAAATCAGCCCACAGCATGACCCTGAGTTTGCAGTTGCCTGTCATTTTAATTCTCGGCTCCATTCTCACTCTGACTTCTCTGTCCTCAGCCCCCGCCATGGTTCTAATGAAGGTCAACAGAATCTCAAGGAACAGCACATCATCTTTTGATTAGGCATTTTACAGGCTTCTGCGCTCAACACTGAGTTCAACAATTTCAGATCAGGGCCACTGCCTCCATATTTTGGGCAACAGCTATTGGTGATGATTCTGCTGTTCCCATTTACATCTCCTCTGGACACATGTTTGATTTCTTCACTTGTCCCATTACCATCTCCTTTTGCCTCTCACCATCATCCCTTTTGTCATTTAATCTCTCTTACATTCCACCCTGTCACAGGCCTTCCCATTTGTTCTTCCTCCTCCTCCTCCTTTCCCCCACCCCCACCCCTTTCCCTGCCTCTACACTTGCTTAAAGCCTGTTACATACCTTCCAGTTCTGGTATTCATTAAACTGAAACATTAACTCTGTTTCTCTCTCCACAGATGCTGCCAGAGGTGCTGAGTATTTTCAGCATTTATATTTTAGGATTTTTGTTGCTTTTTTGGGTGTTATTTCAACTTCTTGTTTAAATCACTGCATTGTAATTATTTTTGTGAAATGAAGTAGAGTATTAAGAAATTAGCAGGAAAAGTGTCTCTCCCATGATGAATATTTAATGCTCACTACACAACCCATCCAAAAGGAGCATCTCTGCAGAAGTATTCCAGATACTTGTGGGGGAGATGGTGGTACAGTGTTAATGTCACTGGACTAGTAATCCAGAGGCCCAGGCTAATTATCTGGGTGTGTGGGTTTAAATCCCACCAATTTAAATTAAATTGATAAATCATAAATCTGGAATTGAAAGCTTGTCTCAGTAATGGTGACTATGAAACTATCATCATTCATCATAAAAACCCATCTAGTTCTCCAGAAATCGTGTTGGGCTCTTAACTGCCCTCTGAAATGACCTAACAAGCCACTCAGTTCAAGGGCAATTAGGGATGGGCAACAAATGCTGCTAGCAACGCCCACATTGCATAAAGGAATAAATAAAGCAAAAACATGATGAGGATTTGTCACCAATAATTTGTGCAGTTGTTCCTTATTCCAACAAAACAAAACCTAAAACTAACCAACACTCATCGTCCTGTACGCATTAATACTACACAGTTCTCACATCAGCAGATTATGCTACAACATCTTAAAATATAAAATAATATTTAACTTATTGTGCTAAAAGCTCATGGGGAGAATAGAAATCTACCACGCTATTAGTGGAGTTCCCTCAAAAACAGCCAACTACAATCCTGTGAGATCTATACCAGAAAATAATTTCTATTAATGTACAACTTGAGGCCAATTATAATTCTTATTTCTTTCACAATTTTTCTTTCACTTAGCCTAACTCCAAACACAAACTGTTAAAAATAATGAATATTGATTCTATATACAAGTGCACCTGAAGCATTCATTTCCCCCTCCATCACTTTTTATCTGCCCATTAAAGTCAGCTTGCACGTTGGGAAACCCACTAAGTTTAGAGAAAAAGATTAGAAAATATTCAGCATTTTTCTGGGAACTATGACATTTTCAATAGTTTTTACCATTTTTCATGCTTAGCAAATTCAGCATTTTAAAAGAAATTGTTTTTCCACAGACCACAGGATAGGAAATAAGTGCATATTTTACACAATGAAAAGAGCTTTCAGCACTGCAAAGGTTCATCCTACTCTTCTGATTTTTCTACACACCACAGCTCGATTTGAGCTCACACATGCTATCGCAAACCAGTTCTTTTCTTGTCTGGTAAATATTTGCAATTGGGCCAATTTATGAAAACATTCACATAGTTTGAAGCCACAAACTGTGAGTTCATACCTCCATTTTCTCCTCCCAATATTGAGGCATATTTCCCTGTGTGTAGAAGCACAAGTAGGTTTGGAATTAGGGATCCAACACCAGCAAAAGAGAGCTAATTGAATCTTTGCCTGTCCGTACAGCTCAAGGTAGTTTAAACATCCTCATCTTAAAATGAGTTCACGGACATTAGCAAGAAGAACGAAAAAAAATGTGTGGACCGTGAGCCAATTGTGAGATAGTCAACAGGTTGGAGGGTGCAGTGCTAAGGAAGAAAAAATGAAAGAAAAGTTAAAAATATGGGCTGGATTAAGTGCTGGTAATGGGGGTGCTGTCAGCAGGTCTGAAAGTGGGAGCAACCCCGCTTCAGCAGTCACCGGGGCCATATCTTGTGAAGTGGCTGCCATTGGGGTTGCCATCCTATTAAGACAGGCTGCCAGCCTCCAAGACCTGTTGACCAATCAGAGAGCCAGCAGCTCAGCAACGCTACTGGGAGTGGTGGCCACTGCTGGAGTTGCACCTGGAGCGGGGCACACATTGATGGCTGTGTGCCTTCACAGCCAGGTGTGTGGGATCGGGGTCACCAAGCCCAGGCAAGGTGGGGGAGGGGGTAAGTATGGAAAGATGGTGTGTTACCATGAGGGTGGCCATTGCTGTTAGGGGACCCCTCCATGGGCCAAAGAGTGCTTGAACAGGAGGGTACCCCTCAGGAGCCCAATGGAAGACCACCAAGGTTTATCTGGTGGGCTCCTCATGTGACAGGGGGCCCATCCCCACCACTGACTAAATGCCAGTGGAGGGGCGAAGAGGCCCTTAGTTAGGCATTTAATTAGCAAATTGGGCTCTGGGTGGGAACACCGTCCGCCATCTTCTCCACCACTGGCAAAATGGCATGGCAACGGGAAGATGATGGGCACTCCACCTCCTGCCTTCCCTCACTATTTTATGGTCCACCCACCTCCCAGCAGCTCATGACGTATGGTTCAAAATCAACAAGATTGCTGTGACAAAGTTGTGCCTTGCTGTAGGTGGGCACTAACTGGACCAGCTAAGCAACCTAAGTCCCTTCAGCAGAAGGAATGAATTGAGGATTAGCGTTTGCTTCCAGATTGGACTGTCAGTTTTTTGCGATCTGATTTATACTGGCACTAATGGAAATTTTCAGCTGAGCCAGGAGAGCCAGCATGGATTGGTAAAGGGTATGTCATGTCTGATCATCCTGGAGTTTTTTTGAAGCAGTGACTAAAATAGTAGCTTGTGTGTCATATATATATAATATATATGTGGACTTCCAGAAGACATTCGATAAAGACCCCCCATAACAGACTGATAACTAGAGTTGAAGCTCATGGAATTGAAGGCAAATTAATAATTCCTGGATAGGAAATTGTCTGAGCAGCAGGAGGCAGAGATTGGGGTAATAGGCAGGTACTCTAATGACAGAATGTAACCATTGGTCTCCTGCAAAAATCTGTGTTGGCCCTCAGCTATTCGCTGTATTTATTAATTACTTAGATGATGGGACAGAAAGCCAGATATCCTAATTTAGGAAGTTAGGCAGCATTTTAAATTTTCTATTTAAATTGGAATCAAACCATGGTGACATTTAAGATCAACTCACTTCATTGGTAAAGACTGTTCACCGTTATGAATCAACTGGAAAATTGATAGAAAAGCAGCCCACATCTTGGGACAGGGATAGGGGTTGAGGGTCGCATTGGCGAGCAGTAGGATGTGGAGCGTGGGGTGTGCAGTTCGGGCAGTGAGGTGTGGTCAATGAGGTGTGACTGGCAATAGTTCGATCTCTGTTGAGTGATGATACATTATCGCTGAAAGCATCGAGATGGCTTTAAACCAACTATTCTGGCAAACCTGAAGGAAGAATCTGACAGCTGAACACACCTCTGAAGATTGTGCAGGGAGGTATAAAAGAAGATTAGATAATTAAAGTGATAAACTTCATGAATTGAGTGGATTTTTGTGCAGAATGTGCACCACTGTGAATGTCCTTAACATCTCCCATAATGAGTATTTGTGTGGAAGTGATCAAATATGCAATGTATGTGCCTAAACATTCACGGGCACATTCCGAGTACTGGCACAACACTAGCCTGTTCTTCCACGTAAAGGACCTTGAAGTGATTCTATCCACCAATTACCTGAAGGATTACTCCACAATTCAGTTCATCAGTAAGGCAAAAAATTATTTTTAAAATTGAATCTTAAAACAATGAAGTTAAAACTGTTAAAAACTCTTGCTATCATGCTTCTCTCACACTATGTACGACTTACCCTGGACAGCGATCAGTCCATTAAACCTTTGCCAATGTTTTCTGTAGCCACACATTAAGGATGTGTAAGGATGATCTATGTGGTCTTTCTCCTCTCTCTGTGGGTGAGCGCTGAATATTCATTTATTTATCCCTGGCAACATGGCCAGTTTGTTGGGTGGGTAACCATCACCATAAACTTGTTACCTCACTACTCCATGCCACAATATGTTAGAAACATCAGTGAGACAGGCCAGCAGTCCATTCAAAGTTTTACCATCTATTATATATTGGTGTTCTAAAGTCCGGCTCACTTACTATAATTCTGCTCTAACAGGAGATTATGCCACACCGCACAGACCCGATGGGTTGAAGCTGATTAAAAGGTACAGTAATTTCTCCCCAGGACCTCTCTTGCATAGCTGAGGGAATCACTTCCTATTGGAAACCAGGATTGCGTGAATTCATCAGCTTTTGGTCTACTTTAAATGAACAAAAACAGTTGCACAATGTTCCGAAGTGCTATGATGTGGCTGGCTCATTGTTTACTGCAGAAAATAAAACAGCTCTCTTGCTTCCTTCTGAACAAGTAATTGCAAGAATTGAGTTCAAAGGTTACCTCACAAATCTCTAACCAGAAACCACCCCTTTCTATCCAGTCATCCACTTTCATTTCTCAATCCAGACCTCCTTAACATTAAAACACTGCACTCGTAGCCTAGGAGTGAAGAGTGAGCAGCCTAGGAATCAATTTCAGATCACTCAGTGTGGTGACTGATCTCTACTTGATACTAAATGTTTTCACATCTAGCAGTCTTCCAGCCTTAAGCACATCAGAACCTAAACAGTTGTAGATGAAGGCAGTCATATAAACCAGCTGTACGACACAGCTACACTCACTGCCTACTAGGGTGGTGGTAGTGGAGATGATCAATGATTTCAAAAGGAAATTGGATGGGATCCTGAGAGGAATAAACCTGCAGGAATACAGGATAAAGCCGGGGAATGGAGCTGACTGGATTGCTCTATAAAGAGCCAGCATGGACTCGATGGACCAAATGGCTTTCTGCTGTGCTGCTATATCTCAATGGGTGGAATTTTCTGTGCCCACTGGCGTTGAGCCTGTTCGGCAGCGTGAGAGGACAATATGGCGAGAAGGCCAAAAGTCGGTTTCACGATGTCATGAAACCGGTTTGCAATTGCTCGCTCAGCCCGTCGATGGTGGGACACGCTCCCCTCCATTGGACGTCAGGAACCTCATTGTAATGCATCTGCATCTCATTATAAGGCCAGCCCATTGGACTCATCCCCCCACGATCATCCGAGCATGGTGACATGCACAGCATATATAAGGCGTGTACCTGGTGAGCTGCACTTCACTCGGGACTTACAGGTGTGTTTGCCTACCTTGCTTCAGTCAGCTCTCGCAGTCATCAGTGCCAGGCAGCACCACATCAATTTTAGGGGGCTCATGGGCAAGTCTCTACCTACCAGACCAGCCATAAGGTGGGGGTGACTTTTCAACAGCTGCAGGGCTAGAGCTTGCTTGGGGAAGGGGGAGAAGTGGCCTCAGGCAAGGGAAGAGGCTGCAGGACGAGGGCTGTACTGGGGAAGGAGGGTATCCCAGGGTGTGTGTGGGGGCACATGTTGATCTGTGCAAGTGGCCTCAACAGCGTGAGGGCTGAGGAAATGAGGCCAGATGGAGATGTGAGGATATGTGTGTGAGAGTGAATGGTGATGTCCCTTGAGCTGGCAGTGAGTGAGATGCCAGGGAATGTGTGATGGGCTTGTGAGTGTGTGAGTTAGAGTGATGAGATGGTTGCCTTACCCTAGCGGCATGGATGAGATCATTCATCCTCTATCTGCATTGGATGGTCAACCTCTTCTGTACAGCATTGGCACTGATCACCACTGCCATCACCTCCCAAACTAGAGTGGTGAGATTGCTGGACCTCCTGGAGCCAGAGCAGGAGTAGAGGACATCATGGCGGGTCTCCAAGGCATCCGAAAGACGCTCGAGGGATGCGTCCCTAAACCTGGGGCTGCAGTCTTCCTGCCTTTCGAGGCCATGTCATCTTTGCAGCAGTCCTGGGCTAGAAACACTGAGAGGTGTGCTCGTGGCTGCACTTTAGATATGGCTCCTGGCGTGATGAAGCAATAAGGTGATGGCATGGCGGGCAAATCGGAGTCCGTCTGCCACTGAAACAGCCTGTTTCCTAGGAATTGATAATTAATGCAGTGGGATTGGGACGATACAGCGTGAGAATCTGCCATTGTGGCCGGCGGCTACAACATTGTTTTTCCTGCTTGTTAGTGACTGAGTGTAAATCTGGGACAATTCTGCCCCATGACCTGATAATTCTAGGTTACGCCAATGTCAACAAGGGGTCATCATTTTAAAATCAGTCAGCTGAACTGGGAATGAAATCAGGAACCAATTTCTCACATGAAGGTTAGTGGAAATCTGAATCTCTCTCTCGCTCCAAAAGGCTCTGGATGCTGTGTTAATTGCAATATGTAAAATGAAGGTCAACAGATTTTTGATTGGCAAACACATCAAGGGTAAGGAGAAAATTCAAGTAAATGGAATTGAAGAACAGGTTAGCCACGTTCCAACTGAACGTCAGAAGAGACTTGACAGACTGAATGGCCTCCTCCTGTGCCTATGATTTCAGAATTCTCTTCATACAGGATAGAGACTGTGATGTTCTTCTTGTTAATTCTTGTTGTGTTATAACTCGCAATGGCTGCTGCATCTATCAGGGACATCGGGATAAAAACTCAGCTGTACTCTTCCCTTCTGCTGGTGCTGTGCCCAAATTTCCACATCTGACTCTTCCTTCATACAATGAACAGTTCCTAATGTGAGCTGAGTCCTTTCTTGGTTTTATCCCATTCTGCACGTTTATTTAGATTGGTTGATAAAAGGGCTAACAGTCTTTAATGAGCAATCTTCCTTCCACTGGTTTTTCTTTAACCCTGGGAATAAACCCCAGAATACCAATGAAAAGAGAAGTAGGCAGATGTTCCTCATTGTGTTGGTTTTACAAAAATGTAGGGTGATTAAGAGGAGGTGACAGAGGCAACGACGTTAGAAGTTACCACTTCTCCCAGTTTTGTTCACCTGTTTGCTTACATTACATCTACAATTTTGGGATTGTGCATAATGAGGTGGACAGATTCATACTCATAGCTACTTTCCAATTAACATGAACATATGGTGGAACTCAACCTAATAGTTTTTTAATATTTATTCTTTTCATGGGATGTGGGTGTCACTGGCAGGAGCAACATTTGTTGCCCATCCCTAATTGCCCTTGAACTGAATGGCTTACTCGGCCATTTCAGAGGGTAGTTAAGAGTCAACCACGTTGCTGAGTCTGCAATCACATGTAGGCCGGACCAGTAAGGATGGCAGATTTCCTTCCCTAAAAGGCACCAGAAGGGATTTTTACGATGATAGTTTCATGGTCACCATTACTGAAACTAGCTTTTAATTCCAGATTTTACTAATTGAATTTTAAATTCCACCAGCTGCCGTGTTGGGATTTGAACCCATGTCCCCACAGCAGGAGCCTGGGCCTCTGGGTTACTAGTCCGGTGACTTTACCACTACACCACCGTCACACTAAAATGAAGCTTTCTTGAACTGGAAATAAAGATTTCCATTTATTCTCATTTCTTCTCCTGTTTGCTTTGACTGTTAAAGCCAATTGACTGTACATGGTGCAGAATACAGAGAATAACAGATGTGTGGGAGTGATCAGATGGCAGTGTTATGATCAAAGGGGCTCAGAGGATTTACAAGTCATGAGAGTAAAACAAGTTATTTACATTTAAACTTGAGATCTGAATGCAGACTTGAAATCATTCTGGGATTTATTTTAGGAGTTCTGCAAACTTCATAGATTTTTTTTAAGCTCTAAATCAATGTATTTCTTGAAATTTAGCTCTCAATTTAGGAAAGTAATAAACCTTTCTACCACTGATACAGGATGACACACAGGCAGAATGCTTAATGACGAAGAAATTGGTGCTGCAAATTTGCCAAGTAATGATTTGCAGCTGGTTGCTGAGAACCATAACCAATGTGTAACAAGGCATGTGTTTTATTTTACAAACAATGCAATCTTGTGACTGTTATCTTTGCTCTGCAACATTAAAACATTATCTAAAAACCTCACTTATTTTCCTTTTCTGCAAAGGTGCAAGAAAATGCAGCACTCGATCTGTTCAAACGTCTTTTGAGAATGACTTTTTACACTAATTAGCAGAGCTTGGGATTCAGTTAAATACCAGTCTCAGGCTCCTACTAAATGATATAAATTGAACAAAGGTAATGGTGTGTGCACAGGATCAAAAGAGAGAAAAAACATGAAATAGCTATTTAGTGAAGTTCATTTTATATTACTGAAAACATTTGCGTTCAGCTTTAATCTGTCTTTAACCGGCTGGTCTGCAGCCTTGTGTGCCTCATTAATCCTTTCAACTGTTTTTCACAGCCAGTAATCATACAGTGCAGACTGTAAATAGCTAATCTCACAGGGCCTCAGTAAACATTTAAAATATCACTTGAGGGCACGGCAGTTACATAGTTCCCATTTCAATCACTCTGCTTCATACAATAGAAGGTACTTCCTTGTGCCCTCAATGTTCTGGAATCATCACCTTTCCCTCAGTCTCACTCGTTCGAGTGGGTTGGGTGCGCACCCACCCACTGAGGTGAAAATTCTGCCCACTTACAGGGAACACCCTGTAAGTCACAAATTGGGAAAACTGTAATGTATTAGAAAGAAAACCTTTAGCACATTCACGTTTGTACTTATAAAGGATTTGTACCTTGGGGCCTCTTCCATTCAGATTACATGACAGCAAGTTCTGTGTGTTGGATCCCCCAGTTACATTGCTAAAATCCACCACTTGTTGCAGATGGACTAGTGGGGTGGGGTGGGGAGCAGTGGGTGGAGGGGAGAGGAAGGTTTACACCCTCCGTGTGCCAATTCTCTGCTACCTTCAAATTGCAAAAAATGCAAATTTTGGATGGAGGTGGGAAATGGAAACAGCTCTGGGGTCTCCTTTTCCCTCCTGGTTGTGCACTAACCAGAGACTGGAAAAACATGAGAAAAAACTTTTTCACACAACAAGTGGTTTGGGTCTGGAATGCGCTGCCTGGAAGTGTGGTGGAGGCAGGTTCAATCGAAGCATTCAGAAGGGCATTAGATGATTATTTGAATAGAAACATTGTGCAAGGGTACGGGGAAAAGGCAGGGCAATGGCACTAGGTCATAATGCTCATTTGGAGAGCTGGTGCAGACTTGATGGGCCGAATGGCCTTCTTCTGTGCCGTTAAAATTCTGTGATTCTGTGAAAATGTTTTCAGGGCAGCAAAATTATTTTTACACAATTCGGTAATCCTGAGAAATTTGTTGAGCTTCCTGTGTCTTGAAGTCCAAACAGTTAATTCTCCAGATGATAATAGGATTTCTGTTGGAGATCTTATGATCCAATTTAACCCTTCTGTTAGCTTGTTTTTCCTCTCTACATGTCAGCTAGGAGGATTTACTCTATGCAGAAATGATGTCAGTCTACCACAGAGGCCAACTTGGTTCTCTTGTTGGCTCAGTAAGTTCATACTGTGAGTAATGACAGATGCAGACCCTGAAAAGTGCCTAGATCAGAAAACTGTCACAGCCCCATCACTTGAAATCTTCAAGATCCATCTTTAGATTATTTCCATTTAGACGTTTTCGTTATCAGGGTTGCCATCTCAGCGGGTCATGCCTGGTTTAGCTAGCACTACCCATTACAAATATTAGTCTGTGACGTCGTCACAACTAATGCAGAAACAGAAATCTAATTTGTCATAAGTTCGCCAACGTCAGACACACTGGCAGCAGGAATGCAATTTGCCCCAGCCCTTTGGGTTAGAAAGGATAAAACTGATCATCATTCCAACCCTTGATTTCCAACAATTGACCCCTGTTGGGAATGCATGTACTGCAGCGTGGACACTGGTTGACAAGAACATTGGTCTTAGCTTTGAGTTCTGGTCCCTGTGGAATAATTCACCAAAGCCCACACCTCAACAAAACTGCTTGGGCAAAGCGACCTTTGGAAAGTAAAGGAACAGAGAGAAACTGGACCCGTGGAACCATACACCAGGTGGGATACTGAAGAAGAAAAAAATTGTCAGGACTGTTAATATGGCAATCAGCTTGTTAAAAAACAGTTGCTAGTTAAACAGGTGATGGGCATTAATTATCCCATCTAAATAGAATAAAAAGATACAGCTGGAACATTTTTTTGTGTGGAAACTACTTGGAAGTCAGCAGCACTAAGGAGTTGCCTTGAAAATAAACCAGCTTGAACCAAAAGACCAGCCTGGATTAATTCTTCCACCACAACCAGTTAATGTGGATAACAA
This sequence comes from Cetorhinus maximus, assembly GCF_964194155.1. Classification (NCBI taxonomy): domain Eukaryota; kingdom Metazoa; phylum Chordata; class Chondrichthyes; order Lamniformes; family Cetorhinidae; genus Cetorhinus; species Cetorhinus maximus. The sequence continues at coordinate 181,967,074 of NC_135880.1, forward strand.
GGACAAATGAGAAAAATAAAACTAAAGGCAAATTGTTTCGATTCTAGGCATGAAGTGATCACAATTACCCCAGCCTTACCACTGAACATCTTCAAGATATCATTTGTGATAATTATTGCAGACAGATCAGGAGTAACAACTCCGAATTAATACCATAATACCCCATAGGCAGAGTGAGTGTTATTCTCCACTACATTTTAATGATTTTTAAGAAGATCATTTTAAATTGTAAACCTGTGGTTCATTGGGACTGGAAGAATGACAAAATAAAACTAAATATTAACACTAGCATTTTCAAGGTGACAGGAAGCAATCCGCATATTAACAGGAGAGAATGAAGTAGCTAAATAATCACCCATTCCTGGTTAGTGGTGATATAGATAATAAGGCAGGGCTTCTCCATTCACAGAGCTATGATTTCCCACTCGCTGTAGTCAAGGAGAGATGGTCTGGCAAACATGGAAGGTGATATACTCAGGCTGTGTTAATGTTGTACTCCGCCCTTACCGTTCCAGTGAGATTCAGAGTTGGAAATGTAATCATCTCCATCGTCAAATTAATACAATATATTTCTATTCATTTTTGGGGAGGAACTGTGCTTGTGTTAAACTTCTAAATTTATTCCATCTAGAATCATGCCAATCACCATTAAAACTCCATGTGAGTGGTTCCAACAGGACAGTTGCTACAAGTTCACTGCCCATTGCACGGACCAGAAAGTCCCTAGTTTGATTGCTAGCCTATGTTGAATTAACTGATCCCAGTCAGAGCAGCAGTCGCAGCTTGCAATGAGCTTTAATAGCCTTGATGTAAGAAGGGAAGGTGAGGGGGGTGCCAATACAAAAATCAGCAAAGGTTCCCACGCTAGATGGGCTGACGGGATCAGCTGCGATGGGTGAACAGAGTACCAGGACCAGATTTTTCAACCACCATTAATGCCACTGTTAAATCACTTTAACATAAATGGGATAATGCATGGGTAAAATAACAGTCTTGGAAAAGTGAAACCCCTCTGATTTGGTTTACCTATAAAAATGTTCAGTCAGGTGGGGTAACAGGAGGCTGGCCTGGAGCTATGGAAGCATAGCCCAGCATGAACCTACAGCTTCACAAAAATAAACCAAAATGCTTTACCTGCTCCAAGCATGTAAAACATATTTTATACAGCTTAAAATACAATGGTAAAATAAGTATAAAAGCAAACTACTGCCCAGGCTGGAAATCTGAAATGAAAACAGAAAATGCTGGAAAAACTCAGCAGGTCTGGCAGCAAGTGTGGAGAGAGAAACAGAGTTAATGTTTCGAGTCCGTATGACCCTTCTTCAGAAGTGTGTGTTTATTCTAAATTGACATTTGTAGCACAGACTAACTGCAGAGTTCAGCCCTGGGGTTTGGATTTTTATTGGAAATTTTTACTGGGAAAATCTTGGTTCTGTATGAATGCAATGGAATGTGTTCATGGTTTAAATACAACTATTTCATGTTCACAGCGCATAACCTGTACAGAACAGCAATGTCTGTGATGGAGCTCTCAATGTCAAGCAATTACACTGACATATACTGGGCACTTCATTATCCTCTCGATATATTGATTGAAATTCTTATCTCAATAATTGCTGCTGCTTCACCCACAACATGCAGAATTAAGAGTTTACTGCATCAGTGGAGGGTACATCAAAAATAGTTGCTGCCCTCAGCCAATACTGGTGAAATTTAATGGGTTAATAACTTTGACCTCTTCTGCACTAAAACCTACACTTATTCTTTTTGATACATATGAAAACCCAGAAAACTTAGCGGAGGAAGCCTCGGGGAACGGGAGCCATCACATGGGATTCTTATATTTCAGACGTTGCTAATCAGTCATCAAAGCATTTCCGATTCTTATTAATTTTAAAGATATTTTCTACTCCTGTAAAAGTTTTCTCTATTCCATTCATTTATATATTATAATAATTAAATCACTGAATAGGGTTGTGTTTCCTGGAAAAGTGAAATAGGATTTCTTCATGAACATGTTTCTCTTTTTTAAAATTTCTATTTATGGTTGAAATGGAAAAACTGCCAAGTGCTTGTTAGATGCAGAATCTTTTTTTCTGGCTTCATTGCTCTGTACCTGGCCTACCTTCCGCCAATTGGCCCACCCAAATTCTCATAGTGATTGTGTGGCCCTCATCACCGTGTCACAGCTTGGCTTGACCCCCTCTGTCACCATCTTGTGCTTCACGCACCTCACTCTGTTCCACGTCTCTATTTTAAAATCTTGTTCACGAAATTCCCCATTCCCCAAGCCCCACCCTGTGCTTCTCCCTGAGATATCCATCTACCTTTCTTTCTTTAGCCCATCGAGCAACTCCTCATCCTGTGTGACTTCAATCTCTATCTCAGCTCCTGCGAATTCATTACCTTTCAATTTGTTTTTCATCTTTTTCAGTGCTTCTATATTCTTTTAATAGTATGGAGACCATAACTTTTGCACAGTACATCAAGTGCGGTCTAAGCAAGGTTCTGCACAAATTTAAAATAACATTTCTGCTTTTCAATTATATCCCTTTAGATTAGGGTTCATGGAGCTGTGGGTGATATGTTAGCACGGATAGAGGATTGGTTAATGGACAGGAAGCAGAGAGCAGGGATAAACAAGGCATTTTTAAGTTGGCAGGTTGTGAATAGTGGAGTGCGCAAGTATTAGTGCTGAAGCCTAAGCTACTTACAATCTATATTAATGACTAATACAAAGAGATGGAGAGTAATGTATCCAAGTTTGCTGACAATACGAAGCTAGGTGGGAATGTAAACTGTGAGGAGGGACAAAGACCTTGCAAACAGATATAGTTGGGTTAAGTGAGTGGACAAAAATTTGGCAGATGGAAAATAATGTGGGGAAGTGTGAGCTAATTCACTTTGGTAGTAAGAACAGAAAAACAGAATATTTTTAAAAGGCATGAAACTTTTAAATGTTGATGTGGTTTAATGAGCCAATTCTCATTATGTACGCTTGGCTGAGACCCCTGACATCCATTTCTCTTGTTGAAACGGCTAAGCCCCAGAAAAAACATTGCTTGATTGACAGCTCTGGCTCTCTGCAGTCAATTTCACAAGTTTATTTACACAAGGTTAAGTGGTTTCAAGGGCTTGTGGTTTTTATTACTGATACTTTAAAAAGCCCGGATGATTGACACATTTGCTGCCTTGTAGTGAAATGTCTTTTTTAACATCGTGGAAGGTAATGAATGAATGACTTTGTTAAAGCCTTTTTTACACATCTTAGTGTCACTATAAGGTTTATTGGTTCTATACAGTACACAGTGGGTCAATGGCATGGAAGTGTGATTTCAATCTCTAACTCAGCTCCTCTGAATTCAGTTTCAATTTGTTCTTTCATCTTTTTCAGTGCCTCATATTCTTTTAATAGTATGGAGACCATAACTTTGCACAGTACTCCATGTGTGGTCTAGGCAAGGTTCTGTACAAATTTAAAATAACATCTCTGCTTTTCAATTATATCCCTTTAGATTAGGGCTCATGGAGCTGTGGGTGATATGTTAGCATGGATAGAGGGTTGATAACAAACAAGAGGCAGAGAGTAGGGATAAACAATGGATTTTTAAGTTGGCAGGCTCTGACTAGTGGGGTGCTACAAGGATCAGTGCTTGGGCCTCAGCTATTTACAATTTATATTAATGATTTAGACAAATAGACAGTGTCAATGTTTGCTGACAATACAAGCTAGGTGAGAATGTGAGCTGTGAGGAGGACAAAAAGAGGTTGCAAACAGATATAGATACGTTAAGCAAATGGGAAAAAATTGGAAGATGGAATATCATGGAATGATAGCTCGGCATTGGAGGTATGAGGGGCCATGGAGGGGGTGGGGAAGGTGGAGTGCCATAACTAGGCTCTTTCAAGTATCAATAACAGAAACCACAAGCCCTTGAAACCACTTAACCTTGTGTAAATAAACTTATGAAATTGACAGCAGAGGTCAGAGAGCCAGACGGACCATGGGGTGTGGATGAAGGGGCATAGCTTGGCATAGGGGGTATGAGGAAGACTTTTTAAACTGACCTTTTATATGGTCTCCACATGCAGACCAGGGTTCATGATTCATGAGGAGCCATGAACCACGACTCTTTGAAAACCTGGCCAACTCCGTGAAAACTGCGGAGGAGTAGGACATGCCTATCTCCTCAATGCAGCCAGACAGGTTGGGATTATCGGATGCAGGCTTTTGACACAAGCCAGCCTGCACCCTTTAAAGGCACTCCCAAAAATCAGACAGCCTGGGAATGGGGTCAGGAATCCCAGAACTGGGACCGTCAGCCATTTTTAAAGAGCTCCCCAGTTATCCCGACTCCGTGAAAATTCAGCCCTTCTTCCCGGATTGGCTGGCCTGACTCCAGCCCTCACCCACCCCCCTGGCAATGAAAATCCCACCTTTCCTGGGATGGGCGGACTGAGCCAGGAATTTTCCCGATTCCCATTACCTGCCTCCAGGATGAAAATTTAGGCCATCTTGAAGAGCAAAGATAACCCTCCACTACCAATTATCTCCTTAAATCCCCGTCTCTCCTCTTTCACGACTAACAATAAATGTGAGGAGCTCATAGTTCTCTTTATCGCCAAGTTACAGACCATCCTTTCCTTCAGTTCCACTGCTTCCTCCCCCACCCATTGCCTACCAAGCTAAACCTCTCCCACTGCCACCATATCGCTGAACATCAGTCTCTCTCTCTCTTTAGCTTCTCTACTAAATCCCCTGTTATTTTTTTATTCATTCCGGCAATTTTAGCTAGGCACATTTTTCCTTTACAATGCAGGGGAAGAAATTATTCAGAAATGTCTCGCAAGATTTACTGTCCGAGCTGATCATATTGATGGTTCAAAGACAAGCTGCCAATTTTGCTCGACTAATGCTGGTAAATAGTTCAAGGGTGCACAGTGATCTTTTGATGCAATTGAAACCACGACTGGAATGTGTTATTGTACAGTGGGTGGTTCCTAGGAATAATGAGTCACAGTCTTGCTGTTCCTGGCCACACTGCAAGTGTTTTAAATAAGAGAAGGGGCTGGCTGTTAGTGGAATTGACAGCACTGGTTGGATACAGCTCAGTGATTCACTGGAACGATTTGATAAAAAGTGTTTTGTTATACGTTGAATTTTCACCTTGCACATTGACAGATATACAAGCCTCTTGTGGTCTGGCAATTGTGGAAATTAAAGTCACAGCATCAGGCAGGCAAGACATAGTCTGCTATATTGTTATGTTGTTTGTAAAGAGCTAGGAATTAATTGTTATGTGGATGGACGTCCAGGGTGCCACGTTTTACTGTCACACTGCAGACGCTGAGCAACAATGGGCGGAATTTTACGGCCCCGTCGCGGTGGGGGTGGGGCCAGAAAATGCAGAGAGCTGTTCAAACGCCCATTGGCTTGGCAGGAACGGGAAATCCTGCCAGCTGGAGGGGCCGCCCAATTCCAGCCAATGTATCTGTCGACCAGCCACATGAAAAGCAGCAAGAAATACACCCGATGAAGCTCCAGCATTTTAAATCCTAAGTGTGATTATTTCTAACTAATGGGAACCAGAAGATGTGGCATAGTCACCATTTCATGGATGATGATCTATTCAGTGACTAGAAATTCCGATAGATTCTACCCCCCCCCACCCCCGCCTCCGCCCGACCCCGACAATAACTAAGTTACGGTAACAGAGCAATCGAGTCAAGGGCCAGGATTTTCAGGCCCCGTTGTGGGAGGACCTCTTTCGGGAGATTTGGCGACCCAGTCAAAAGTCCATTAACTTTCGGCAGGACCGGACAATCCGGTTGGCAGGCGGGGCGAGGAAATCTCGCCCAAATGTGCGATCAGGTTGTTTACCAAGCAGCCCTTGCAATGCAAAAATAAATCGCGTTACAAGAAAGCCCCTTTTACAGATGTGGCTTCAAAAAGTGAGGCAGCTAAACAGTCTTTGACTTCGCTTCCCAGTTATCATAAACTGTAACCCAGTAAAAGCTGAGCCAACAGTAGCCACAGTCCCACCAACACTATTCATTTCATTTCTACTTCCTTCTCCATGAAACATTTTCTGCCATTTCCCCCATACTTTCTACTAAAACATACTGGGTTTCCATACCTGAACCATTGACAGCTCTTGGATGACTTAGCCCAAAGGGCCATTCCCTATCATAAAAGCAAAATACTGCAGAGGCCGGAAATCTGAAATAAAAACAAAAATTGCTGGGAAAACTCAGCAGGTCTGACAGCACCTGTGGAGAGAAAGAGACAGAGTTAACATTTCGAGTCCGAATGACTCTTCTTCAGAAATAAAGAGAAGTAGAAATGTGGTGAATGAAATATATACTGTTTAAGGGGGGGTGGGACAGGTGAAGCTGGATAGAAGGCCAATGATAGGTGGAGGCAAAGGAGAGATTGCAAAAGATGTCATAAACAAAAGGTCGAAGGGGTGTTGATGGTCGTGATACGGGCTAAAGGAGGTGCTGATGGTGACATTAAGAGTAGAAAGTAGAATGAACAAGTAATAGGTGGTCCTAGTGGGGGAAGGGTGGTGGGAGGGGACGATGTGGGAAAAAAGATCGAAATAGGCTAAAAGGTGGGGATAAAACAACGAATGAAAATAAATTTTAAAAATAATAATAGAAATAGGTGGGGAAAAAATATATATGTATATAAAATTAAAAAATAAATATTGAAAAAAAGGAATCAAAAAGGGGTGAGGTTGGAGGGGAGAGTTCATGGTCTGAAGCTGTTGAACTCAATGTTAATTCCGGAAAGCTGTAAAGTGCTTAATCGGAAGATGAGGTGCTGTTCCTCCAGTTTGCGTTGCACTTCACTGGAACAATGCAGCAGGCCAAGGACGGACATGTGGGTATGAGAGCAGGGTGGAGTGTTGAAATGGCAAGCGACAGGGAGGGACAGAAATACCTGGAAAAACTCAGCAGGTCTGGCAGCATCGGTGGAGAAGAGCACAGTTGACGTTTTGAGTCCTCATGACCCTTCAACAGAACTAAGTAAAAATAGGAAAGGGGTGAAATATTACCTGGTTTAGGGGGGGGGGGTTGTTGGGACAAGAAGCCAGTGATAGGTGGAGATAACCAAAGGATGTCACAGACAAAAGGACAAAGAGGTGTTGAAGGTGGTGATATTATCTAAAGGAATGTGCTAATTAAGGGTAGAAAGCAGGACAAACAAGGTACAGATAGCTCTAGTGGGGGTGGGGTGGGGTGAAGGAATACTAAAAAGGCTAAAAGGTAGAGATAAAACGATAGATGGAAATACATTTAAAAATAATGGAAATAGGTGGGAAAAGAAAAATCTATATAAATTATTGGAAAAAACAAAAAGGAGGGGGAAGAAACGGAAAGGAGGTGGGGATGGAGGAGAGAGTTCATGATCTAAAATTGTTGAACTCAATATTCAGTCCGGATGGCTGTAAAATGCCTAGTCGGGAGCAACAGGGAGGTCTGGGTCATATTTACGGACAGACCGAAGGTGTTCTGCAAAGTGGTCACCCAGTCTGCGTTTGGTCTCTCCAATGTAGAGGAAACTGCATTGGGAGCAGCAAATGCAGTAGACTAAATTGAGGGAAGTGCAAGTGAAGCGCTGCTTCACTTGAAAGGAGTGTTTGGGCCCTTGGACGGTGAGGAGGGGGTCAAGTAAAGGGGCAGGTGTTGCACCTTCTGTGATTGCATGAGACGGTGCCATGGGAAGGGGATGGGGAATTGGGGGTGATGGAGGAGTGGACCAGGGTGTCCCGGAGGGAACGGTCCCTATGGGATGCCAACAGGGTGGGGGGGGGGCGGTGAGGGGAAGATGTGTTTGGTGGTGACATCATGCTGGAGTTGGCAGAAATGGCGGAGGATGATCCTTTGAATGCGGAGGCTGGTGGGGTGATAAGTGAGGGCAAGGGATGGGGATAAAACAACGGATGGAAATAAATTTTAAAAATAATAATAGAAATAGGTGGGAAAAAAATATATATATAAAATTAAAAAATAAATATTGAAAAAAAGGAATCAAAAAGGGGTGAGGTTGGAGGGGAGAGTTCATGGTCTGAAGCTGTTGAACTCAATGTTAATTCCTGAAGGCTGTAAAGTGCCTAATCAGAAGATGAGGTGCTGTTCCTCCAGACATGGTTCTGGGAGGGAGAGGAAGGTGTGAGGGCAGATGCACGGGAGATGGGCCGGACACGGTTGAGGAACCTGTCAACCACCATGGGTGAGACCATTCCTCCATCACCCCCTACACCACAGCCCCCTCACAAGGCACCTTCCCATGCAATCGCAGAAGGTGCAACACCTGCCTCTTTACTTCCCCTCTCCTCACCGTCCAAGGACCCAAACACTCCTTTCAGGTGAAGCAGCATTTCACTTGCACTTCCCTCAATTTAGTCTACTGCATTCACTGCTCCCAATGCGGTTTCCTCTACATTGGAGAGATCAAACGCAGACTGGGTGACCGCTTTGCGGAACACCTTCGGTCTGTCCGCAAGCATGACCCAGACCTCCTTGTCGCTTGCCTATTCAACACTCCACCCTGCTCTCATGCCCACATGTCCGTCCTTGGCCTGCTGCAATGTTCCAGTGAAGCTCAACGCAAACTGGAGGAACAGCACCTCATCTTCCGACTAGGCATTTTACAGCCTTCCGGACTTAACATTGAGTTCAACAACTTCAGATCATGAACTCTCTCCTCCATCCTCACCCCCCTTTTTGACCCCCTTTTTTCAATATTTAGTTTTTAATTTTTATATATATATATTTTTTTTCCACCTATTTCTATTATTATTTCAAAATTTATTTCCATTCATTGTTTCCTATTTCGATCTTTTTTCTCACACCATCCCTTCCCCCCACCCCCACTAGGACCATCTGTCACTGGCTCATCCTGCTTTCTACTCTTAATGTCACCATCAGCACCTCCTTTAGCCAGTATCACCACCGTCAACACCCCTTTGACCATTTGTTTATGACATCTTTTGCAATCTCTCCTTTGCCTCCACCTATCACTGGCCTTCTATCCAGCTTCACCTGTCCCCTCCCCCACCCCCCACCCCACCCCCCCACCACCCCCCCCACCACCCCCCCCCACCTCCCCCCCCACCCCACCCCTTAGTTTTGAAGAAGAGTCATACGGACTTGAAACATTAACTCTGTCTTTCTCTCCACAGGTTCTGTCAGACCTGCTGAGTTTTTCCACCATTTTTTGTTTTTGTGGCCGTTCTGTATGTTGAGCAGCGACGTGAACATCATCAGGGAACTGAATTATGGAAGGCTTCACAACCAAGTTACTCTCACTCACTTTTCCCTTCAGCAAGCAGCTCTCGGGCAGTATATTACAAAACTTACAATGAAATGTCACAAAGCTAAAACCAAACTTATGAAAATAACTCGATATTTTAGAAATGGGCATATAATTATATTAACAATCATCTGCACAGGAATGCCTGGATTCCCACAGTAAACTGGAAACAGTGGTTTTCCTTTCGGAGATCGCAAACATATTGAGCTGGCCTCTTTACAGTAAATCACAGCAAATCTGGGACTTTGGCTGGAAAAGAATTGACAGAACGCCCTTTGGAAACACATGCTAATCCATCCAATTCAAGGTGGGTCCATTATCACTTCTCTCCACCTCCCTACCTGGGTAAATATCTTGGAAGAATGTTGGAAGTTGTCGACTGAGACAACAACATACTAGAGCGAAACAAAAATAAAAATACCTGGAAAAACTCAGCAGGTCTGACAGCATCTGCGGAGAGGAACACAGTTAACGTTTCGAGTCCGTATGACTCTTCAACAGAACTAAGGAAAAATAGAAAAGAGATGAAATATAAACTGGTTTAAGGGAGGGTGGGACAAGTAGAGCTGGATAGAGGGCCAGTGATAGTTGGAGATCACCAAACGATGTCATAGACAAAAGGACAAAAAGGTGTTGAAGCTGGTGATATTAGCTAAGGAATGTGATAATAAAGGTACAGATAGCCCTAGTGGGGGTGGGGTGGGGGGAAGGGAATTGAAATAGGCTAAAAGGTCTCTTCAATGTAGAGGAAACTGCATTGGGAGCAGCGAATGCAGTAGACTAAATTGAGGAAAGTGCAAGTGAAATGCTGCTTCACTTGAAAGGAGTGTTTGGGCTCTTGGATGCACATTCGCTGCTCCCAATGTGGTCTCCTCTACATTGGAGACCAAACGCAGACTGGGTGACCGCTTTGCGGAACACCTTCGGTCTGTCCGCAAGCATGACCCAGACCTCCCTGTCGCTGGCCATTTCAACACTCTACCCTGCTCTCATGCCCACATGTCCGTCCTTGGCCTGCTGCATTGTTCCAGTGAAGCTCAACGCAAACTGGAGCAACAGCACCTCATCTTCTGACTAGGCACTTTACAGCCTTCCGGACTGAATATTGAGTTTAACAATTTTAGATCATGAACTCTCTCCTCCATCCCCACCCTCTTTCCGATCCCCCTTTTTTCCAATAATTTGTATAGATTTTTCTTTTCCCACCTATTTCCATTATTTTTAAATGTATTTCCATCCATTGTTTTATCTCTACCTTTTAGCCTATTTCGATCCATTCACCCCACCCCACCCCCGCTAGGGCTATCTGTACCTTGCTCGTCCTGCTTTCTACCCTTAATTAACACATTCCTTAGATAATATCAACACCTTCAACACCTCTTTGTCCTTTTGTCTGTGACATCTTTTGATTATCTCCACCTATCACTGGCCCTCTATCCAGCTCTACCTGTCCCACCACCCCCTTAAACCAGCTTATATTTCACCTCTCTTCTATTTTTACTTAGTTCTGTTGAAGAGTCATACGGACTCGAAACGTTAACTGTGTCCCTCTCCGCAGATGCTGCCAGACCTGCTGAGTTTTTCCAGGTATTTTTGTTTTTGTTTTGGATTTCCAGCATCCGCAGTTTTTTGCTTTTAACATACTAGAGCTCTCTTTGTGCCTTTGGCAAGAAGCAGGGCTCTATTTACTGAATGTGGGGTGGGGGGTGGGATGACTGGTGGGACTCAGATTCAACTGGCAGGACTCAGATTCAACTGGCAGTCCAAGCAAAGCAAGATGGTCTCAGATGTGGGACCGGTTGTGGAGGTAGTACAGCTGGTTAGGGTACACCAGGTTAGGAATGGGGTAACACGTGATCAGTGGCCAGAACCTTCTGATCGGTGTGCGGGGGTGGGGCCCGCATGTCGACGCGTAAAATGACACATAGTGATGTCGGGCATGCGTCCCGACGTAACCACGCGTCTTTCCAATCTTCAGTTCGGCGGGCGCACACCAGAGTCAGCTGCGCACCCGCCGAACTGTCAAAAGCCTATTACGGCCATTAATAATCTAAATGAACTAATTGTCAGGGCTGCCTGTCCAACCTTAAGGTTAGTGGGCAGGGAAAGAGCCCAGGTGGCCTTCACATTTATCATGGGACCTCATCCATGGCCGAATGAGGTTTCATGAAGGGTTTATTAATTCAATAATATGTTTCAACAAAATTCATAAACATGCCTCGGCTCATGTGACAATGTCACATGAGGGAGCATATCAGAATAATTTCCTTTTTTCAATTTTTGACAATGAACTTAATCTCCCTGAGGCAGCTCCGTGCCTCAGGGAGATTTCTGTGCTCTTTCATGCACATGCGCGAAAAAGCACAGGCCCCGACTCACCCTCCTACCCCCCGCCCGCACAGGTAGCGCTGACTGCTTCCGGGTCACACTGGGCCTTAATTGGCATGCCCACGTAAAATGGCAGCACTGAGCCGATCGCAGGCGGTGATCAGCTCTGCGCCCGCTCCCGACCGGCCCACCCAACATGGGGGAAATTCTCCCCAGTATTCCTGCTCCTGACCTTCAGTAACTCTTGACTGGAGTGTATAGATATTGGGTGAGAAAAGGTTTCAGTTTTGGCTGTGCTGCCCTCCCACAAAAGCCTGCAGGAAAAAAATACCATTAAAGCTCACACTGGACTAACTACATGAGGCTGACATGCGGAGGTCAACAAACATTCATGGAACTGTTCAGCAATACCCTCGAGAAAGGAAGAAGAAACCTGAATTCCAGAAAGAACATAGGAATGAGAGTAGGCCATTCAGCCCATCAAGCCTACCCCACCATTCAATTAGATCATGGCTGATTGTCTCCCTCAATGCCACTTTCCCACACTATCTCCATATCCCTTGATGTCATTAGTATCCAGAAACCTATTGATTTCTGTCTTGAACATGCTCAGTTGTTGATCTTCCACACAAATGACTTCCTCCTCCTATGACTGCAATTTGCTGGAAGGGCAGAGAACAAGGGACAGAGGATCAGCAGTGAGCCTAGGTCAGGACTAAAAAATTGAGATTCTGCTGTTATGCTCAATTGTCTTTTGCAGATTATTTATGCAGAATGCTCCCCCCACGGATTAAACGGGCAGAACTGTCCCAGAATTGCACTAAGTGCGGTAGCAGGTGTGAAAAACGACGTTTTACCCTCCAGCTGCAATGGCGGGTTTGCGCTCCGTACCTTCTGCTTCCTGCCTCATTAATTATGCAGCCACAGGAAACACGCTGTCTCGCTGGCGGGCAGCCTCTGAATCGCCCGCCACACCGTTACCTCACCATTTCCTCACTCTGGGTGCCATATCGAAACTGCAACCACACACACAGTTCTCAGTGCTCCAGTGAAGACATGGTCCTGAAGGTCAAGAAGAGTTCATTGACCTGTCACTGAAAAGCCGTTCGGAGGTCCGTGGTGATGTTCTCCACCCCTGCTCTGGCTGCAGGAGGTCCAGCAATCTCACCACTCCGGCTTGGAAGGTGGTGGCAGTGGTGGTCAGTGCCAACGCTGCACTGAAGAGGTTGGCCATCCAGTGCTGAAAGAGGATGAACAATCTCATCCATGCCGCCAGGGTAAGGCAACCATCTCATCACTCTAAACTCACACACTCACAAGCCCATCACACATTCACTGCCATCTCACTCACTGCCAGCTCAAGGGACATCACCACTCACTCTCCCACACACACCCTCACATCACCATCCGGCCTCATTTCCTCTGGAGGCTGGCCCTCAGCCCTCACCATCTTGAGTCCACTTGCACAGGTCAACATGTGCCCCCACACACACCCTGGGATACCTCCCTCCCCCAGTACAGCCCTCACCCTGCAGCCTCTTCCCTTGCCTGCCGCCACTTCTCCCCCTTCCCCAAGCAAGCTCTAGCCCTGCAGCTGTTAAACAGCCGCCCCCGTCTCATGACTGCTCTGGTAGGTAGAGACCTGCCCATGAGCCCCCTCTAAAAGTGCTGTGGTGCTGCCTGTGAAGCCTGGCGCTGATGACCACGAGTGCTGCCCGAAGCAAAGTCGGCAAACGAACCTCGAAACCCCAAGCGAAGTGCAGCTCACCAGGTGCACGTCGCTTATGTTCAGCTGTGAAACATGTCGGTGTGCAATCACACTGACATGCCCGGATGGTCCGTGGGGAGGATGATTCCGGCCAGCTGGGCTCATAATGAGATGTTAAAGTATTGAAATTAGATTCCCGGCGTGTGGTGGTGGGAAATGTGGCCTGCAATTGACAAGTGAAGCCGACGATTTTGTCCAAATGGAGAAACCAGGGGATACAGGATTGATGAGTCAGGTGAGTCTGCAATTCCATGTTTTTACATTTGTTACTTTCACCCCCTCAAGGTCAGGTCAGACTGACAGACTCACACACTTCAGCTCATTTAAACCATATCCAAACCTGCACTATTTCCTATTCACCCATCGTCCTCGTCTTTTGGAATCTATATTAGCTCCAAGTTCAAAATTCTCATGTTCACCTATAACCCATTTTGTTGCCTCTACCCACTTCTGCAACCTCCTAAAGCACTACAGATCCTATCCTCACACCAGGCTCTGTCCATGACTCTACCCTCTTCTGCATCCCCTTCCTTCACCCAAGGTTTGGCAGTTGTGCCTACAGCCATCCAGGCCCCAGACTCTAGCCTTCCTTTACTAAACCTCTCCGCCTCACTCTCCTCCTTTAAGACACTCCATAAAACCCACCTCTCAACCAAGCTTTTAGTCACACGTTCCATCATCTCCTTTATTGACTGGCATTGAGTTTTCTCTGATTACGTCTCTGTGACGTGCTTTGGGACATTTTTTTTCCAAACATTAAATAGCTATAAAAATGCAAGCTGTTGCTGTGGAATGTATTATAACCAATCAGGATAGATTTTAATTCAATCACTTTGGGGTCCACAAACGTAGGAACAAGAGAGAAAATGAGCACCACATTTTAGCCCATTTTACCACTGTTTACTTTTCTACCCTACTGAGCTTGGAAACACTGTCCCTTTAAATAATAAAATATGACAGCATAAAAATCTGGAGTGGAAAGCTGCATATCACATTAACTGACTAAGTGTCTATGACAAAGATAGCTTCAACACATTTTAACTTTTCCTATATCAGTGATTAAGAATTCCATTTTGAATGAGCAAGTCAAGCCTCCTACATCATCGGAAGGTCCAATCTAGCTACAGTTTTTTATTGAAAAGAGCTATTTGAATGATTTACTTAGCTGGAGGCACTCAGCGCTGAATCTATAGATAATGCTAAAGTACGCCAAGAACAATGGCTGGGTCTTGCAGCTTTAATCTGTTGTAATATTTATTTTTTAAGTTTCAATGCTTGCACTCTGCTGAAACAATGTCCTCACATTGCCCAAGCTGCTTCATTTTTAAATCTAAGAACAGTGCTTGATTTGGTGCCTTGTACAGAATACGTATCCTGTGTTCCTGTACAATAGTGCTGTGCAACAGGGCCTCATCATCTGAGACACGATTTAGTAACACATTAGCGACAGGTTTGTACAAAACTACAGCAGACTAAGTATATGGAATTCCTACACATTGGCTTCCCTAGTAGTGACTCAGGGGAAATCTGAAATGAAGATTCACAAAAAGAATGAAGGAATGCTTACTGAATTCCAGAAGCACCAGTATCATCCTTGGACCAATGTCAAGGGGACAGCGTTTCCTGGATACCTTAGGCACTGAACTCCAAGGTGATCAAGATGGGGTGTTAAAGCTGAAATGCCAGCATAGCCTGCATTTAGTGCAATGCGCCATCTTGGTAAAGGAGTTGAAGCTCACATGAGGAACAGCTGCATGGATGATTGTTAAAGGGCTGGTTGCCTCTTGCATTCATTAACAAAGCTGCATGGCATTTTGATGGATATTGTTTGACCTAATGCCCTCTCCTAACTGACCAGCTGACTGGGAATAAACAAGTTGTTGTAGTAGATTATAAAGCATTCAAATTATTCTCTATTGATTGAACATTAAATCGTGCAATGTTTAAACAAATGGATAGGAAGCTTTATATCCCCGGAATAAAAGACAGACTTTATGTTAGAATATGCTGATAACACAACAAGTTGCACCACATAACCATTAGTTCACCATACCCTGTATGTTACAATTCCTGTATGTTGTATGGTTACCAAGTCTTCTCAATTTTCAACAGAAGGGAGATATTAAAAATTGAACCACAATTAGGATGTGAGCTGTTAGGTCACTGTGCTCAGTGACACTGTTCCTATCTCTTGCACCCAGGATGCAGGCATGAAAGAATCAATTAGAATTCAGGGTAGTCATGTCAGAAATCTCCCATTGCTTTTCCAATTAAGACTTCATCCACAGTCTAATTAAATTCCAATCCTCTCACTTATGCGATCTCTACCCGCATTTATTTGAAATTAATTCCTGAATTTGCTTACTCAATGCTCAAGAAACCCTCAGAATCAAGTACCGTACAGGATTTCTAACCATGTTCAAATTTAATCAAATAGCTGTAATCAACGAACTTGATAATCAACAACTTGTTCTACGATTGTGCTATCTATTGCCAGTTGCATCCCAATGTAGTGCCCCTGTCATCCATGTCCAGCTTGCTCAAATATTGCACATCAAAACTTTCAAATGGTACACTAGAATAGTTCTGGGAGTGTTTAACTGGTTCAACAAATGTACAAAACTAATAAAATTTCAGCAGCTGATTTTCAAAATGCATGCAAATGTTGGGGACCTTCACCTAGTGATCTCACAGGTCAGGAAACTATAGCTGTTATTCCCACAATTTTCTATTCATTTATTTGGCAATAATGTCAGTCAGAAAAACAGGGTTGTATCCTGAGACAACAGGTAATTTTGACTTAACTGACTGCATGGAAATCCTATGGGATTGTGTGGAATGCCAATTTTATTCAAGACTCAATATTACTCCCTGACGGCTTTAACAGGGAGTAAAATCAGACAGGGCGTAAAATTCCATTCCAACCAATCTCATCTGTTTTTTGATGGGCAAGTTAAGTTAATATTGCTCCCCATATCCCCATATGCATTTGTTCCCCTGAGGTTAAAGTAACTCACCAATGCTTGTTGGGAAGATTTCTTCATTGTTGATTTGTACCTCAATCCAATCCATCAAGAGGCTCATATACTGGGGAGCTGGAAGGGCAGTGGGTCTTTTGTATTTATGATCATCCTGCCACCGGTACTCATACTTTTGTCCTCCTGACATGATCGGGCAGCTCCTGTCAGTACAGAACTCACATATCGTCCCATAGATCAGGTTAATGCGATTAAAGAAATCCACCACATGAACAGCAATCCAGTCATTGAGGTCTTCACCGTTAGGTAGTTGGACCGCTCCCTTCAGGTCCACTCCTGAGCTTAAGGAGGCCTGTGCTTTCTTATGGAGTTCAAATCTCTGAGTGCCTGGTTCAAATTTCCTCTTTGGTCGAAAGGTCTTGTCTTTATTGAATACCTGCTTCAAAGCTGTTGACATGGTCAGGTGTTAGTTACCTCAGCCGATAAACTCAGAACAGCCACACTTCAGCAACTTTACGTCTTCCAGGATTTCTTGGTCCAATTTTCTGTAAGTCCCCAAAACGCTTCAATCTTTTACTTCCACTTGTTCTTTAAGGAGGCAGTATTTTCCTGTTGGAGGAGGAGTTGGGGTGGGGACAGGGGGAAATAGTTTTAAATAAAAGTGTTATTAATAGTACAAGTTATTTTAAACATGTGTTTAAGTTCCGGCTTACTACATTATGGATGGGTAGCAACTGTGTTCCCTTCAAATATAAAAACCAGGACCACCTTTAGAATCAAAAAGGATCAGGTGAAATTTTCAAGCCATTGCAATCTTCTGCAACATTCAATGTGATTCAAACAGCAAGCAAACCGATTAAAACTGGCATATCATCTGGAATAACATTTGAACAATTCAAAATTGTATATGAAAATATGGTTGTACTATTCAAACTGCAGTATTTAAGATAAAGGATTTTAACAAGGGCCTCTTCAAAAATTGTGAAGAAAACACTGGGGACTAAATCTAGTGGCAGAATGAGGAGCACGTGTCTTTGCCAGTTTTTTGTACAAGCACCACTGAGTGTGCAATGTTGGTGAAACTCCAGAAGCTATGTCCAGGGTACGGGTTGCTTAAATGGTCCAGTCTCAAACTGGTTGATGGGATGGGGTAGGTGAGAGTAAGGAAAAGAATCTACTTCATCGCATGAATCTGGCTTCTCAAACCTAACTGAAGATATAAATAAGCAACGGTCTTGGTTTTCGCAACTTGAACGTTCACCAGTCAAGAAGCATTCAACAAATCTAGAGAAACAATAGCAGATCAGCTACAATAACCTCCTAGAAAGGATGCTCAATTTTGCTCTGTATACCATTTCTTATAACTGAAGCTTCGTGGTAATGTGTGTCACCAATCACTTGGCAAATACCTCACGTGGACAAAGCTTTGGTATGGTTTATCTTTGCTCAGTTGTGGTCATGCTGTCTGAGCCCTTTGCTATTCGTAACTGATATTCAAGGTAAGTAGCTGGTCTCCAATGTCCATTTTATTTCATTACATCACAATTTCCACTTCCCTGCTGTCTGAAAGCAGCACTTTGTTCTGTATTATTGGCATCCAGCACTATTTAGGCGTGTTAGAGGTGTTCAAAAGATATTAATACCCAAAACTCTCGGTGTACAGATTTTTTGATGCAGGGTGTGCAGTTCAGTTTCAACACAATGCCATTCTTCACAAGCTGCTGAGTCACGGCATCTGTGAAGCTGACGTGTTCTCTGTCAGGTCATATTAGTGTAACTTAAAACCAAGGGTTAGTCAGATGTCAGCTTACATCAAATAGACTACACTGTAGTTTCATCACGCACTATCCCTCATCAAGCAGCAAGCTGCAACCCACAACAGATCTACATACCACTGTGAACGTGCTAAAAGACAGAACATAACATAGAATAGCAGTCAAGGTTCAGTGGTCTTATAACAAGTGTAAGATATTAGAATATGTTTTTCTAAAATGACAACATTTTTCCTGTGGTAACTTACACATTTCCCTTACAACAGAAGAGGCCAAACCAGACAACTCCATGAAGTAAATCAGTTTCGAGTGTGACAAAAGCCATGATAATTTAGTGAAAGAGAGACTGAGAGCTGTTAACTTTTTTACATTAATTAGATTAGGGGGATCCTTGTATTTTAAAAAAAAAGAGTTTAGAAACAGAATTGGTGAGGGGGGGTGAAACGCCACTGGTCTGAAATGTTAATGTTTTTCTCTCTCCACAGATGCTGCCTGACCTGCTGAGAGTTTCCAATCTTTTCTGTTTCAGCTGTTTCAAATGCTGATGACTCACATCTATACATACTTCCCAAGGGGGAAAACTCTCAGCTGGCTGGAGTCATACCCAGCACAAAGGAAGTTGGCTGTGGTTGTTGGAAGTCAATCATCTCAGTTCCAGGACATCACTGCAGGAGTTCCTCAGGGTAGTGTCCTCAACCCAACCATCTTTAGCTGCTTCATCATTGACCTTCCTTCCATCATAAGGCTGAAGTGGGGATGTTCGCTGATGATTGCACAATGTTCAGCACCATTCACGACTCCTCAGATGCTGAAGCAGTCCATGTCCAAATGCAGCAAGAACTGGAGAATATCCAGGATTGGGCTGGCAACTGGCAAGTAACTTTCGCACCACACAAGTGCCAGGCAATGGCCATCTCCAACAAGAGAGAATCTAACCATCGCCCCATGATGTTCAATGGCATTACCATCACCGAAACCCCTACTACCAACATCCTGGGGGGGGTTACCATTGATCAGAAACTGAACTGGATTAGCCATATAAATACTGTGGCTACAAGAGCAGGTCAGAGCCTAGGGGTTCTGCAGTGAGTAACTCACCTCTTGACTCCCCAAAGCCTGTCCACCATCTACAAGGCACAAGTCAGGAGTGTGATGGAATACTCTCCTCTTGCCCGGATGAGTGCAGCTCCAACAACACTCAAAGAAGCTTGATACCATCCAAGACAAAGCAGCCCACTTGATTGGCCCCTCATCCACAAATATTCACTCCCTCCACCACCAATGCACAGTAGCAACAGTGTGTACCATCTACAAGATGTACTGCAGGAATTCACCACGCCTTGTTAGACAGCACCTTCCAAACCCACGACCACTACCATCTAGAAGGGCAAGGATAGCAGATACATGGGAACACCACCACCTGGAGGTTCCCCTCCAAGTCATTCACCATCCTGACTTGGAAATATATCACCGTTCCTTCACTGTCGCTGGGTCAAAATCCTGAAACTCCCTTCCTAACAGCACTGTGGGTGTACCTACACCACATGGACTGCAGCAGTTCAACAAGGCAGCTCACGATCACCTTCTCAAGGGCAGTTAGGGATGGGAAATAAATTCAGGCCTAGCCAGCGATGCCCACATCCCATGAAAGAATAAAAAAAACCTTTCCAAACGCCTGCAATCTATCAATCTCCTTACTTCCCTCAGGCCCCATTTGCTCAGTTGTGCTCATGCTGTCTGAGCTCTTTACTATTTCTCCTAAGATCTAAAAGCCTTTGAAACCTGGGCTTGACAATATTTAAATCGCTATTCCATTGTATGTCATCTCATCATTTTCCAACTCGATGGTGACCTGCCCTATGGACCTTGGCCATTCATCTTGATTTTTCAATTAACAACATCGCCCTGAGAGAATAAAACATTGCAATTAATTCACACTGTCCTTGACAAGTTGGTTAGATAACGGTAGAAAGAGTCACACTTGTCATGTTCAGGAATTAGGCATGGGGTGAAAATAGTTTTAAAAGAATACCAATTCACCTGATATAGTCATAAATGTCAGTTCCAGGTTTGGGATATTCTGTTCTGAATCATACTTCAGAAAATGCAATGTTCTTATATATATTATATATTTTATATAAATAAATATATATATATATATACATATATAATATATATACATCTCTATATTCTAGTATGAAATAACGCAGAATTAAATATTTTCAGGAGTAATCTGCGGATAATCTCAAAACAATGGAATTCAGTCTGGTCCATGTGCCATGTCAAAACTTGATCTAGACATTGGCAAATGGCCACTTCCTGCCAACTGGTCTGTAAAATGGTACCAGATTAAAAGTGGTGGTGGAGGCTGCTAGTCTACTCAGTCCCTCCTCAACTGCAGACTTTTGGTGTCCTTATGCAAAATATGTTGCTGAAGTACTTGCTGCTGCTCCTCAAATACAAACATGCCTCCTTCAGAAGCAGCTTTGAACAAATCCAAAGGGCCACATACAGAGAAATTTTGCCACCAAATACCAACCAAAAGATTAGGTTCTGATGAAGCGATTTAATACATATACTTTGTTGTGGCAGTCCAGTGTCCAATTGTGCTTCTGGCATTTGCAATGAAGCCATTTATTTTCAATCCTCTGCTAAGGCAATGAGCTAAAGAATTTTAAATGAAATGGTTAAGAGATTGGTTAATGAAAGTCACACTGTGCCACCTCAACACATGAGTTTGCGAAGTGTCGGCTTTGATCACCAATTTGTTGCTGCACATCATTTGGCAGCAATAAAGTGATTGCCCCATGTTGAAAAGCAGCGGGGTCGTGTATGGGAACTTGGTTTATTTGCCAGCCCCAACGCTGAGCAACCTGTGTGAGTGCTTCAGGCCTCTGCTCCTGCTGAGGCAGATTGGTACCCTGCTGATGGAGGAACATGAGCAGAAACAGGGCAATGTCAAACATGGGACAAAATCATCAAGGGAGCAGAGTCACTGGAGATGTGCACAGAGTCAATTGGTGAACTGTTTCATAGCACGTTGTGCATTGCCTTTTCACAGAGGTAAAGTCCCACAGGTGCCCAAGTGAACACTACTCAACTTCACTCTCAATAGTACGCACCAGGCAATTCAACCATGAGGGGCAATGACATCCAAAGCAAATTCTCACCCAACATGCACTGACAGCAAGGGTCAGTGGATAGCAGCCAGGAGCAGGAACTCAGGCCAATGATCTTCTACCTAACTCAAGAATGTTGACACCAAATGGGATCAATGCTTTCAAGGTACTGTAGGAGAGTTGGCCAAGGAAGAAACTTCAGTTAAAAAAAGCCAATAATATGCAGGGATTAAAAAGCCGTACCTTCCAATTAATCGCAACATGTATCTGCTTTCAAATCTTTCAAGGCTTGCTTGGCTGTAATTTAAATCTTGTGAGGAATACATTACATGTCTGATGCACCATAGAAACAGATTCTTAAACAGGTTTAAAATCTAATGAAATATAAAACAATATACTTACACTGATCATTAGGTAAAGACTGTTTTTTAACTCTTAACAGATATCATTGAAATGCCAATTACACAAAAGCCCTGAATCATCCTGAAATTGGGAGTTCAGCTGTGGATGAAAACACGTGTGAGCTTCAGGGTGCAACTTGCCAAGACTGCACCGCCCCCGCACAAAATGAATACCAATGTATTGGCACCAATGTGAGGATTCCGCCAACTCTCTCGATGATGTGCTTCTCACTTTCCTTGCCCATACTTTGAAAGGCACAAAGTATTTTTTTTCCCAATTGGGTTTGCTCTAGTTCCACACAGAAGGGAAAACTCGGGGACAAAGAGCCCATCGGGTTATGAGAGTTACCTTCAGAATTACTTCTACAAACATTTCTCTCTCCAGTACAACTGCGCTGTCTCAACTTTTACTTTAAAGGAAGCAGCAGTCCTGTGTGGGGACTTTTCTGCAGCGGAAATCATAAATGAGGCCAGTCAGTCCATCTAGCCCAGGTTTGTCCAACGTGCGGCCCCCAGGTTGGATGTGGCCAGCGAAGCCCCCCCCAGTGGCCCTGCAGACAGTTTCCAAAATGCCGGTAAGCGGAGTGGAAGATTCTGAAAGAAACTGCTCCTCCAATCATAGGCTGTTCCTCTCCCGCGTTTGCTGCTGATAGGCTCACGGCAGTAACAAATGTGGAAAGGAAACAATCTGTGATTGGAGGAGGAGCAGCAGCACTGGCAGCAGCAAGTGAGCTCTGCAAAAAGGAGTATTGGCAGGGTTGGAGGGGGTGGTAGAGATGGAGAGGGGAGGAGGCTGGCTGCTGTGCAGAGCCAGACCGGGGTGGGCTGTGTCGGGGAGGAGGCTGGCTGCTATGTTGTAAAAGGCTGGAGGCAATGGTGTGGGCAGATGGGTGGGGTGGAGGGGGTTGGTGTTGAGGGTGAAAAGACTCGTTGCCTGGGGGTGTGGGAGAGAGAGAAGAGGGAGAGAGTGAATGTGAGAGAGAGAGCGCGGATGTGGGGAGAGAGTGAGTGGAGGAAAGAGGGAGTTGAGTATGGGAGTGAGCGACAGTAAATGTGGGAGAGAGGGAGAGCGTGGGACGGTGAGTGTGGTAGAGAGGGTGAATGTGAGAGAGAGGGTGAGAGTGGGAGACAGGGAGAGTGAGTGTGGGAAGGAGGGTGAGTGAGTGAGTGTGGGAGGGTGAGTGAGTGAGTGAGGGAGGGGGGTGAGTGAATAAATGTGGGAGAGAGGGTAAGTGAGCGAGTGTGGGAGAGGGTGAGTAAGTGAGTGTGGGAGTGAGGGTGAATGAGTGTGGGAGGGTGAGTGTGGGAGAGACGGTGAGAAACTGAGTGAGTGAATGAGTACGGGGAGAGAGAGACCGAATGAGTTTGGGGACAGAGAGAGTGAGTGAGTGTGGGGGAAAGAGAGAGAGAGAGAGAGAGAAAAGAGAGTGTGAGAATGTGTGTATGTTTCTGGCTCACTCGCAGTGTCAGGATTCTCACTCAGCCTCACGCCCACGCACCAACACACAATCACATCCACTCACCCTCACCCCCACTCACCAACACACAATCACACCCACTCATCCTCACCCCCACGCACCAACACACAATCACACCCACTCACCCTCACCCCAATGCACCAACACACAATCACACCCATTCACTCTCACCCCCACGCACCAACACACAATCACACCCACTCACTCTCACCCCCACTCACCAACACACAATCACACCCACTCACTCGGTGGGTGAGGGTGAGGTGAGTGAGTGAGCATCAAGAGGTTGGGAGTGAGCCAGACAAACAGACTCTGTCTCTCACACTCTAATGGTGATTTTTGTTAATCACTCTTTTTAATTATCAATTTATTGTTTTCACATTGCTTTATTTTTGCTCAGCAAGCTGTTTTTTTTCTTCATGCCTTAACTTTATTTTGAAATTCATGTTTAATTTTGTTTTCTTTCCGAAATTTGCTCATCGGCCCCTTGAGAGAGAAAAAAATGGAAATATGACCCTCAGGTGAAAAGGTTGGACAAGCCTGAACAAGCCTGTACCAATGCTGGTGCCCCTGATGGAGCTATCTGGTCACATCTCCCCTCTCTTGCCCTGTATTCTTCAATGAATCCAAGTATTTATCTAATTCTCTCAAACTTACAATTAACTCGGCTTCAACAGCCACTCATATTAAAATAAACATGACAAAAACACCCCTTATGCCTCATATACTAATCCCAACTTTATGTCCCGTTGTTATCGAGTCTAAGAAATGGAAATAATTTATTAATTATCTGCTCAAAATCTTACATTATTCAATACATCTATTAGGTTCTCCCATTATTGTTATCAATTCAATTTTCTTTTTTCTAAAATCTTAGTTTGGATTAAAATGATGCAAGTAACAAAATTGTGCTCTTCTGTGTGGAACACAGTGAATAGTCTCTCACAGTACATTTCTAATTCTCTATCTTCTGGAAACAAAGCTGCGAATTACATTCTGCTGATGTGAATTCTTCTCTTGAATACACTGTGCAAACATAAACTTGGTAAGAGTGAAACATCAAACAGACAATGGAGGGAAAAGAAAGCATCCAGGTCAGTCCCTTCTTCAGAAGTTGTCTTCGTGTTAACCTAATGTGAAAGATCACCAGCTCAGACAATGAAGTGAGCAGTAATTGGCCTGATCAACTGACCAGAACATTCTTAACACTGTCAGCAAAATACAGAAACACATTCATTTATATAGCACCTTTCACAACCACCGGATGTATCAAAGCGACTTACAGCCAGTGAAGCACTTTTAAAGTGCAGCCACTGTTGTAATGTAGGAAACGCAGCAGGCAATGTGTGCACAGCAAGATCCCACAAACAATAATATGATCATCATCAGATAATCTGCTTTTGTGATGTTCGTTGAGGGATAAATGTTGACCTGGACACCGGGGAGAACTCCTTTACTCTTCTTCGAGACAGTGCCATGGGATATTTTACATCCAGCCAAGCAAACAGATGGGGGCCTCGGTTTCATGCCTCGTCTGAAAGATAGCATCGCTGACAGTGCAGCACTCCCTCAGTACTGCACTGGAGAGCCAGCCTTGATTGTTGTGTTCAAGCCCTGGAGTGAGACTTGAACCCAGAACCAGAGGAGAGTCATCGCATATGACATATGGGAATGATGAACTCGAAGGAGAAATTCTGCAAGCAGTTATGAGTTTTGCTGGGTGGAGGGGAAGCTTCTCATGATCTATATTTTATAAACTATTAAAATTGTTCATTCCTGATTCACATCAGAACAAGTAGGTTCTTCTCTAATCTTGCAATCAATTTATTTGCTTTGAGCAATGGAGCTGATTGCTTCTGATTCTTGGGACATCCCAAAATGGGTCACAACCAGTGAATTACATTGTAAGCATAGTCAAACACAGCAACCAATTTGTGCACAGCAAGCTCCCACAAACAGCAATGAGATGAATGGCCAGTGAATTTGGTTTTGATTATCTTGGTCGTAGGGTGTTGGCCAGGATACCTGCTCTTCTTTAAATAGCTTTATGGGATCTTTTATGTCCATTTGATCAGGCAGATAGGATTTTGTTTTAATGTCACTTCTGAAGACAGCACCTCTAACAAGCCAGCAAGTGTCCTGTTAGAACTGCACTGAGATGTCAGTCAAAATTATATGCTCACATCCTGCAATAGGGATTCAATCCTTAATCTTCCTGAATCAAAAAGTGAGGGTGCTACCTCCTGAGCTAAAGATGAAAGAGGTGCTAAGTAGACAACTGGGGATAGAGTGGAGAGGTGGGAAAGCTCATCTTTCAAATCATTCTGTTGTCACTCTTAACAGCAAAATGATCTAGACCCAACTTTCATATTGTCAAATAACAAGAATTGCACTGGCTGTGCCAGGAGATCTGGAAATTCCAGGATCTATGGGACCCCCAATCTTTTTGCAAACTAAACCCAACTAAACCTGCTCCTCCCCATACACTCCTCCTGAGTTACCACAAAAAGGAGCTGAACGGGTAGCTCCCAGCATCTCACCAACTTCCTAACCTCTCACATCGACCACGCAACATCCAAAATCAGCATCAGGACACTGTTAAATCTATGCTTCGTGCCACGAAATGTGCTCAGCCCTCAAGTAACACCACTCAAATGTACGATTTAGCATTAAACTGTAAAAACACAAACTGCAGCTACCATTTAATTTATAGTTTACTGCGGTCTCAGGGAGCAGGTACATTCTCTACAGAGACCTTTTTCAAAGTTATCTACAATCCCTTGGCAAAAAGCAAACTCAAAAAATGCATCGTGGAATCTTTATTTGGACTCTCCATTGGAGAATGGAATTGAAAATATTTCCAAAAAGATCTTAAAGCAAAAATTAGTGGCAAAGAGTTTAGACACAGAAAGTGCCAGAGACAATGTTTTTCACTGTCAGTCTACGCTTCCTGTCCATCTTAATGAGCAATTCTGTAAAAGTGAAAGCAGGTCTAGAACAAAATGTGCATCAAAATCAAAAGTACTTTAGATTTGTGGCCATTTGTTATCATAATTTGTGTGAGCTCTCCAACA
This sequence comes from Cetorhinus maximus, assembly GCF_964194155.1. NCBI lineage: Eukaryota > Metazoa > Chordata > Chondrichthyes > Lamniformes > Cetorhinidae > Cetorhinus > Cetorhinus maximus. Next base: position 181,993,314 of record NC_135880.1, read on the forward strand.
GTCACTGCAGCAGATTCCGGTTCCAAAACCTTTGTCTCCCTATAAGATGTGTAGTTCTTGACCCAGTGCTGTTAATTCGGGGTTTGGTTAAGATGCCAAACCTGTCTGCTGGGTACAAACCAGCAAACTGATTAATTCAGAATGCAGGAACTTATAGTGCAGGGCAATTTAATTAGCACACTGTATTTACCGAAATTCATTCAATCTAAATTTCCTTATGTGCAACAATACTTTTAAAGTAGAAAGCAATTGTCAATTTATATAACCAGAGGCTTGGAATGATGCAGCAGTTAATCCCTCCATTTTTCACTCTCGAGGCGTGTCAGCTTGGCTTAAGCTCTACGAGAGATTTCATCATCATCAATAACCAACACTTACATTTATGTACAAAAGCTATATACGGCAGATGCTGAAAATGTGAAATAAAAACAGAAAATGCTGGAAATACTCAGCGGTCTGGCAGCATCTGAGGAGAGAAAAACTGAGTTAACGTTTCAGGTCGATGACCTTTCATCAGTTCATCGACTTGAAACGTTAACTCTTGTTTTTCTCTTTCCACAGATGCTGCCAGATGTGCTGAGCGCTTCCAGCATTTTCGGCTTTTATTTCTTGTGTTTATGTCGTGTGTTTAATATTTTAAAATCCATAAGTATTTCACAGAGGCATAATTAAAGGAGAAGATAAGAGAAGTTATGATTAATAACTTGATGGGTTTGAAGGAGAGTCTTTCTTCAAAAAGAAGGGGAATATTATAAACCAGAGGTATCAACTGTGGCTCAGTGAGCAGCATTCTTGCCTCTAAAGCAGATGGTTGTGGGTTTAAGTCCCATTCCAGAGACCTGAGTAGAAAATACAGGTTAACACTTCAGTGGTGGTGCTGACGGAGCAATGTGCTGTCCTTCTGACAAGGCAGCAGGTTGTGTTATATATAGATTATATATATTTAAGAAGGAATTAGATAGATTTCTGGACTCTAAAGGCATCAAGAGGTGTGGGGAGAGTGTGGGAGTATGGCGTTCAGATAGAGGATCAGCCATGATCATACTGAATGGCGGAGCAGGCTCGTAGGGCTGAATGGCCTACTCCTGCTCCTATGTTCTATGCTTTCCTGGATGACAAAGGAGATAGAAATTAAGATAAAGAAGAAAAAGCGTGCTTCTGATGCATGTCAGGTAGAAACTACAATTGAGAACCCGGCTGAATATAGAATATAGGTTCAGAAGGGAGGTTAAGGAGAAAGTAAGGGAAGCAAAGAGGGAATATGAAAAGAGACTAGTTAAGTTGCTCATTCGGAGGGCTGGTGCAGACACGATGGGCCAAATGGCCTCCTTCTGTGCTGTAACAGTTCTGCAGGCACAAAAGATCACATGGCACTATTTTGAAGGAGAGGAGGGGAATTCGCCCTCGTGTCCTGCGGCCAATATTTATCATTCAACTAACATCACGAGAACAGGTTATCTCGTCATTATCACATTGCTGTTTGTGGGATCTACCCTTATGCAATTGGCTGCTGCATTCCCTACATGACAACAGTGACCACATTTCCGAAAGTGCTTATTCAGCTTAGGATGTCCTGAGGCTGTGAAAGGTGCTATATAAATGCAAGCTCTCTCTTCCATCTTTCTTTAAGGAAGGGAACTCAGAGTGTGGGGCCTGGGTGGCTAAAACCATGGCTGCCAATGGTGGGCCAAAGCAAGGAGGCACACACAAGAGGTCACAGCTGGAGGAATGAAGAGTTTGGGGTGCTGAGGAACAACATTCCCGCTAAGCTATATGTGTCCACGGCCACGCAGCACAGGCTTTGCTCTCGGTTAAACACAATGTGCACATGGCCGCATGAAAAAAAAATTGAAGGTAGAGCATGTTGAAAAAGTGGGACCACACAGCAACAAAGTTTTACATGAGAACATGGGTAGGAATTCATTGCACACACACAAATAGGGAATGGCAAGGTGAAAAAGGGGTTTAAACAAGAGGATGAGAATTTACAATTGGAGAAGGTGTTGGATGTTGAGCAGTCAAGACAGGTCACCAATAACAGGGGTGGTGGTCAGTGGGACTTGGTGTGGGAAAGGATATAGACAACAGTTTTGGATGACATCAAGTTTATGGTGCATGGAGGAATGGGAGGTCATCCAGGAGAATCATGGCTGCTGGTGATAAAGACATAAATTGGAGTTTTCGCAGCAGCTGATGTTTATGATGGAGAGGGTGTGGGTTAGAATCTAAGTTTGGGTACAAGTAGGGCACTGGAATCACAAATAGTCTGGTAAAAGCTGAGACATTAACAGGGGATATGGACAGAGCTGATGGAAATGCCAATGAGTTTGTGTGTGTGTGTGTGTGTGTGGGGGGGGGGTTGCGTTATGAAGACAATGGCTTGAGTCTTCTCAGTTTAGAAAATTGCAGCTCATCCAAACCTGGATGCCAGATAAACAGTCAAACAGCACAGAGGTTGTGGAGGGGTCAGGACAGGGGGAAAAAAATAGAATTGGGTGTTGCCAGCATACATTTAGAAGCTGAATCAGGTTTTCTGATGATGTCGCCAAGGGATAGAATAGAGATGGGGGGGTGGGTGCTGGGGCACAAGGATTGATCACTGGGAGACTTAAGAGGTAGTGATGTTGGGATGGGAAGAGAAGCCATTGTTAGAGATACTTTGCACAGAATTGTCCCAGATTTGCACTAAGTGTGGTAGTAGGTATGAAAAAAGACTAGCAGTTCAGCTGTATGTAGCCACACAACCAGTGATTCTGGAGGGAGAAGTGTGTGTGTGGCAGGGCTTTTAGTGCAAGCACTCTCTCCCACAAACGCGGAGCCTTCATCTATCACACTCATCTCACCATCCCGAGTATTTTCAATGCTGCCTGCTGGGGTTCCCTTTCATTTGTCCATCTGAGCCGACCTGCATCTCCGCCCACCCACTGACCACACTCCCATGCAGCCCGTCCAACACGAGGCTCCGCTCACTTTCCATTTGCACAGCACGGTAGTCGTCAAGTTTCTGATCAGCTTCCCTGTCCTTTCCCCTCCCCCAGTCACCCATGTCCTTTCCTCGATCACAGTCCAGCCTCCTGGCATCACCTTCCACCTCCCCACTGTTACCCTACAGCCTGAACCCTTGTCTTTCCAGGACGTCCAGGTGAACATGCACTTTCCCCACCCTCCTGAAAATCCCGGAGGTCATCCAGAGTGACCTCCCTGGCCTCCTCCTTCCTGACAGGTGCAAGTTTGCCTCCATGTCCCCACCAACCACCCTCACCGCCCCTTCTACCGGTACCGACGCAACCTCACCCTCCCACCTTTCTGTCTCCCTCTGCCCCATCTAACACTCACCATTCCCTCCTAACAGGCCCACCCTGAATTTGCTCCCCAGGAGGCAGTCATTGACTCTACAGACCCCTCCCTTGCATATTCACCTGGACATTCCAGTCCCCCCTTACTCCTTCCTCCACTCTTACTTCCTCCTCCCCCCGGACACCTTCCCCGTCTGAACTCCCCAACTTATACATTCCTCCCTCCTTTCACTTACTTCGCTACTTGCAGCATTCTCCCCAGTTACACCTTCCTCCCCCCCCATATTCCCTCATCCCCCAGACACCCTTCTTCCCCCTCCCAACCTCAACACCCCCCCAACCCCTGACACATTGTCCCCCTCCATCTAACCTCAACCCCCACCCTGGTACAACTCCCAAACCCACTCACACATATTCCTCCAGGGTCCGGTAGCTGTAGGGCCCCAGCATTTTCTTCTCCTCCGGTGTCTGCAATCTGACCAAGGCCCTAACGGTAAGTCCCGACTTCTGCATGTCACACTTGTCCAGACGTGTTCTGGGCCGGCGTGTTTTCCCGTCGGCGTAACAATAAATCAGGCGCCAGGGGATGATTCTGGTCAGGCCTTACCTTGCCTCCAATTAGCGGGATGCAAATCGGGTTCACACCGGCCTCTAGCGGGATTCGCGATCCACCATGGCGGACACCATCGGATGATCCCGCTATGATTTTGCGCTGGCGTGAAACCGATTTCTGCCCCACCCGCTGAATTGTCCCTGCCCGGCATGATGCCCACCACCAACGGGGGCGGACGATTCCGGCCTTTGACTATGATTTGATAGGCAAGACTTGAATCAAGTCCCACTGAAGTGGGATACTAAGGGCAGAGGCATTGGATGAAAATGAGGTCAATGATAGAAAATGCACCACGGTAAGAACCACGCAGAGTATCATGTGTGACTTTGTTTCGTGAAATTCTCCTGTTGTGGCAGTGGTGGAACCTTGACTGGAGATTGCTACATATAAAGTGGGAATGGATTTGGGAGCTGAGAGATGTTGAAGGAGTTTGGAGAGGTAAGGGAGGTTGGAGATTGGGCGAGAAGAAAGAAGTTGAAGATGGTCTTTTGAGAATGGGAGTGATGTTTGGAAGTGAGGTTAGTAACACCTAAGGTGAGGAAGTCATTTGCTGTTCACCAGTAACTAACATAAAGTTCAAGAAGGGAAGTTGGGTAGGCAGCAGTTTAGTGGGAATGAGGAACAGGGGTTTGGTGTCAGTGGGCAAGAGGAGAGATGAGAAATAAATTAAAGAAGGACAAGGGGATAGGGAGTGGCTAGAGAGTGCTGCATTGTCGGAGATAGATTATGTTTTAGGATGTTACCCCAAGCCCCTGTCTAGCTGTTTACATGGGCATAAAAATTAAACTAAGGTGCATGAATTGTATTTTAGAGTGTTCAAAGCTGTACCTCTGCCCAGCATTAGGTCACTGTTGTTTGCTTTTGCAGCCTGTCAAGTTATGCAAACAGTGTCAAAATACATTCCCAGCCACTGCTTATTATCTTTCCCATTATACATCAAAGAGTGTGAATGCCAAATATTCACAATACAACCACTTCATACTGTGAAAATAAATTCAAGTTGCCAGTGTTAAAATAAATTTACATTAATCTTGGGATATCAGAGTAACCAACACTAAATCTACAAACTAAGGCAATGTTTCTTCAAACAATTGTTCTGTTAAGGGCGATGCATTGATTCTTTACAGGTGGCAAGGAAACGTTAATATGACTGTTAAAAAAGCACCTGGGTTACCTGGGTTTATAAATAGAGGCATAGAATGTAAAAGTGAAGAGATGGTGCTAGAACTTTATAAATCACTTTAGATCTCGGCTGGAGAACTGTGAATAATTCTGGGCCCTGCACTTCAGGAAAGATGTAAAGGTCTTGGGAGGGGAACAGAGAAAGTTCACCAGGATGTTATCAAAGGTAAGGGATGATGGTGGTGTAGTGGTAATGTCAGTGGACTAGTAATTTAGAGACAGACTAATGGGAGCATGGGTTTAAATCCCACCATGGCAACTAATAAATCCAGAATATAAAACTAATCTCAGTAATGGTGACCATGAAGCTATTGTTGACAGAGGGGGGGGGGCGGGGGGCAGGGGGGGAACATCTGGTTCTTTAATGCCCTTTAGAGAAGGAAATTTGCCATCCTTACCTGGTCTGGCCTATGTGTGACTCCAGGTCAACAACAATGCTATGTGGTTGCACGAGTATATCCCATAACTTCCCTCTGAAATGGCCTAACAAACCACTCAGCTCAAGAGCAATTTGGTTTGAGTAACAAATGCTGGCCTTGCCTGTGACACCCTCATCCAATGACAGAACCAATCAACCAGTGTCATTAGAGCAGATCATTTACCTGAGTGCTGTCTGTGAGAATGGTTACAGTTACTTCAGGTCTTTACAGCCCCTCTATAACAGCAACTCAGTTAAATCCTTTTCTCTGCCAATATTTTCTTTTCAGGTAATAATCCAATTCTCTTTTGAAAGGCACAATTGAAAGGCACAATTGAATCTGTCTCCCCCACACTCTCAGGCAGTGCATTCCAGTTCCTAACCACTCGCTGTTTAAAAAAATCTGTTCCTCATGTCAACATTGCTTCTTTTGACAATCAGCTTAAACCGGTGCCTTCTGCTTCTCAATCATTGGGAACAGTTTCTTCCTGTCTACTTTGACCAGAACCCTCGTGATTTTGAACACCTCTGTCAAATCCTCTCTCAACCTTCTCTTCTCTAAGGAAAACAGCCCCAGATTCTCCAATCTATCTACGTAACTGAACTCCCTCATTCCTGGAACCATTCTTGTAAATCTTTTCTGCATCCTCTCTAATGCCTTCACAATCTTTCCTAAAATGTGGTGCCCAGGATTGGACATAATGCGCTGGTTGAGGCCAAACCAAACTGCTCTTGTACTCTATGCCCCTATTTATAAAGCCCGGGCTGCTGTATACCTCTCACGCTGCCTAACCACCTTCAACGACTTGTGCACATATATCCCCAGATCCCTCTGCTCCGGCACCCTTTAAAATCGTACCCTTTGTTTTATATTGCCTCTGTGCATTCTTCCTACCAAATGAATCACTTCAGACTTTACTGCATTCAATTTCTGTCACCTGTGTGCTCATTCCACCAGCCTGCCTATGTCCTCTTGAAGTTTATCACTATCCTCCTCAGAGTTCACAACTCTTCCAAGTTTTGCATCACTTGCAAATTTTGGAATTGTGCCCTGCACACCCCAAGTCTACATCATTCATACAGATCAGGAAAAGCAGTGTCCTAATAATGACCCCTGGGGAACCCCACTTCAAACCTTCCCCCAGTCTGAAAAACAATTTCTCACCATTACTCTCGGCTTCCTGTCACTCAGCCAATTTCATATCCATGTTGCCACTGTCCCTTTTATTCCATGAGCTCTAACTTTGCTGGCACTATTATGCAGCACTTCGTCAAAAGCCTTTTGGAACCCCATATATGCCACATCAACTGCACTACTCTCATCAATCTCTGTTACCTCATCCAAACTCAATAAAATTAGCTAACCATGATTTTTCTTTAATAAATCTCTGCTGGTTTTCCTTAATTAATCCACATTCGTCCAAGTGACTTGTCCAAGAGCTTATTGTGTGTAAATTGGCTGCCATATTTTCCTACATTACAACCATGACTACACTTCAAAAGTACTTAACTAGTTGTGAAGCGCTTTGAAGTAATAGCAGAGTCACCTTCAATGGGTACTAAGTCACACAAAATTTACCCGTGTTCCCAGCAGCTTCCTCTAAAGCAAATCTCTTTTTTAATCTTATTTACCCTGGGGTCCCACTATGCTGTGGTCCGCTCTTGTGCGGAACTTGGTAAAATGCTGATCTTGGAGCTCAAACAAACCTCCCCCCACTTTGAGCACAGCCACGCACTTTAAAAAAGAAAAATTAAAGAAGCCATTTCATTATTTGGTTGATCTTACACAGCACCTGCTTCATTCCTTTATCTTGGAGCACGAGGCTGGAAAACTGTGGGAATGTAGGAAATATTGTCCCAAGCACTGATGTGCTCAAGCCTGAGCATGAGGCACCAGTCATGAAATCACGTGGTCTGAACTATAATGTGGATTGACCCTGTGGACCACGTTATAGGTAAGTGCATTTTAAATTTGGTCCTATCAACAGATTGGGAATTGTCACTTGCCTTGGATTCACAAGAAAACAGTGAAGACACTCTACAATTCATTGATTTCACTCAAACCAAATAATGACTGAACAGTTAGCATTTTTGCTGCAGTATGATAGTGAATTAGGGAGCTCCTGTGATGCAGTGGGTACTGTCCCTACCTCTGAACCAGAAGCTCTAGGTTCAAGTCCCACTCCAGGATGTAATGGCCATGTCAGGTCTGTTTGTAATGTGGCCAAACAGGTTGATTATAAGTCCTTTCAATATGCCTATGGCAGGTGGTAAGAGTAGGAGAGTCTCCTGGTCAGCCATACTTGGTGTGGGGTGGTAGCTTGGTAGTTCCTCAAGCTTTAGCCTCTGGCAATAGTCTAGAAACCTGTCCCAGGGAAAATGAGCAATAGGAACAGATTTAAGCATGTGCTTTGTCTACATTATGTGTCAGCAGGCATGGGGAGAGAGGAGAAGATTACTGACAATTGGATGGTGGTGAAAAATGCTACATGTATCAGAGAAGGGAACAAAGAAAATAATGTTTAATTGCTTGTACAAGATTGTAGAATTATTTCTAAACTTTTCTTTAAAAAAACTGGTGGCAAGGTTCCCCTGAGTAAATAGTCTGCCCATTGGTGAGAGTGAATGCTATTTCAGCTTTTGACAGATTACATCCAAATCAAACCTTTCAACCTGGCATTATACTGTTTTCTGTACAGATCCAATTATTATTTTCATCTCTGGCTTTGCCATGAAGTATAAAATTACCTCAGTTACGTGTGTGATTTTTAAAAAAATTTAGATTTTGTTATAAGAGCAAACCAGCACGAGTGCAGTCTCAAACCATTTCCTCTCTAGCCTTGGCAACAGCAATTCCCTGTACTTCAAGACAAATCAGCGCAGAGTTAGAAAACCCCTCCACATTTAGAGGAAAAAAAAACTTTACATTTATCTTTAATATTCTAGAATTTTTTTTCCAACATAAGCCACCAATATTCAATTTTTAAGACAAATACATCCAAACTAGGCACCAGAGGTTCCAGGGATAAATAGGAATTTAAAGAAAATTATGTTTCTAAAAAAAGGCAAAGAACAACGATTGGAGGGACTGGAGAATAGGCCTGGATATTAACGAGGCATGTTTTGGAAGGGAAACACCACATTGTGTAGCTTTTGTCCTTCATAGGTGCCCCACTTGCAAGTCAGCTCGATTGCCAGGTTTGGCTCCGAGTCACCCCGGGGAGAACGCGGAACCAGGCAGCTCCAATCTACAGCCCTGGGAGATGAGAGGGATGTCCAATCCAGAGGGATGTCTTACCCCAGGGTGAGGGATCAATCCTCAACTGCTGAGAGAAATTGAGCCGGGCTGTGTGTGATCCCTGACCCTGGAGATGTTAGATCTGGGGTGGCGAGGGGTTGGGGCGAGGGGCGTGGGGGAGGGGAAGTTGTAATCCTATGGTTCTAATTTCCAACCCAGGGGAGGGTCCAATTCTAGAAGGGTCCTACTTTGTGGGTCGAGGGCTGGTCTGACCCTTGAGCGTAGATGTCTTTATATGAGGAGGAGCATGATGAGACAGCTTGGAATCATCCCTGGTCTTCTTGACCCACAAGCAGTGCTGTAAAGGCACTTACCTTCTCCCCAAAGCTATCCTCACCTCCCAACGCCTGGGTACCCAGCCGCCCAATGTAAAACCTGCAAAACAGGTTAAATCAGAATCTGCCAGCTTCATTAAAATATTTAAATTGCAACTGGCCTCCTGAGAAGAAGAGGGCTACCTGCCCTTTATCCCACCTCTGAAAAACCCAGAAAAGGGCTGGTCTGAGATTCACAAATATTAAGATTCATTCCAGCTCACCCATTTTTGGTGTTAAAATTCACCCTGTACTTTCTCCAAATCAACCCAAGTTTAGAAAGAGAAAATCTAAAAGTGTACTCCAGTGCGTTTCGGTATTTCAAGCAGGCAAATTATGAAATTTTAAAACTTGACAATAATACTAGTGATCCCTTTATTTAACTCGGCAATCATCGCACCCCAGCTCCAGGAAGCCGGGAACAGCAACACCCCAGAGGGGGTGAGTTTTGGAGAAGCTTCTCCAGCAAAGGTCATCTCAAAACCCGCTCTCTACGTGAACCTCCAGATGCCACCGGAGCAGAACACGGCCAAGGAGATCTACCTCAGCCCATCCAAAGTGAAGGAATTTGAGCTCACTACGGGTATGAAGGAGCAGACTAAAGGTCTGGGACTCTCAGAGACAGTGGGTTTGGTAGGAGAATAAATGCTTTAAAATGGGTTTAAAGATTGTATCCATAAATGTGCGTAGCATTAAATCTACTACGCGATGTGTTGCGACCTTGGACTACCTAGCCAAGGTCAAAGCTGACCTGTTGTTTCTGCAGGAGTGTGCGATACCGCACCTTAGCTCCTACAGGCAATGGTCACGATGGTGGTCCCATGGGCCATCGATCTGGTCGGGCGGAAACGACTCTCGTTCCTCCGGCCTGGGTATTCTGCTGCGGGGAGGCAACTTCACCGTCTCCGAGGTTAAGGAGGTGGTGGGCGGGCGACTCCTCGTAGCAGACGTAATGTACAAGAACGCTCCACTCCGGTTAATTAACGTGTATGGCCCGGCACAAGGGGCTGAGCGGCTGGAGGTTTTTCAGCAGCTCCCACTGCTGCTGGCGACCTCCAGGCCGGTCATTCTGGGCGGTGACTTCAACTGCATCATCGATGCGGCTGGACGATCCGGCAGGGCCGGCAGCAGATTGGACGCTACGTCCAGATCCCTGATGGAAACAGTTAAGGATGCCAAGCTGCACGACGTCTTCAGCAACCCTGCAGACGGAGCGCAGCGTAGATACACCTGGTCGCGGCCAGACGGGTCCATTCGTTCCAGGATAGACTTCCTGTTTGTGTCCCGTGCATTCACAGTCAGATCCACCGACGTCAAGCCGGTGTTCTTCTCTGACCACTGCCTCCTACTGGCGGACTGCCACTTGGAGAAGGACCTGAGGGTGGGCAGGGGGGCATGGAAGCTAAATGTGCAACTTCTGACCCCAGAGAACATTGAGGAGCTCAAGAGGGATTACAAAGGTTGGAGAACCGTGAAACCCCTCTTTGAGTCCCTGACACACTGGTGGGAAGCGATCAAGGGAAGCATCAAGAGGTTTTTCATCCTCAAAGGCACCCAGAAAGCTAGAAAGGAACAGAGGGAAATGTCCCGACTCCAGAAAAAGATGCAGAATCTGCTCCGGCTGCAGTCGATGGGGGTCGATGTCAAGGAGGAGCTCCAAGAGGTGAAGGGCCAGCAAGCCTCGCACTTTGCCTCGGAGGCCTCCAAGGTCATCTTCCGTTCCAGAGTCCGCTCCGTGGAGCAGGATGAGACGTACTCACGTTTCTTCTTCCAAAAGGTACACAGAGAGCGCTCTGTGATCAGCAGCCTGAAGGAAGAAGACGGCTCAGTAAAGTCATCACGGTCCGACATTCTGAGGATCAGCAAATCCTTTTATGCCGGATTGTATGACGTGAAGCCCACGGACAGCACGGCCTCCCAGTCCTTCCTGTCCTCTATCACGGAGGTCTTAGACGACAGTACGCGGGAGAGCCTGGACAAACCGCTGACTCCTGATGAACTGACTAAGGCCCTTGAGTCCTTCGAGAAGAGTAAAACTCCCGGAAGCGACGGCTTGCCGGCGGAGTTGTATTCGGCTCTGTGGGACTTGATCGGCCCAGACCTGCTAGGAGTGTACGAGAGTATGCTCCTGGCCGGTAGTATGTCAGAATCCATGAGGAAAGGCATCATCACCCTCATCTACAAGCACAAGGGGGAAAGGGAGGAAATTAGAAATTGGCGACCCATTTCACTGTTGAATGTGGACTATAAGATTCTGTCCAAGGTCATCGCCAATCGGGTCAAATCCGCTCTGGAATTGGTGATTCACCCTGACCAGACCTGCTCTGTGCCAGGCAGGAAGATCTCTGACAGCCTGGCGCAGCTCAGGGATACGATTGCCTATGTACAGGACAGGGGTGTGGATACCTGCCTCATCAGCTTGGATCAGGAGAAGGCCTTTGACAGAATATCGCACAGCTACATGGGGGATGTGCTCTCCAAAATGGGGTTTGGGGAGGGAATTCGAAATTGGATCCAACTGCTCTACACTAACATCAGTAGCGCAGTCTCAATCAATGGGTGGGAAACAGATAGCTTTCCGATTAAATCTGGAGTCAGGCAGGGCTGTCCTCTCTCGCCTGTCCTTTTCGTGTGTTGCATAGAACCCTTTGCCGAGTCCATCAGGAAGGATCCGGGCATAAGAGGAGTGACGATCCCAGGCAGTGGAGGCACTCAGGTAAAAGCCTCCCTGTACATGGACGACGTCACCGTCTTCTGCTCGGATCCGCTGTCGGTGCGCAGACTGATGCACATCTGCGACCAGTTCGAACTGGCCTCGGGAGCCAAGGTAAATCGTGGGAAGAGCGAGGCCATGTTCTTTGGGAACTGGGCTGACCGATCCTTTGTCCCCTTCACTGTCAGGGCTGACGGCCTGAAGGTGCTGGGGATATGGTTCGGAGGGACCGGGGCATGCGTTAGAAACTGGAAGGAGCGAGTGGCTATGGTGAAAAGGAAACTGGGCATGTGGGAACGACGCTCCCTCTCCATTGTGGGTAAGAACCTGGTCATCAGGTGTGAGGTACTCTCGCTGTTGCTGTACGTGGCGCAGGTCTGGCCCATTCCAGACTCCTGCGCGATGGCGATCACTCGAGCCATCTTCCGCTTTATCTGGAGGTCGAAAATGGATCGTGTCCGCAGGGACGCGATGTACAAGCCTCTAGATAAAGGGGGAAAAAACGTGCCCAACATCGCCCTCATACTGATGGCCACCTTTGTGTGTGGCTGCATCAAGCGGTGCGTAGACCCTCGGTACGCAAACACCAAGTGTCACTACGTGCTGAGGTTCTACCTGTCCCCGGTGTTGCGAAGGATGGGTCTGGCCACGCTGCCGCGGAACGCTCCAAGTAGTTGGACCGTGCCGTACCACCTGTCCCTGGTGGAAAAATTTATGCAGAAAAACACCTTTGACCACAAGTCCATCAGGCAGTGGTCAGCACGTAACGTCCTAGAGGCCCTGAGGGAAAAGGAGAGGGTGGACCCTGTGGGATGGTTCCCCGAGCAGACTGTCAAAGTCATTTGGCAGAATGCCTCATCGCCAGAACTTTCCAACAAGCACCAAGACGTAGCTTGGCTGGTGGTGAGAAAGGCCCTCCCCGTCAGATCCTTCCTACACACCAGGAGTCTCACCCCCTCTGCACGTTGCCCTCGAGGTGGCTGTGGTGGGGAAGAGACCGTTGTTCACCTCCTTGTGGATTGTGCCTTTGCAAAGAAAGTCTGGAGAGAGATGCAGTGGTTGCTGTCGAGGTTCATCCCGAGCAGTTCTGTGACACAGGACTCTGTGCTCTACGGGCTGTTCCCAGGGACACACACCGAGACAAACATCAACTGCAGCTGGAGGATCATCAACTCAGTGAAAGACGCGCTTTGGTCTGCCCGAAACTTGTTGGTCTTCCAGCGCAAAGAGTTGTCCCCGACCGATTGTTGCGGACTGGCACAATCCAAAGTCCAGGACTACGTGCTGAGGGACGCACTAAAGCTTGGGGCAGCTGCCGCAAAGGCGCAATGGGGAAGGGTCGCTGTCTAAGACCTTTCTGCCACAGCGCACCGAGAGACTGGGAACTGTTTAGAGCCCCTCGGGCTGTACAGCTCAAAATGAAAGGCTGTAAATGATTGTAATATTGTTTGTACTGATGCACCTGGTGATACATTTTGTAAAAGTTTAACCTGGATTGTACCCTTGTAATGGTGTTTTTGAAATGGTTTGGAATGTGATTGAAGATATTTTATGAATAAAGTATATTTTTGCAAAAAAAAAAAAAAAAATTTAACTCGGCATTTACAAAGTCATATTCCCGTCTTCATCATATTTTTAAAAATTGAATAGGTTTCATTCATGCCAGGGATGTTGATGTATTTTCTTGAACATATCAGCTGAACACTATCAACTGTCTTTGTACAGTGCCTGTGGTGAAAACAGGCTGCAAGCAGCATTCCTACTGAAGCCACTGCAAACCGTTTGCACAGGCTCCGGCAAAAGCCTAGGGTGTTGTAGATCACCCACTCGTGCCATTTTTATGCTGCCCAGAACCCAGAGCAAGTATACAGAGTGAATGATCAAATGTCTGTCTGGAGAGGACTGGTGGAGTAATGCATCTTGTGCATCCTCAACGTCCAGCCCTTTATTATGTTAATGTTATTGTGCACAAGAAGTGCAGCTTGGGTTAAATCTTTGCAGGAGGAAGACTTCAAAAAAAAAAGCCTAATCACTTCGATCAAGTTCCCTCAAGCAATTAGATTTTCACTGGAAGCAGAATTTTAACAGCATGATTGATCTGTTCTATCATCGCAGCCAAACAAGTACAAGAGAACAGGAGGAGGAAAAAACGCAATATCATAGGCGCTAAGTGCCAACACTGAGCTCCCTTTGTAGTCCTGCTTTTACAATTGCAAATGGTGCTTTAACTGCTATAATGATCTTTAACTGCACACAAAAGAACTTCCTGCAGATGCCTGAGTTCGTAAAAGTAAGGGGAATCTCTTTTTCAAAATATCAGATTAGTGATGGTGGTGGGTCACATTTCATTCAGAAATTCATTCAAAAAGGGGCAGTTAAAAAATAAAATTAAAAATCCAGTACTCCAAAGGGTGCAGAGAACTGGAAAAACATTTCCGTTGTAGAAAAATTGCAAACCATTGTTTATTTTAAAGCACCTGAAAGCTAAATATGCTCTAGCGAATAAATCTTTCCTAATATTCTTTCAGATACTACATGGCAACCCCTGACTTCAGTATGATGGTGTGAAGATGGTGGTTCTGCTGCTGTAGGAGAAAGTGTGGAGTTCAGCTGCTCTCCAGGAAACAACTGAGAATATCAACAACAAAAACAAAAATACCTGGAAAAACTCAGCAGGTCTGACAGCATCTGCGGAGAGGGATACAGTTGACATTTTGAGTCCGTATGACCCTTCGTCAGAACTAAGACATATAGAAATGAGATGAAATATAAGCTGGTTGAAGGTGGTGGGACAGGAGAGCTCAATAGGGGGGCAGTGATAGGTGGAGGCCAAGCAGAGACTGTCAAAGATGTCATAGACAAAAGGACAAAGGAGTGTTGACGATGGTGATATTATCTAAAGGATGTGCTAATGGGGACATTAAGGGTAGCAATCAGGACAAGCTAGTGGCAGATGGCCCTAGTGGGGGTGGGGTGGGGGGAAGGGATCGAAATGGGCTAAAAGGTGGAGATGAAACAATAGATCGAAATAAATTTTAAAATAGGAGGGAAAAGAAAAAAATATATTTGTAAAAAAAAATTATAAATTATTGGAAAAAGGGGGATCGGAAAGGGGGTGGGGATGGAGGAAAGAGTTCATGATCTAAAATTGTTGAACTCAATATTAAGTCCGGAAGACTGTAAAGTGCCTAGTCGGAAGATGAGGTGCTGTTCCTCCAGTTTGCGTTGAGCTTCACTAGAGTATTGCAGCAGGCCAGAATATCAACAACTGTCAATGTTGGTGGGTGCTGGGCACTCCATTTGCCCATATACAGGGCACAGACATGACTTATACAGACTTTTTCCAGCCCCTGCAGTTGGCTTTGAGTGACAGGTAAATGGGGTAGATCTCACCCCACCGCCAGCCCCCGCATGTTACAGAACTGCTCCTGCTCAAAAGTCACTCTACAATACAAGAAAGGTAGACTCATCATTTTCAAATAATAGCATGAAATGCTGAAAGTACACAGCAAGGTCATTAACAACTGGAACGGAACAAATGGTTTCATTGTGTAAATCATTCTGCTCTTGAACAATATGTGACTGTTTCTGAACCGTTCTATGTTTTCTACCCTCCTCCTATCAAACTGAGGGTTAGTCCCTTAGGTGCAGGCTGCCCTACACCACTTTAGCCAAACAGCCATTGCACCTCTGTGTGTCTTGTTAGCTGGTGTTAGTAAATTATTCAACAATGACACTCACAGAGCTACACTAAAGTTTGTGATCACCTGATCTCATCACAGCCTTGGTTCAAACATGAACAAAAGAGCTGAACTCCAGAGGTGAGGTGAGAGTGGCTGCCCTTGACATCAAGGCAGCATTTGACCGAGTGTGGCATCAAGGAGCCCTAGCAAAACTGGTGCCAATGGGAATCGGGGAAAACTCTCCACTGGTTGGAGTCATACCTAGCACAAAGGAAGATGGTTGTGGTTGTTGAGGCCAATCATCTCAGCTCCACGATATCACTGCAGGAGTTCCTCAGGGTAGTGTCCTCGGCCCAACCATCTTCAGCTATTTCATCAATGACCTTCCCTCCATCATAAGGTCAGAAGTGGGGATGTTCGCTGATGATTGCACAATGTTCAGCCCCATTTGCGACTCCTCAGATACTGAAGCAGTCCATGTCAAAATGCAGCAGGACCTGGACAATGTCCAGGTTTGGGCTGACAAGTGGCAAGTAACATTCGTGCCACACAAGTGTCAGGCAATGACCATCTCCAACAAGAGAGAATCCAACCATCGCCCCTTCATGTTCAATGGCATTACCATCACTGAATCCCCCACTATCAAGATCCTGGGTGTTACCACTGACCAGAAACTGAACAGGACCAGCCATATAAATACTGTGGCTACAAGAGCAGGTCAGAGGCTAGGAATCATGCGACAAGTAACTCACCTCCTGACTCCCCAAAGGCTGTCCACCATCTACAAGGCACAAGTCAGGAATGTGATGGAATACACTCCACTTGCCTGGATGAGTGCAGCTCTTGCAACACTCAAGAAGCTGGACAAAGCCACCACATCCACAAATATTCACTCCCTCCACCACCGATGCACTGTAGCAGCAGTGTGTACCATCTACAAAATGCATTGCAGGAATTCACCAAGGCTCCTCAGACAGCACCTTCCAAACCACTGACTACTATCATCTAGAAGGACAAGGGCAGCAGACACATGGGAACAGCACCACATGGAAGTTCCCCTCCAAGTCACTCACCATCCTGACTTGGAAATATATCACCGTTCCTTCACTGTCACTGGGTCACAATCCTCTACTTTGTGTTTTATGTTCAAAGCAGCGCACAGACACAGACTGAGAATCAACGTTGTGTTGATTTCCCTCTGCAATACTGAGCAACACTCTCAATTCACTGGCCGGGATTTCCCATCCCCGTTGGCATTGGGCATCATGGCAGGTGGGGGGGGGGGGGAACAATATGGCGTGAAGGGCAAAAATCGATTTCACGCTGTCATGAAACCAGTTTGTGATCGTCCGCTCCACCCGTCAATGCCGGGCTGCGTTTCCCCTGTCGCACATCAGGAACATCATTTTAATACATCTGTATATAATTATAAACACAGCTCACTGGAATCATCCCCACACGCTGCACCATCCGGGCACGTGGGTGTGACTGCACGCCAACGTGTTTCACAACTGAACATAAGCGTCGTGCACCAGGCGAGCGGCATTTCACTCGGGACTTTGAGGTTTGTTTGCCTACGTTGCTGATGGTGAGGTAATCGGAGGCTGCCAGCCCACAGGACAGTGTGTTTCTTGTGGCTACATAATGAATGAGGTGAGAATGGGACGATAAGGCACAAAAAGCTGCCATTGCAGCCAGTGGGTAAAACGTCCTTCTCCCCACCCTCTGCCTCACTTAGTGCCAATCTAGGACGATTCCGCCCACTGTGTTATAAAAACAAAGCCAAGAAGTGGCAACAAGAGGACAAATATTTCCCTTTGCACTTAGTTACATGGGTATTAGCGAATATTACTTCCTAAGCCCATTTGAGGGACCAACAGCAAAATGAGACCAGCTTCTTGCTTGTTTTGGGTCACAATAGCTCTCACTTCCAAGAAAAAGGTGTCAAAAGAAATGCCAGAAGTCAGACAATGGCGTAGTGGTATTGTCACTGGACTAGTAATCCAGAGACCCAGGGTAATGCTCTGGGAGCCAATGTTCAAATCCTGCCACAGCAGATGGTGGAATTTGACTTCAACAAAAATCCAGAATTAAAAGTTTAATGATGACCATGAAACCATTGTTGATTGTTGTGAAGACCCATCTGGTTCACTAGTGTCCTTTAGGGAAGGAAACCTACTGTCCTTACCTGGTCTGGCCTACATGCGACTTCAGACCCACAACAATGTGGCTGACTCTTAAACACACCCTGAACAAGGGCAATTTGGAATGGGCAATAAATGCTGGCCTAGCCAGGGACACACCCCCAACCCATGAATGAATTTAAAAAAGCAGTAACCAAGAACTTTGTAGATTCAGAGCAAACAGCTGGAAAATTCCAGCTTATTAAAGGGTAGACTTCCTTTATTTACTTTTGTAGTGAACCCATAGTCTCTCTTATATAACTCACAGCAGACGTCGTCCTAAATATCTCCAGACACACTACGTGCCAGAGTCTTGAAGAAAATGTCACCACAGGGGGAAAAAGTTGCGCAACACTCTTAGGCATAAAGTTTCTAGACATTTAAAACAAAACAAGAACAACAGACCCTGTCTGGTGGGTATAAAAGATTCTATGGCAATATTTATTCCTCACCATCACTAAAACAAATGATCTGGCCATTATCACATTGCTGTTTGTGGGATCTTACTGTGCACAACTTGGCTGCTGTTTTACGTACTTTCCTCGCGCAGGGAGCCATATTTAAACTGCAGCCACACGCACACTTCTCAATGCCTGTGCCCCAGGACTGCTCCGGTGAAGACACAGCCCCAAAAGCCAAGAAGAGTGCAGCCCCTGATTCAGTGATGCATCCCTGGGACACCTTTTGGACATCGTGGAGGCCCACTGCGATGTCCTCTACCCCCACTCTGGCCGCAGGAGGCCCATCAGTCTCAGCTCTCCGGCTTGGGAGGCGGTGGCAGAGGTGATCAGTGCCAACGCTGCACATAACAGGTTGGCCATCCAATGCAGAAAACAGATGAATGATCTCATCTGTGCCGCCAGGGTAAGGTAGCCATCTCATCACTCTAAACTTACAACAGTAATTACACTTCAAAAGCACTTAATTGATTATACAAAGCTTTGGGACATCCTGAGGTTCTATATAAACGCAAATGTGTTAATTTTTTCTTTCCCTCTTTCACTGCATTTCAACATGCATCCTTACATTACCTTGAAGCACCTTCACACTGGATCTTGAGGGATCGAGTGGGAGCAATCGGTTATTCCAAATTTGAACTTAATTCAACAAGAATGCGAGATATCATTTCAGTGAATTCCAAAAATCTGTCCTGGAGGGTTGTGGTATGAATTGAAAAACAGTCCAATTGATTGCAGATATCATACCTCAGCCAGTCTTCAACTGTGTCATCTATTGCATTTGAGGACATTCATATTGTCCCACACCATAAAAAAAATCAGTCTTTCCTTTTCAATGCTGATCAACCCGCTACATACCTCCAGCTTTTGCCCCCCAACCCTGATACATTTCCAGCATTCATTATTTACCATTCATTGGTGTTCATTTGTTTAATTCGTCCCGTATTATTTGTACAGCTCTAACATCGCAAGTGGAAATCTCGAATTTGCTGAGTTCTGCAGCTAAAGAATCTTTGTGCCAATGTGGAGCACATCTGTGAGGTATTAGGCTTTCCAGAGAGTGGCTGAAATCACTACATTGCTCAACTTTGAAGCTTGCGACCTTAACGCCGGAAATGAGTTGAAAATGTCTTAAGGAAATGGAACTTTTTAGTCCAAGACTGTTTTGCGGAGTCCTGCAGCTGCAAAAAAACCACATGGTTGACTTTCTTTTAAAAATCCTTTGCGATCATTATATTATTTTCTCAATGAAACAGCATGATAAGTTTCTAAAACTAAAACAGCCACCGTTCAGGTGGTCAAGATCCAAAGTGTAAACTGCAGCCGGAAAATGGTCTCAAAGACCCTTTGAACCAAAGTCTATCCTTGAAGATTTCATTCCATCCAACTGTCACTGCCACCCACCCTCTGACACTGATATTGTTCCCACTTTCCCCCTACAACAAACACTGTACTAATGTCCATAAAGAATTATACTGAATACAGCAGAATTTGATAGCACAGACACACACACACACACATATATACATGCACACACATACACACACACACACTCAAATTCACTTTCTTCTTGAACAAAATAGCTTGTCAATTGCTATGTTCACAATTAGAAAGTGATGGGAGCAGATCACCAAATTATCTCATTGTCATTTCATTTTTTGCATTTCCAAGAATCATATTCAGAACTTCTCCACACCGCTGCAACTCACCAAGGCTCCTCTGGCAGCACCTTCCAAACCCGTGGCTACTACCATCTTAGAAGGACAAGGGCAGCAGACACATGGGAACATCACCACCTGGAATTCACTCACCACCCTGACTTGGAAATATATCGCCGTTTCTTCACTGTCGCTACATCAAAATCCTGGAACTCCTGCCCTAACAGCACTGTGGGTGTACCTACACCACATGGACTGCAGCGGTTCGAGAAGGCAGTTCACCACCACCTTCTCAAGGGCAACTAGGGATGGGCAATAAATGCTGGCCCAGCCAGCGAAACCCACATCCTGAGAAAGAATTTGTAAAAACTTGCCACATGGATAGATAAACATCCCCACTGGAAGCGTTCCTTGGTCAAAGAGTAATGTGAGACTGTACCAGGCCTCCTCATAATATCCCCAAGCTAAAACCAACCTTTTCAAAATGACACAAAACCAATAGTAAAAATGAAATGCACGCCTGCTCAAAATCACTGGGGAACGGTGTATGTGATATTGCAGAATGTTGGAACACCAACGCATTTCATTAGAATGGTCTGACACAGGTTGATGCTTGCAATTCCTACAGGGTGCGTTCACCACTCCATTATGCTAATGTGTGAAGGCGCTAAGTGATGGCTTTTTTTTGTTACAAGTGTGAAAGCCAGAAATCAGTCATCCAAGGACATGTTCACACGTGTTCTAGTAGCTAGCTTCAGAGAGTGACTAGGAGTAGATCACATTCCCTGCTGGTCGTGAATGGTATATAGCAAGTTGGTGGTCAATAGAATCACAGAATCACACAGTGCAGAAGAGGCCCTTCGGCCAATCGAGTCTGCACCGACACGTGAGGAAACACCTGATCTACCTACCTAACCCCATTTACCAGCACTTGGCCCATAGCCTTGAATGTTATGACATGCCAAGTGCTCAACCTGGTACTTTTTAAAGGATGTGAGGCAACCCGCCTCCACCATCCTCCCAGGCAGTGCAATAGAGAGGCAAAATTTCAGGAAATGTTTCTGAAAAAAGTAGGCAGCATGGTGATATAGCTCAGTAAAGCACCAAAGAGCAGAGCACACCATGGTAATGAAGGGGCAGGGTGGGTTTGATTCTCATCTCAACAGCATCACTGGGGAATCCAGCTACTTACACATACATGTGGAAGCCATGCGATCCTGTGCTAACATATTTGGATAACAATCAGTTCTGGTCAGACAGGAGATCACTTATTTTATTCATTCACGGGACGTGAGTGTCACTGGCAAGGCCCAGCATTTGTTGTCCATCCCTAATTGCCCTCAAAAAGGTGGCAGTGAGCCACTTTCTTGACAACTGAGTGGCTTGCTAGGCTGAATCAAAGGGCAGTGGAGAGTCAGCCACATTGTATTGGGTCTGAAATCACATATAGACCAAACTAGCAAAGGACAGCAAACATCCTTCTCTAAAGGGGTGGAGTGAACTGGACGGGTTTTACAACAATCCAATGACTTTATGGTCACCATTATTGAGGCTAAATTTTGATTCCAGGTTTGTTTGATTAACCAAATTCAAACTTCCTTGATGCTGTGCTGGGATTTGAACTCATTTCCTCAGATTATTAGCCCAGGCTTCTGGATTACTAGTGCAGTAATACAGACACTATGATACCGCTCCTGGCTTGCTGGTAACTGATGCATAGTTCAGAATGTTGAATTGGGAGAAGAGACCTTTTAAATAAAGCAGTGGGGCGGGGCCTAATTTTAACTCTAAGTGAGTGAGTTTTGAGTGAGTTATAGGATATAAGCTACCAGCTCAGGCAGTTGGCTTCAGTGTGGTTGAGTAAGAAAAAAGGAACTTCATGTACTTCTTTATTAAGAAGCTGTAAAACTCCCCTCAATTCAGTGGCTGAAAATTGTCTGACCTTAATATCAGTCCTAAAAACAAAAAACTGCGGATGCTGGAAATCCAAAACAAAAACAGAAATACCTGGAAAAACTCAGCAGGTCTGGCAGCATCGGCGGAGAAGAGCATGGTTGACGTTTCAAGTCCTCATGACCCTTCAACAAAACTAAGTAAAAATAGGAAAGGGGTGAACTATAAGCTGGTTTAATTTGGGGGCGGGGGGGGGGGGGGGGGGGGGGGGAGGAGAGAGAGAAGGGGGGTGGTTTGTTGGGACAAGCAGCCAGTGATAGGAGGAGATAACCAAAAGATGTCACAGACAAAAGAACAAAGAGGTGTTGAAGGTGGTGATATTATCTAAAGGAATGTGCTAATTAAGAGTGGAGAGGAGGACAAGCAAGGTACAGATAGCTCTAGTGGGGGTGGGGTGAAATAAGACTAAAAGGGCATAAAAGGTATAGATAAATAGTTCTGTTGAAGGGTCATAAGGACGCGAAACATCAACTGTGCTCTTCTCCGTCGATGCTGCCAGATCTGCTGAGTTTTTCCAGGTATTTCTGTTTCTGTTTTTAATATCAGTCCTCTTTTTCTGCCAATAATAAACATTTCACAAAAAATGTTCATGGAATGTGGGCTTCCTGGCAAAGCCAGCATTTATTGTCCATCCCTAATTGCCCTTGAGAAGGTGGGGGTGAGCTGCCTTCTTGAACCGCTACAGTCCATGTGGTACACCCACAATGCTGTGAGGGAGGGAGGCCTATTCCTGCTCCTAATTTGTATGTTCGTATGTATGAGTTCCAGGGTTTTGACCCAGCAACAGTGAAGGAACGGCGATATATTTCCAAGTCAGGATGGTGAGTGGCTCGGAGGGGAACTTTCAGGTGGCGGTGTTCCCATGTGTCTGCTGCCCTTGCCCTTCTAGATGGTAGAGGTTGTGGTTTTGGAAGGTGCTGTCAAAGAAAACAAACTGTACCAACGTTACTGCCATCTCTTTTCACAAAGCAGGTTTTTCCACATTCCAACCTTGTTGATGAGTGAACAGGGGAGTTAAAATTGAGATTTAGGATGCAAATGTTGGTCTTTTAATTAAGTGTCCGATCCCCTAATAGTCACTTTTTTTAAGCAGACATGGACAATGCTGCAGAAGTGGTGTTCGCAGTGCTGTTAAAATAGCAGAGAAGGATTTCATTTTTTGTGGATTCTACAGCCTCTTCTTTAATCTTACTGGCCAGAAACTTCGCATTTTCACATCATCAACAAAAATAAATATGTTCGTTATTCAGCACTGCTCAAAAATCTTTGCCTAGAGCAAGCCATCAGTAAAAATAAAATGCACCCGAGGGACCTGACATATGATGGTTAAGCTGATCCTTGCGGACCTGCTGATTGTATTATTTAATTGTGGGTTTGATGTTTTAGGGAATTACTTTTTTCATTTAACCATATGGGCCTCTGTCATGCACCCACAATCCTGTGCTATCTGTTGCAAAGCATAAACTAAAGGAACAGTCAACATCTTAAATTCAATCTCTTTTTCTTCATCTCAGTCCCCTTTTATCCCAGTGTCACTCTCAGAGGTTTCAATCTGCTCCAAAGTCCGTTTTTGTAATCAGCCACAGGAAGCCTTAAGTGCCTATGGCCAATGGAAGCCAAATGGCTGAGGAAAACCATGTGATTTGTCTTTTATTTACAATCCAAACAGTGGCTGTGGAATAACAAACAATTAACAGATTCAGCTGAAACCCTTCTCCGTTATTTTAACAGTACTATTAACACAAAGATAACATTATTTCCACACCATTGTTTATTGTGAGTGGTGTAAATTCGCAAAGTCCATCTCACTTGGGTCCCTTTGATTGCTGCTTGGACATGTGTACCGTGTTGGGTGGTACAGTGTTCACATCAATCGGGAGAATAGCAAGTTTGATCCCTGATTTCTGCTAAGTTAACTGATCTCAACTGAGAAAGTGGGGAGTGGGGAAAGGTGAAAGAAGGAAAACAAGTGGTCAAAGTGTCAGCCTTAACTCAGTGAGTAGCACACTTTCCTGAGTTAGATGACTGTGATTTTCCTAGACTTGAACAAATAATCTAAGCTGACATGTCAATACAGTATTGAGGGAGGCTGCACTGTCAGAGGTGCCACCCTCTGGATGAGACGTTAAACTGAAGCCCCATCCATCTCCCGGGTGGATACAAAAGATCCCATTGCACTCTTCAAAGCAGAGCTGGAGAGTTCTCCCAATGTCCGAGCCAACATTCATTGTTCAATCAATATCAATAAAGCAGATTTAAAAATAAAAATACATGAAAAAACTCAGCAGGTCTGACAGCATCTGCGGAGAGGAACACAGTTAATGTTTCGAGTCCGTATGACTCTTCAACAGAACTAAGGAAAAATAGAAAAGAGGTGAAATATAAGCTGGTTTAAGGGGGTGTGGGACAGTTAGAGGTGCATAGAGGGCCAGTCTACCTTTCACTGGCCCTCTATCCAGCTCTACCTGTCCACCCACCCCCCCCCCCCCCCCCCCGCCCACCCCCACCCCCCCTTAAACCAGCTTATATTTCACCTCTTTTCTATTTTTCCTTAGTTCTGTTGAAGAGTCATACGGACTCGAAACGTTAACTGTGTTCCTCTCCACAGATGCTGTCAGACGTGCTGAGTTTTTCCAGGTATTTTTATTTTTGTTTTGGATTTCCAGCATCCGTAGTTTTTTGCTTTTATCAATAAAACAGATTAACTGGTCATTATCACATTGCTGTTATCAGCAATTTACTGCACACAAATTAACGGCCATGTTGCCTGCATTCCAAACACTGGCAACACTTCAAAACAAAGGGTTTGTTGCAAACAAATGTTATTCTATTATTTAAGAAAGGCGAGAGAAAGAAACCAGGGGCAGAATTTTGGGGTTGGCAGGTGGGCCCGGGAATGGCCGGGAAACGGTCCACTGCCCACAATTGGCCCCCGACCATGATTAAGGCCCACCCAGCATGAAACGTGGCTCTTCACTGGTCGGCAAGTGGCGGGGGCCTGTCAGCCGCTGGGTTCAATGGCGACCCGGCAGCCGGTTTAAAACCGGCAGAGTCAGGCCCTGGAAGGCTGCCGGCGACGAGGAGAACTTCAGTGTTGTGAGCAGACGAGTAGAAATAACGGAGAGTAATGCGGCTGCAGACACCAGGCAGGGGGGCAGGTTGGGCGGGCACTCAGCACCCCCCCAGTTCTCTGATGAGTGCCTCGCACACCTCATGGAGGAGGTGGCTGCCAGGAGGGGTACCCTTGTCCCCAGGGATGGAAGGAGAAGGCCACCACATCTAACAAAAAGAGCTGGGGAGGAGGTGGCAGGGCTGGTCAGCAGCCATGATATGGTGCGGTGCACCTGGGTCCAGTGCCACAAGGGGTTTAATGACCTGCTGCGTTCAGGAAGGGTGAGCACCATGTTGGTATGGATCAGTGTGGTGAAGTGACAAGGCTGTCCCCCCACCGTGGAGCTCAGGGGTGTTAGAGTCTGAGTGCCAACTGTCAATGATGCTGGAGCTGGCCAAGGGGGTGAGCCCTGGCTGCTTGGACTGACTGCGTTGCGGTTCGAGGGCCACAACTCAGGCGTGCCCTGCAAGGTGTTCCTCAGGCGGGGTTGGCTAGGCTTCAGTGGCGCTGCAGGTAGAGAGGGGACTAATCTATGCGCCTCTGTCCAGCTAACCTCCTAATCTTTTCCAGATGAGCAGGAGACCTTGGAGCTGGAGAGGTGCCACACATTTCAGTCAACCGGCCGCGGAGAGGCTGGGGTGTCAGACTAAGGGTGCAGTACATGGAGGTGATGGTTTCAGATGCTGTAAACATTCTTGTGTAGTCTCACCATTAATGGGAGTCTCAAAATTGGATTCCCCATTGAACATTGGAAGACGATGGCATCGTGATGCAGATCTCCATTGTCTCACCAGGGTGCCTGGCATGCACAGTGACAGTGTGATAACTTTAACTAATGACATGTCCTTGCTCTCCCTTAGATTTGTCACCACACACCCAATTGCAGGACCCTAAAGACCCACCCCTGATGCCAGAGGCCCACCAGGCTTCAGGAGCACCTGCATCACACCCGCTCCCTGAACCAGGCACCAGCGCAGATACCAGCACCTTGGTGGGCTTTAGATCTTCGGCTAGAATGTCGGTGCACAGCGGTGAGGACACTCCACACTCAATTGAGGTGCAGGCGGAGGCAGAGAGTACCCAGTGCCCTGGCAGTCGGAGGACTGTTGGAGACCAGGACAATGCTGAGTCGAAGGCAGATGATGAGCCTCTGGAGTCGTCCATTAGCGGCAGATGCTGGATGTCCAGGGGGAGGATTTGGCGTTGATCCATGAGGGTCTGCGTGCCATGATCTCCGTTATGGAGGAGTCCACGCTGAGCATGAGCGCTGTGTTGACCCTCATGGCCGAGCGCACTACCTCTTCCACTGAGAGAGTGGTGACCCTCATGGAGAGGCAGCTCCAGGGACAGAATCAGGGGTTCCTGGGGTTGAGCTCAGACAGGCACTGAGGTCAGGTGGCCAGAGCCAGTGTGGGAGATGGATGAGGCACCCAGGATCCCAGCTAGATGCCCTCCATCAATGGCGAGCAGGGAGGTCCAGAGTGACCTCCCGTTGGCGCACGAGCTGCCTGTCATCACTGGGAGCTCCTGTCAGGGCGCTCTGGATGACAGCAGCAGCTCCTCTGCCCCTCTGCCAGTGACCATGGCATCTGATGAGGCTGTGATGACTGGGGAGATGCCAGCCATGCCACTGGCCGCTCCCTCCCCGGTGGGGCCAGCCAGGACTCCACTGGCCAGAGGATGACAGCCAAGGTCATCAAGGCCTACAAGACAGCAGAGTGAACCGGCTGTCTCCAATGCCGCTGCCAGCGAGTGGGGGAGCACCAAGACGTAGCACCCGGAAACAAAAGTTTAAGGCACCATGAGCACAAGAGGGACTGACTGGTCACAGAAGATCTGTTGTGCAATGTTTCGTTCATTTTAACAGATCTGGGGTTGAAGACCAGAGAAGGTTCAGTTCATTTCTTTTGAGTATTAACACAAGATAAATTTTCTTTTGCCGTAATGGTCTGAGTTTGCTTCACCTTCTTTATTTAATGTGGTGCAGGTTACGCCAGTATGTAATGCTGGACGTTGGTGGCTGGAGACTTTATTGTACAGGCACTGAGTGGACTTTGGGTTCAAATGAAAGGGTCATTTCAGAATCCGGGATGGAGGCGGCAGCCCTGGCATGAGGTGGAAGCAGATCTTTGACAGCCGAGCTGAAGGAGCGTTGGATCAAGGTGTCCCTGGTGTCCCTGCCTCCCTGGAGGTTACCGAGGTCTGTCTCCACACCCTCAGCATTCTCCTCACCGTGCTCCTCTTCTGACTCACCACTGGACTCATCCTCTGTGACTGTGCAGCTGCATCAAGATCCTCTTCCTCCAGTGGGTCCCCCCTTTGTCAGTGCCAGATTGTGGAGAGTGCAGCATGTGACCACTATCAGTGACACCCACTCTGGGGGTTATTGTAGTCCTCCCCCTGAACGGTCCAGGCATTGGAAGCGCATCTTGAGAAGACCTATGGTCCTCTCTATCACCGCCCTTGTGGAGGCGTGACCCCTATTGTAACGCTGCTCTGCCTCTGTTCTTGGGTGGTGGAGAGGCGTCAAGAGCCACCTCTTCAGCGGATAGCCCTTGTCACCCAGCAGCCATCCATCCAGTCGGGCTGGAGCACTGAAGAGCCTCGGCATTTGGGAGTGTCGCAGGATGTAAGTGTCATGGGAGCTGCCTGGGTACTTTGCACAGATTTGCAGAATCTGCACCCTATGATCACACACTATCTGCATGTTCATGGAGTGGAAGCCCTTCCTGTTGACGAAGGCACCGGGCTCACCCGCTGGTGCCTTGATGGCCACATGTGTGCAGTCGATTGCATCCTGGACACGGGGGAACCCAGCAATCGCTACAAAGCCTCTGGCTCGCTCAGCCTGGCTGGCCTTGTCCGTACGGTAAAGAATAAAGGTCAGTACCCTCCTGAACAGAGCTTCTGTCACCAGCTTGACGCAAATGTGGACAGCTGATTGGGAGACTCCACACAGATCCCCCACTGACCCCTGGAAAGAGCCGGAGGTATAGAAGTTGAGGGCCACTGTGACCTTCAGAGCCACTGGTATGGGGTGTCCACCCACACAGTCAGAGCTGATCTCAGACCCAAGCATCTGACAAATGGAGGTCACAGTCTCCCTGGAGAGGTGGAGCCTCCTTCAGCATTGCACCTCAGACATATTGAGGTACCCTGCGCACCTTGTGCCTGCGCCTCTCCTCCCTCAGGTCTCTCCCCTGGAAGCTGCGTTGAGACACCAGGCCTCCTCTCTCTTCTGCCCCTCTCCTACTCAGAGGAGGAGGTGCCACCAGCTGAGACCTCAATCCCCATTACCAGTGTAAGGGAAGGCTGTCTGATACCTGGAAGAGTCCACACGGTCTGAATCCTCTGGGGGCCTTTGGAGACACCAATGAGCCCTGAAATGAAGCCTGGAAATGCTGACAATGAAGCCCCGAACAGAGATGAAGCTGCCAAGTACCAATAAGTCACCAGCAGCAAACTATCTACCAAATTCCTCACTACTCACACTGGCAATGCTGCTGACCCTTTTTATCCCACCCTTGGGTGAGGCTCCTGAAATTGTGGGCTGCCCGCCTGCCCGTTTTGCCCGTGCGACGAGCGTAAAATTGCACGGGCAACAAAAAATCACCATCAATTGGCTTCTTAATGGCCTTAAGTGGCCTGTTAATTAATGGCGGGTGCAGCTCTGGCACCCGCTTGTGCCTGCTGACCGAAATATCGCGCAATGACGTCAGGCCGCTCGCCCGACGTCATCACGCGCTATTTTACGCCCGATCGGGTCGGGCGTGCACCCACCCTCAGGGCATAAAATTCTGCCCCAGCAAATTATAGACCTGTTCATCCAACATCTGTTTTGGGGAGGTTATCGGAATCTATAATTAAGGACAGAGTGACTGAGCATTTGGAGAAATTTGATTCGAGAGCCAACATGAATTTCTAAAATGCAGGTCATATCTAACAAACCTAACTGATTATTTTGTGGATGCAACTAAATTATCAGAGAGGAGAATGTCTATGGATGAGATTTATATAAACTTCCAGAAGGCATCAGATAAAGTTCACCAAAGACTCTCTGCCTCTCTACCTTGCTTTCTTCTTTTAAGGCATTCCTTAAAATTTACCTCTTTGACCGTGCTTCTGGTTATCTGACCTCAAACCTCTTTATATGGCTCAGTCTCAGGCGGTAGAAGACAAGAGAGTTGTGTGAGAAATTGATGTTTTTTAACATTTTGGGGGAATATTGTCCTTTTCTGTGAAAAGACTGTGTACACCTGTGTGTGTATGTACCATTTAATTAAGCTGGGCAGAGATTAATAGCAGAAAGGTTGCTTGGAGAGTTTAAAACATGAAAAGGATAGAGGTGTTAGGTTTGAGGTACAAGTGAATAGGTTAGATCTACCATTTGCATTATTAAATAAGCTGAGAGTTTGTTTGAATATCAAAGGGGAGTCAGAGGTATAAAGAAACGTGTTTTCATCTTGCAGGAGTTCCATAGATAAACAGAAATGGGGATGTTATATTTTATTGACCTGAAAGCAAAGATAAGATAGAAACATGAAAGATCTTATATTTGGAAGGATTCGAACTTCAAAGAGGTGTAAGAACAATGGAGATAAAAACAAAAAACTGCAGATGCTGGAAATCCAAAACAAAAACAGAAACAGAAATACCTGGAAAAACCCAGCAGGTCTGGCAGCATCAGCGGAGAAGAGCACAGTTGATGTTTTGAGTCAATGTTTCGAGTCAAACTTCGACTCGATATGTCAACTGTTCTCTTCTCTGCCGATGCTGCCAGACCTGCTGAGTTTTTCTAGGTATTTCTGTTTCTGTTTTTGTTAAGAACAATGGAACCTGAGTTGAAAGGGAAGAAAGGTATTTTAGTGTTGGGCTGTTGAGCTGGAGCTGAGAGATGTAGCAGCTGGAACTATAGCTGCAGCTTTGGGCTGAGGGAGGATGCAGTTTGAATCAACCATCCAGTCAAGCCAGAAAAGTCTTGGGCTGCAAAATGCAGTTTTATTCTGAAGAGTTCACAGCAGAGTGAAAGAGAGTTACAGGTCATGTGGTATGCCTTTATTGAAACTACAGTAGTTTCCCTTGGGCAATATTACTGGATATTTTATGGTTAAACATCTATAAGGGAGTGTTGCCTGGAAGGTGTTTACTTGTGGGTCTGACCAAGTAGAGGGTCTTCTTGGGGAATGTTTTGTAAGACTAAGTTTAACTGTGTGTCTGTAATCTGGTGTGCTTAAGTTTTCTTTTTATTCTTGTTAATAAAACTTTTACTTTTGATTTTTAAAATCCCAAAAGTGTTACTGGACTTCTTACTGCTGAGATCAGTATGCCCCCTTCTTGTTTTCAGAATACAAAAACAAAGCGTATGGCCCATATGCCAAGTTTCCCTCTGGGATTTGGTTTGAGAAGCGATTAACCTCAGCTGTGGTCATGACAGTTGGGACAATGGGGACGTGCTCAAATTGTAAAGAAGTGACCAGTGGTATTCCACAAGGATCTCTGCTGGAGCCTCAAGTACTCACTATATTTATTAATGATTTAAATTACACAGTAGAGGACCACTTAACCAAGTTTGCTGATGATCCAAAGATTGGTGGTATAGTAATTTGTGCAGTTGGGAGCAAGTCTTTTATTTCTTATTTGACTTGCGCGGCATGTTTCAAGATTTGTATCCATTTTTTTCAGAAAATGCATTTGAAAACGAGTTATGTTCATGTGTTGCGTTTTAAAATTAAATCGAGTTGATACCAGGTTTAAAATTTTGTTTACAGCCATATATTGCAGACAAGGGCACTGGTATCTCTAAAAACCTGCATGGAGCAGTCTGTGAAACACTGAATGCTCAACTAAAACTTCAAACTGAAACAATAGTAGCCCATCAGTTCAATTCAGACTCACCTCTGTCAAAAAAGTCCCATTCAAAAGAACAGGGGATGATTTATTTGGATCAACAAAAGAAACAAAACACTTGCATTTTCTAGGACTTTTCACAATGTCCAAAAGTGCTTTGCAGCCTATGAAATACTTTTGAAGTGTGGTCACTGTTACAATGTAGAAAATGCAGCAGTCAATTTGAGCACAGCAAGCTCCCATAATAATGACCAAGTAATCTGATCTTTTGCTATGTTGATTGAGGGGTAAATATTGGCCAGGATACCAGGGAGAACTCCCCTGCACTTCTTTGAGACAGTGCCATGGGAGGGTAGACGGGGCCGATTTAATGTCTCATCCAAAAGGAAGCACTTCCAATACTCACTCAATACTACCCTTTTGACAGCGCAGCACTCCCCTGGAACATCAGCCTAATTATCATACTCAAGTGGGACTTGAACCTGCAACGTTCTGACTCCGAGGTGAGACTGTGACCAACTGAGCCACAGACAACACAACACCTAAATGGTGAAGTGGGAGTCTGGAGCTGGTTTAATTGTCAACCCCACTAGCCAATTCTCAAAAGGAGGAGTAGTGTGAGACTGAAAACGCACATGTTGATGGTCAGTCAGTTGTTATAAAATAAGTGTTGACTAAGCCAGTGCAAGCCTTAGTTTGTTTCCGTGTTACAATAGGTTAAAAGTAAGTGTATTTGGCCTACTAGATTACATGATGTAGAATCACAGAAACAGGTTGTTTGGCTGACTGGCCAATGGTCACTCTATGATTGCAAACTGTTTTACCTTAACAGATAATAAAAATGAGCAGCCTGTTTCCTCTCTTCTTCCACAAATGCATGGGACATCTTTGCTGCCAAGTACCTTTGTGATAACATATTTGCAAGTTCAAGGTATAGCACATCAAAATGTTATAAGCCTTCACATGGTTTCTACGGCTGCATTACAGCCATGAATAAACGTGCATTCTGTTTTATTTTATATTTGTTCATGAGATGTGGGCGTCATTGACAAGGCCACTATTTATTGCCCATTTTACTCCCAGTTCAGTAAACAGGTTGAAGTACCTTAAATTGCATTATATGGTTATAAGATTGTAAGTTGCACTAAGTGCCGCATTATGAAACCAGACAGATTTCCAATTTCTTATCTCTACTGAAGTTAGATTTCAAACCCCAGCAACTAATCTGTTCAGATCATTTATTGACAAACATAATCTTTTGGTTAAAATGTGTGTACTGTGAGTGCTGTTGCTATAGAGAGGCAGAGCTTGCAATGCTAGTTTTCCTCACATTTCCTATTCTTCCTGCTGTGCTCAGAAAGCAGATCTGACGCTGCTGGTGTCCAAGCTCCCTACAGGCCCAGATGGGACACACCATGCACACCAAACTGTTGCAAACTATGCCATATCCCATTGGATAAAAGGTTAAGTCTCTGGGGTATTTTGTAACTTAAAAGCCCTGTCCAATGTGGATTTTTAAACAGCATTTAGGAAATTTAGTTGCTATTGAGACCTACTGTTGCTGCAGGTATTGAGGAAAGATAAACAGTATCACTGTCTATGTGTAGAGTGATTGCATGTAGGCTGGACTGCTCCATAACACGTCTCCACATGCAGCATTCCCAGCTACCAGTTAAAGAGGACCCTCGGCAATTTAGGGATTGCAAAATATTCAAAATGACATTACAATCAAGTGATGCAATATTTAGTGATCAGAGCAGCTCTTTCTCCCCTGTGCTGCCACTAATTCTCCAGTAAACGTCAAATCTGCTGCTTGGATAATTTTGTTTAGTTCTTTCTTTCCTTCTTTCCCTTCATTTAAAATACCAAAGTTTGTTACAACAGATAGCAGTCCTGACAGAATGCCAGTACTTCAGAAAACACTTTACAAATTGGCAGAGTGCCAGCCAACTTCAAAGGTTGGTTTTGGTTAGGAGTCAAATAGTTTGTATTCCAACACTCCACTACAGAGCGAAATCTGATTCTAACATGGTAACTACTGGACTTCAGTTTGTAAAACCACTTGTATATTGATATTGTGCCACTGAAGGCAAAAGTGTGGCAGTTCAGCCACAAGCTGAAATATAAAAGAAAGTGAGTTCCACATGTCCAACAGTACCCAGGATACATTGATCACAAGGACCAAGTTCAGGTAAGCGGAGATCAAGCACCTTTTTCTATCCACTCTCAAATGATTCACTATAAAGGAAAGCATGGGTCTGCCAGAGCCTAGGCATTATTGTACAAACACTTATAACATTGACCCAGATTTCGCGATGATAATAATGGTGAAACTGTCACCATTCGCCAATATTGCTGCACTGAAATTGACAGCAACTTGGGCAGTCTGCACAGACGCAGAAATCTAGATGTTGCTAGCAGTGATTGGATACTCCTCCAGGGGATGCACTGTTGAGGTCCTTTATGAATGCAACCAATGGGAATCAATTGAACTGATGAGAATTAGCTCCTAGCCTCACTGTAAAACCCTTGAAAAAGTTACACCTTGCTGAATGAGGTGTAACTGATTTTTTAACGATGTTTTAACTTCATAATTATTGCTAAACCTTCGCTGGCCCTGGTCACACTGTCAATTATAACCAAATGGAGCAGAAATCAGAAGCGTTCTTGTCTACAAATAACATAATAAGTCAGGTGACAGCCACCTCTCCATGGTTCAGAATTTTATCACAATTGTCTTAAGATTGACCTGTTTATCAAGGTAAGCAGGCTGCTCCAGTTAGTATTTTAATTTGCAAGTGGAGATTTTGAAGTTCTTACAACAAACATGTCAATCCAGATCAAATTCCTTTCGATGGTGCGTGTAAACGGTCGATATGTTTTAGTTTCTGATTCTATTCTGGAGGTAATGCTGCACTAATCTATAAAGAACAAGTAGATGAGGAATGATTAACTGGCGTTCACCCCCTCTCTCTCCTTATTTTGTTTCCACAACCTCAGCCAACAAACCTATCTCTCTTGCTGCGATTGATTGCCCAGGCTCCATAGCTACCCCTGAAGGCAGGGCTGTCATCAGCAATTCATCTCATGAGGAGTAATAGATACAAACCTGCATCTTGCAGAGACTGCTGCATTGTTACATGACTCAGCCTTCAAAGCATCCACATTTTCAGTTTGTTGTATGTTTGTGAACTTACTACATCCTCAAACACTAAGTTATCAAAATAGTACTGAATTCAGTACTGAATTGAGGAAGCCACTTCCTTTCTTTAATCATAAACTATTCACACATTCAGCAGTGAGTATAGGAGATTAACGGATGATATAATTGTGGTGTTTAAGATGGTGAAAGGAGTTTAAGGACTAGGTAGAAACTATTTCCTCTGGTGGGGAGAGTCCATAACAAGGGAGAAGAACATTAAAATTCGAGCCAGGCCGTTCAGAGGTGATGTTAGGAAGCACTTCTTCACACAAAGGGGAGTGGGGATCTGGAACTCTCCCTCCAAAAAGCTGTTGAGGCTGGGAGGGTGGGGTGGAGTGGCGGGGGGGGGGGGGTGCTCATTGAAAATTTGAAACTAAAATTGGAATATTTTTGGTAGGCAAGGATATGAAGAGCTACAGAACCAGGCTGGGTAAATTTTTATTTTATTCATTTACAGGACATGGGCATCGCTGGCTAGGCCAGCATTTATTGCCCATCCCTAATTGCCCTTGAGAAGGTAGTGGTGAGCTGCCTTCTTGAACCGCTGCAATCCATGTGGTGTAGGTACACCCACAGTGCTGTTAGGGAGGGAGTTCCAGGATTTTGACCCAGCGACAGTGAAGGAACGGCCGATATATTTCCAAGTCAGGATGGTGAATGACTTGGAGGGGAATCTTCAGGTAGTGGTGTTCCCATCTATCTGCTGTCTTTGTCCTTCTACATGGTAGAGGTCGTGGGTTTGGGATGTGCTGTCTAAGGAGCCTTGGTGAAGTCCTGCAGTGCATCTTGTAAATGGTACACACTGCTTCTACTGTGCGTCAGTTGTGTAGGGAGTGAATGTTTGTGGAAAATGCCAATCAAGTGGGCTGCTTTGTCCTGGATGCTGTCAAGCTTCTTGAGTGTTGTCGGAGCTGCACTCATCCAGGCAAATGGAGTGTATTCCATCACACCCTGACTTGTGCCCTGTAGATGGTGGGCAGGCTTTGGGGAGTCTGGAGGTGAGTTACTTGTCTCACTATTCCTAGTCTCTGACCTGCTCTTGTAACCACAGTATTGATATCCAGTTCAGTTTCTGGTCAATGGTAACATCCAGGATGTTGATAGTGGAGGATTCAGTGATGGTAATGCCATTGAATATCAAGGGGCGATGGTTAGATTCTCTCTTGTTGGAGATGGTCATTGTCTGGCATTTGTGTGACAAGAGTGTACTTGCCACTTGTCAGCCCAAGCCTGGATATTGTCCAGGTCTTGCTGCATTTGAACATGGACTGCTTCAGTATCTGAGGAGTCATGAATGGTGCTGAACATTGTGCAATCATCAGCGAACATCCCCACTTCTGACCTTATGATGGAGGGAAGGTCATTGATGAAGCAGCTGAAGGTGGTTGGGCCGAGGACACTACCCTGAGGAACTCCTGCAGTGATGTCCTGGAGCTGAGATGATTGAGCTTCAACAACCACAAACATCTTCCTTTGTGTTAGGTATGACTCCAACCAGTGCATGGATTAAAATACAGATCAGCCACAAACTGCCATGATCTTATTGCATGTTGACAGAACAGCCTTGAGGGGCTGAATGACCTCCTCTTGTTTCTGTGTTTCCAATGAACCAAACGGGGAAATGTTTTACCCTGGTGGCTGCCTGTGTGCACAAACCACTCCATTAATTACCCCTGTGTGCACAAACCACTCCATTAATTACCCCTGTGTGCACAAACCACTCTAATAATTACCCGTGTGCACAAACCACTCCATTAATTACCCCTGTGTGCACAAACCACTCTAATAATTACCCCTGTGTGCACAAACCACTCTATTAATTACCCGTGTGCACAAACCACTCCATTAGTTACCCCTGTGTGCACAAACCACTCTATTAATTACCCCTGTGTGCACAAACCACTCCATTAGTTACCCCTGTGTGCACAAACCATTCAATTAATCACCCCTGTGCATTTACATGACGAATAGAGGAATTCCGTTTCATTTTCTCCATTGCGTAAGAACCTGCAAGGACTCGTCCAAGTTGCTCAGCTTAGCTTGATATCCTAGAAATACAGGTGTTACCAGAAACAAAATAAACCAAAAGCATTACTTCAATGAATGAAGGATAAAGTTGCATTTCACCACCATAGGTTGTCCTATAGTGTTTCACAGTCATTAATTCTGTTTGAAATATAATCACTAAATAAGGAAACTACTCAAAGCAAGAGTAATCTCCTATGGCACCAAACACAGGTCGGAATTATATAAATGCACTTTTACCTTTCTTGTCCAGTGACCACCTCTTTGTTAGACTTTCCCTGTAATTCTTTGCAACTCCCTCTTTCCATCCCTCTCCCTCTCTCACTCTCTATGGCTCTCAGGGGTTCTGTGATCTCCCAGCTTGCCTCAAGTTCTCACTCTCAAAGTTTCTCTTTTTCCCCTCTGTGTTTTATGTAGAATTGTATAGAACTCAAAACACAGCAACAGGCCATTCAGCCCAGCCAGTTCATTTATGCTCCACTTGAACCAACCCACATTCTTCCTCATCTCACTTTATCTTCATAACCCTCTACTCTCTTCACCTCCATGTGTTTATCCAACTTCCCCTTAAATGCATCTAAATTATTCACCTCAAACAGTCCCTGTGGTAGCAAGTTCCAAATTCTCACCACTCTCTGGGCAAAGAAGTTTCTTCTGAATGCCCTATTTAATATTTTGGTGACTATCTTATATTAGTGGCTCTAGTTTTGTTCTTCCCCACAGTTGGAAACACTCTTTCCTGTATCCACTCTATCAAAATCTTTCAGAATTTTAAGGTCACCCCTCAGCCTTCTCTTTTCAAGAGAAACAGACCCATCGTCTCCTGATAGGTATAACCTCACAGTTCTGATATCATCCTTATAAATACCCTCTGCACCCTCTCCAGTGCCTCTATATCCTTTTTACAATATGGAAACCAGAGCTGTACACAGTGCTCCTAGTGTATCAAGGTTCGATACAAGTTCAACATGATTTCCCTACTTTTCAATTCTATCCCTCTAGAAATAAACCTGAGTGTTTGGTTTGCTTTCTGATGGCCTTCATAAGCTGTGTCACTACTTTTAGTGATTTATATATATTTGCACTAGATCCCTTTGCCCCATTTTGACTCTAATTTTCCAAGTAATATGTGACCTCATTTTTTATTAACAAAATGTAAAACCTCACACTTCTGTGTTGAACTTCACTTGCCAATTTATCTATCTGTTCTGCAAGTTTATTAATCTCTTATAATTTGTTGCAGCTCTCCTCAGAATTGACTATCCCCCTCCCCGCTCCCCAATTTGGTGTCACCTTCAAATTTGGGAATAGTAGTTTTGATTCCAAAGTCTAAATCATTTAATATAAATTGTCAAGTCATCCCTGCACTACTCCTTGCAGGATTCCACAATCCACCACTCTGAACAGCCACTCTTTACCCCTACTCTCTGCTTTCTGTCTTGTTGGCAGCTAGCAATCCAATCTGCTACTTGTCCCCTGACTCAACATGCACTAATCTTATTCATTAGTCTATTATGTATCATATCTCATCCACCTAGCCTGCAATCCTCCAATTCTCGTGCCTCCCTCACACACTCACTCTTTTCTGCACCCCCTTCACTCTCCTTTTCATCTTGCTTCCCATGGAAAGACCATCTGACAGCCACAGAAATAATTGGTTTCTGCCTGACTATAGGTGTGGTGGTGGGAAAAGGGAGTCAGTATCTGATGATATGCTCCAGGATGGGAAAAAGATATTTGCTTATGAATCTAGACAGAGTTAAACAGAAGAATTAAATTACAGAAAGCAACCTCATGACTACTGAATAACATTGACATGGATTTCAAAATGCTTGCACAATGCATCATCTGTTGTTGGAAAGACATCAGCCTCTTTGCTTACAGAATAATGTCAATGAGGGTGATTGTCTTGTGGAGTTAGAAGCATAACATTGCTGGAACCTTTCTCTAAGGCTAACTCTGATCTTCATGGCATCCAGGAATCAGACACAAAGATGATACAGCGCATTCGCTTGAAGGAAACAGTGAAATATTACCACTGGAATATTGTTTCCATAGTTACTGGCTGTAGGGGAAAAGCATAAACAGGCTGTGATTGAGCTGAGAGCATATAAAAGCCACAATTCTGCTCTTTCAACTTATCCCATGAGCATTTCATTCAAAAATTTGAAAGAATTTTAACAAAGTTATGAAATACGGCATGGCCTGGATGGGCTGAATGGCCTCCTTGTGTGCTCCAATGACTTTATAAAAATGATTCTGTACTGATAAGTTGATACAATGGTATTTTGAAGTAGGATGGAAGGAGGGTCATGTGGAGCACAAATACTGGATTGGACCAGGTGGGCAGCTTTTTTCCCTCTCTATGAACCAACCTGTTGGATTAAAAGCAAAAAACTGCGGATGCTGGAAATCCAAAACAAAAATAAAAATACCTGGAAAAACTCAGCAGGTCTGACAGCATCTGCGGAGAGGAACACAGTTAACGTTTCGAGTCCGTATGACTCTTCAACAGAACTAAGGAAAAATAGAAAAGAGGTGAAATATAAGCTGGTTTAAGGGGGGTGGGACAAGTAGAGCTGGATAGAGGGCCAGTGATAGGTGGAGATAACCAAAAGATGTCATAGACAAAAGGACAAAGAGGTGTTGAAGCTGGTGATATTATCTAAGGAATGTGCTAAGAGGTGACATTAAGGGTAGAAAGCAGGATGAGCAAGGTACAGATAGCCCTAGTGGGGGTGGGTGGGGGGAAGGGATCGAAATAGGCTAAAAGGTAGAGATAAAACAATGGATGGAAATACATTTAAAAATAATGGAAATAGGTGGGAAAAGAAAAATCTATATAAATTATTGGAAAAAAGGGGGATCGGAAAGGGCGTGGGGATGGAGGAGAGAGTTCATGATCCAAAATTGTTGAACTGAATATTCAGTCCGGAAGGCTGTAAAGTGCCTAGTTGGAAGATGAGGTGCTGTTCCTCCAGTTTGCGTTGAGCTTCACTGGAACATTGCAGCAGGCCAAGGACAGACAAGTGGGCATGAGAGCAGGGTGGGGTGTTGAAATGGCAAGCGACAGGGAGGTCTAGGTAATGCTTGTGGACTCTCCAATGTAGAGGAAATCGCATTGGGAGCAGCGAATGCAGTAGACTAAATTAAGGGAAGTGCAAGTAAAATGCTGCTTCACTTGAAAGGAGTGTTTGGGCCCTTGGACGGTGAGGAGAGGGGAAGTAAAGGGGCACGTGCTGCACCTTCTGCGGTTGCATGGGAAGGTGCCGTGGGAGGGGGTGGGTTGTTTGAATCAGTCCATTCCATTTGCTAAAAACAGTCTAAATTAACTTTCAGTTCCATGCTAGTATCAATGTCCATTTTTGCATCACCTCAGCTAAAGGCTCTCAATTAACCTACAGCCAGATCATTTTGAGCAGTATGATTGGTTTGAAATAAAACTGATGGATACTTATTTTATTCTGAATACTTCAACAATAGTGTGTGTTATTACAGTGGAAATTCATGCTCTATTCCAGAATGCCAGGCAGTGAAGGATAGAACTGGAGCCAAACTTTACACGATTTATAAGTTTTTGTTTATAGAGATACACATTGCAAACATGCACCTCCAAACCCAACATTCAGTTTCAGTCTGCTCTTATACACAGGAGCCCAATTAATGTCCATCACTTGCATACAATTAAACACTCAATTTATATACAATTAACTGTTCCATCTGTTAAAGGGCCACTGCCGCCTTAGTCAAGTTGTTGGCAAGCTGTGATAGCATTTATTTACAAAATGGCAACTCCATGTGGCAAAAATGTCCCAAAGCACTTCACTCATCACCTTGCTGTCTGGGGCTGCAGATGACTACACCTCAAAAACTAAACTGTTAAACTGCAGCAATGCCATGTTTACCACATGAACTTTACTCAGCAGCCAACATTCCGGCTGTTTCTCAGAGATTTTAGTGAAGGTTTCTTATAGCAGCTCATTCTGCTGAGGACCTCCCGAATACGCTATTTTTTTGTTAAATGCACCCTTGTATCCAAATGCTGAAGGGGCCTGCTGTGAACTATCTGAACAGTTGACCACACTCGAGCAGAAAGTTATCCAAGCTGTTCCTCGTATTGGACAAAGCAAATCTTGAATTCAGAAATCTATGTGAAAGGCTAATGGAATGGAAATCATATCATTTGTGAATCTCTACTTCTATAAACATTTACATAAAGATAAAATGTCCTATTTGTTGGTCACAGACTTACTGAATGCTGCAGTGAAGTAAATCGTTCTTTGCAAGAAGTTTGACAGCGCAAGGTTAGCCATTGATAAATTTGCCCACCACCAAGATTACGAAGTTTCAGCAAATTCTCTTTTGTTGCAGGCTATAAGGTGTTCTAAATTTTTTTGAAAAAGAACAAAATTAAGTTTCATTCATATTTTATCAATACTGTATAGTTTGAAGCTCCATGTAAATGATACGTGACATGTTCCCCATTGACACCTGACTATTTGACTCCTTTTCACTTCCGATTATATCACAGCCATAATGACTGATTTGCCAGCTAAAAGCACTTACTGCTTCTCCCAGCAACTTCCCTGCTCTCTCTCACCATCCCTTTCCTTCCCCTGCCCCTGTTGTTTTGATTTAAATGTACAAAAGCGTGACTTCTCAATCCTTTGTGACAGTTGATTGCAGGACCTCTAAGTGGCCAAAGATCAGCCAATGCTTCCAGTGACCCTGATGCTGTCTTTCCTTTTGACAGGATATTCACAGTCTGATGGGGTTAGATTAGTCCGTAAACCTTTGACCCTCCGACCTCAGCCAGTAAAATTATCTCTTCCACCTTCAAAATGCAATGAACTGAGAGAGTGAGAACAGAGCAGAGGGAGGCTGATAAAGGCTACATAACAATTTGCACCCAGAAACCTGACTCAATGCAATGCAGACAAAAAAGGTATCAAACCTAGATGCCAGTTTATAATCTATACCTTACGCAAATTACATTCACTTTATGTCACGTGGACCTGAACAGAATGCAATTCCCAAGGCTGCTCCAGATTCAGTTCATTCTGCTGGGCAGCAAGTAGTAAAAAGCCACATGCCTGTCATATGAGGTGCAGTATGCCAGTGTCAGCTGTGGCTCAGTTGGTAGGATTCTTGCCTATGAGTTATAAGGTTTTGGGTTCCAGGCCCTGAGCACAAACATCAAG
This sequence comes from Cetorhinus maximus, assembly GCF_964194155.1. Classification (NCBI taxonomy): domain Eukaryota; kingdom Metazoa; phylum Chordata; class Chondrichthyes; order Lamniformes; family Cetorhinidae; genus Cetorhinus; species Cetorhinus maximus. Next base: position 182,034,470 of record NC_135880.1, read on the forward strand.
GTTGATACTCCAGTGTGACTTTGAGGGCTCATTGTGCTGTTGAAGGTGCTGCCTGTTAGGTGAGATGTTTAAACTAAAGTCCTGTCTGCTTATTTGGCAGATGTAACAAATCCCATGGCATGTTTTTAAAGTCGAGCAGGGGAGCTCTCCCCAGTGTCCTGGCCAGCATTTATTCCTCAATCTACATCACCAAAAACAGATTATCTGGTTGTTATCAGGTAGCTGCTTGTGGGAGCTTGCTGTGTGGAAATTAGCTCTTGTATTTTCCTACATTGCAACAGTGATCACACTTCAAAAAGCAAGTCACTGGCTGTAAGGTGCCTTGAGATGTCTGGTGCTTGTGAAGAGTGGTATATAAATGCAAGGCTTTAAAAAAAAAATTACTGTAGGAGATTCAACTTTGTGCATCATTCCCAAGATAATTGGTAATAATAATAATTTCTGCAATCCTGCATCAAAATATTTTCAATGGAACTGAACTGAACAATGTTCAGTAAGAGGCAATATGATAGCAAGGCAAAATGTTTTGATGTAGGACATGATGTAAGTCCATATAAAGGTCCTCGTCTCGGCTGCATAAGGTAATAAAAACTGGATATTTTCTTGTAGGTCTGATGAAAATTGAGCCTGAATCAGACTGACAGTACATTGTGTTCGCTGAGGCACTGGCAGGAATTGGCACTGTAACCCTCTTGACCAAGGAGATAGATGACTTGGGGGAAAATGTTCAAACCAACAAAAAAATGTATAAATAATCATCAGTGGCTTTCCGATGACAATGGAGTCATGTTGCTGATGACACAAAGATAGGTAGGAATGTAAGTTGTGAAGAGGATGTAAGGAGGCTACAAAATGGCATAGATAGGTTAAGTGAGTGAGCAAAGATCTGGTGAATAGTGTATAATATGGGCAAATGTGAAATCGTTCATTTTGGCAGGAAGAATAAAATAAAAAAGTCAATTATCTAAGTGGTGAGAGATTGCAGAGTTCTGAGATTTAAAGGGATCTGGGTGTCCGAGTGCATGAATCACAAAAGATTAGTATGCAGGTACAGCAGGTAATTAGGAAAGCTAATAGAATGTTATAATTTATTGTGAGGGGAATTGAATACAAAAGTAGGGAAGTTATGCTTCAGTTGTACAGGACACTAGCTAGACCACATCTGGAGTACTGTGTACAGTACTGGTCTCCTTATTTAAAGAAAGATGTAAATGCGTTAGAAACAGTTCAGAGAAGGTTTACTGGACTATTATCAGGAATGAGTGGGTTACCTTATGAGGAAAGGTTGGACAGGTTAGGCTTGTATCCACTGGAGCTTAGAAGAGCAAGAGGCAACTTGATTGAAACCTTTAAGATCCTGAGGGCTCTTGACAGGGTGGATATGGAGAGGATGTTTCCTCATGTGGGAGAATCTAGAACAAGGGGTCATGGTTAAAATTAAGGGGTCGCTCATTTAAGTCAGAGATGAGGGGAATTTTTTCTCTCAGAGCATAGTGAGCCTTTGGAATTTTTTTCCCCAAAAGGCAGTGGAAGCAGAGTCTTTGAATATTTTTAAGGCAGAGCTAGATAGATTCTTGATTAACAAGGGAGTGAAAAGTTATCTAGGGTAGGTGGGAAGTTACAATCAGATCAGCCATGATCTTATTAAATGGCAGAGCAGGCTTGAAGGGCTGAGTGGCCTCCTCCTGCTCCATGTTCGTGTGTTTGTATTGTTTGTTACACCCTAGGATGCGTTTTTGTGTATTTAGATACTGAGCAGTACTTCTAAGCACAAGTTGCTCATTTCGCGGAGGGAATGATCAAAAATAACAAAGGAAAGCCTGAATCTTGTAACAAATGGAAAATGTTGTCAAAGTACAGACAACTGGAAGATTTTTGATACACATTTTGATACATCCATGGATAAACACACAAACACGATAGTAAGAGTACTTTCAAATGTCATAAAGCAGCCACACAACCAAGTCGCAGTTACAAAAATGTAATTTTATTCTTCTTTCATGGGGTTTGGGCATTGCTGGCAAGGCCAGCATTTGTTGCCCATCCCTAATTGCCCTTGAGCTGAATGGATTATGAGGATCATTTCAGGGGGCAGTTAAGAGTCAGCCACATTGCTGTGGGTCTCGAATCAAATGTAGGCCAGACCAGGTAAGGGCGGCAGATTTCCTTCCCTCAGGGACATTAGTGAACCAGATGGGCTTTTACAACAATCAGTGCAAGTTTCATGGTTAACCATTATGAAGACTAGTTTTATAATTGCAGATTTTTAGCAATGTGGTTCTGCGGTATGGAATGCAATAAGTCTCATCATGTTTTACTGTTCTACAAGTTTTACAGTTAAGCAGGTGGCATAGCCAAAAGCTGCCAAAACTTTGCAAACTATTTGTTGCTAGGAATTGGTTTTGTGACTATCAGCAGATCTATCAGGCTTTACTGCATCCTCTTATTCTGAAAGAGCTAGCTTCTCTAAAAGACATGCAGCGACGTTGAACACTTTCCTTAACTCCAATGGCCAAGTCTCAAATGAAATAAGCCCAGTTACAATTTGACACAAGTGGAGAAACTGAACGCCGACCCGGCAGTAAGTTTGGAGGTAGCGGGTGTCATTTAATCGGGTGGTACAGTGAGGGGTGGGAACCCCGCCACCTTTCCACCTCTGCCCATTTAAGTCCGGGCCAGGAAGACTTGGGGAATGCCTTCCTTCCTGGGCTCCAGTTGAGGCCCTTAATAAGGCCATTAATGCCAACTTAAATCCTCATCCCCCCCACTGTTGGTGTATTCAACTGGGCAGGGGAGTCGCCACGTGGGGAATCTGAAAAGCAAAGCTGGGCGGACTTGCAGGCTTCTGGCGGGTCCGTCATACAAAGGTACTCAGTCGCTGATCAAAGGATCCCACTGAGAGCCACCCCCTTCCCTTCCTTCCGAACCCCATTCCCCCCCCATGACCCTATTCCGCACTCAATCACCTGTGGCCTCAGCAATCCTCGGCCTCTGGTGGGTGCATTACCAGCAGTAGCCATTGCTCCAGGTGGCACTGACCGGCAATGTAAAGCTGTTGGCCTCTGATTTCCGTTGCTTGGGCACTTAATTCCAGTGGGCCGTCCCAACGGAGACGAGGCAGGGTTGCGGCCAGTTCTGCAGCCAGCAGGCAAGACTCCCATCATCAACATTAAATTCAACCCAAGGTTACAGCAGAATAAATGAGTTCTATTCATCCCACAAGCACCATTATAGTTGCTGTCCATTACTAGCTCCACAAAGCCCAACAACCTTTTAGTTATATTGACAGGTCCCCTTTTATATTGCTGTTTGTTTCTCCATGTCTACCGGAATTCTTGCTCCCTTCTGCCTGACAGTATTTCCTTCCACAAGCACCAGAGACTCGCACAGGTGACCATTCTTTAAGTATGACCTTGTGACATTACAGTAGAGCCAAAGGCTGTTATTACACAACATTCACACATGCAGAATAACAGGCAATAGTGAGGGAGCTACCTCCTTGCACAAGAACTAGCCTTACAGGAAGATTGGGAGGAAAATCACATTGACTGAAGGTTCATTTCCATGGGGTCAAATAGAATAGAATCAAACACATTCAGTGGCAACTTAATCTATACATTTACAACACTTGTTCCTCAGAATAACAAATTACAACTTGAAACACTTGCACATTTCCTGTACTGATGATAAAACAAAGATTCAGCACATGCAATAGGTCAGTAAAGACTTACAATGCAACCAGCTGGGTGTTCCAAGTTGCAATATAAACCATGCTAAGTGTTTGTCTTCATTTGCATTTAATGGGGATGTGACGACTGAGCAGGTGGTACTTGCGATTGCTGTAGGAATGCAGATTTCAGTGATACATCAGTAATGGTCATTTCAACCAAAAGAATCACAATGAATCAATAGCCGATTAATACTCTACAAGCCCATACCAACATAACAACAGGGCAATTCACAACCACCACAGGCTAATCCTCAGATTTTTGTTAGCTATTTTTGATGTTGCTGAAGTGAAATTAACAATCAAAGTGATTGAATTTTATTTCTGTGTTGTTTTTACATTTCAGCCATCAGTCACATTTATCAGGGACTTGAACCCCAGAACATGGAGCAACAGGAGTCCCAGCACCTAAATGCCTTTTATATAAATTAAAGTACAGGTCACAGGCTCTGGTGACCTTCGAACCCGGAACATGATATTTGAAGAAAATTAACTGAGCACAACCACGTGACATTTCAGAAAACTTTCTTTAAAAGACTTGGGGCTGAATTTTCCCGGCCCCATGGAGATGGGGTTGGAGATGAGGAAGCCAAGGAACAGGGAAGGCATGTCAGGAAAGCTCTAGGATCCATTCCTGACTCCGGGAACTATTCCAGTGGCAGAATAGTGCCAGGGTTGGCTGTCCACTCCAAGGAGCCAATCAGGGCACTTAATGCCCACTTAGGGGCCATTTTGTGACAGTGCTGGTATTTTTCCAGCAGCCAAGACCCATCCCGCTCAGAACAGAGGCCGCTAGCTGATCAGAGGAGGCATCTCGTTGGCAGGTGTGGGGGATGTTGACAGCTCCTTTAAATCCCCACTCAGGTGGTCATCAGGCCACAGCTGTGGCTGCCAGCCACCTTGCCGAACGTCCCCCCTCCACAACGATGGCCTGGCAGCTGTGCCCACTCTTATTTTAGCCTTTTATTGAAGTCTTCCATTATAAGGCACCCTCTCGATCTCCCCCCTACATCAACACTGCCTACCTCTTCCGGTCAAAGCCTGGCACTCTGATTGGTCCTTCTGCCTGTGCTGCCCTTCTGCCATCACTAATTGGACAGGACTCCCGAAGGCAGCCTGTTAGTTGACTGATTCCGGGGAAATTGTGGAGATGGGTGGGGCTTGGACATCATCAACATCAGCACTCATATATGGGACGAAATTTAATACCCTCCTCAAGGTGAATTTGGAGGCAGGGGGCATTTAATCAGTAGGGGGAGGGGGCCGGGGCCAGGTGGGGAGCCCACCGCTTTCCCGCCTCTTTCCCAATTAAGTCCGGGGCAGGAAGACTTGTGGACGACCTTCCCGTCCCACCACCAACTGAGGCTCTCAAGTGGGCAACTAGTGTTTGCTAGTCATGTTTGCTTGTGGGCTCCCACAGGGTCCCTCGTTGTCAGGCACTCAGTGCCTGATCAAGGGACTAGGAATTGGGAAGGAGCCCGCTGAGAGCCAGCCCCTGACCTTGCTGCCAACCCACCTTGCCCCTCCCCCTTTCCTGCGATCGCCATCCTGTCCTCACTCACCTGTGGCCTGGGGTGCCTTGCTCACCCTGGGCCTCTGGTGGGTGCATTACCGGCATCTTCCACCACTCCTGGGGTGAAAATCCCATCCACTAATTGGCTGGCGGCTTTTGGGGGGGGCCAGGGTTTCCTCCCCGGGGTCCTTAATCCCAAGGAATGCCCCAAGCTGGCCACTTTAAGTGCCTGTATGACTCTTAATACAGCAGGTCTTCCCCAAAGGAAGCGACGTGGGTCTCCTGCCAGCTCTCCAGACTGCAGGTGAGGCCCCTGTTGCCTGGATTAAGTATAGCCCATGGTCCTGAAGCCCGCCGGAAAATTCAGCCATTTAGCTCTGTCAAACCTGAATAAGCAATGTTACCAAAATATGGTGTAGTACCAAATAAAATTCCCCTCTATCTATTTGAAGTATCATTTAATCATGCCTTTGGTGTACAATATGTCAAAGTATCTGGGCTTTGCTGAATTCAATGAGCAATTTTGTACATCTGCTATCTTTATTGTTGAGGGAGCGTGGGATAAGCATTGTTTCTAAGGCTCAAGTATTGCTTAACATTCCATGCACACCCTGTCATCAATTAATGTCAATTTTAGATAAAAAAAACATTGGTCTAATTGCCTGGGAGAATTGTACCTCTTTTAAGCGCTTGTTGAAGTAAAAGGCAAAGCAACAGCATACATTGTTGTTCCCACGCAGGAACAAGCAAATTCCATTTCATTTACTTCTTGAAGCCCATTTTCAAATCCTCAAGCAAACACTAACCATAAAAAAAGACAATTTTGATTGTATTGACCCTTAGCACCAGGTTGTAAACTGGGGCTATACTAAGCTGAGGTCACAATAATATTTCACTCAATAAGACCTCAGCAATGGGTGATAAAGCCAAATGCTTTATAGAATTTAAGGCACTGTGGGAACTACTCTGGCCATACCATATAGGAATGCACTAAGTGCTAGTTCATAGCTTCTTGTTTCTTACAATCCTTTTCCTAGCATCTTTTCTGTCTTTTCCCAAGAGGTGCTGGAAAGCACTGGACTCTCTCCCATCTGCCCGTGCTATTCTTGAATTGTTGGCTAGGAAAGCACAGTAGTGAAACGCATCAACAAACTGATCCATCTTGTTGCTGATTAATCAAATGAGCTAATCCCTACCTATTAGTTGACATGTTTGGATGTTGTCTTCGAAAGTGACTCACAACCTGGGATACTAAAAGCAAGCAGTGCTTATTTTAACTATTACACTGCTGCCATAGCCGGCCAACAGTGAGGCTCCAATCATCCTTCCACTAACGCAAATAGCAAAGTTTTTGCAATGTGCCAAAGGCTGCAAAATTTAAACACTAAAATAAAACAGCTGGTGAAACAGGAGATTTCCAGTTGATTGCTTTTGGTTACAGCTATCACTACTGATAAATTAGGCTATTGGAAACTGTAGTATTAACCACCTCCTCTTCTCACTCTTTGGAACAATACTCCTTTAAACAGAAAAGAAAAGGGTCTTGACCTTTTGTCCTTATAAGAGGCCTGCATAAGAACTTTACCATGGTGACAGCACTGCCCAATTCTGGGAAAAGGCATCTATCTTGTTGATGTTGCATAGGCCACGCACTCGTGTTAAGAGTAATTCTGTTTACTGAGTGATAGGTGAATCCTGATTTATAAACATTAACAGCAAAAATTCAATGAACTTTAATTTCAACAACACCTTGCATTCATATAGCAGCATTAACATCGTAAAAGATCCACAGGAGAGTCACTCCAAACAAAAATTAAAACTGAACCAGGTGACCGGAACATGTTAAAGGAAGAGAGATGTAGGGGTGCGGAGTGGTTTCGGGAGGGAATTCCAGAGCTTAGGGCCCAGGCAGCTGAATGCACATGTACTAATAGTGCAGTGAAGAAAATCAGGGATGTGCAAGAGGCTAGAGTTGGAAGAGTGCAGGGGGCCTGGAGAATTGTAGGACTGTTGCACATTACAGAGAAATGGAGGGCAGAGGCCAACGATGGAATTGAATACAGGATGGGACCTGAGAGAGGAAGGAATGTGACAAAAAGGAGTAATTTGCCTCTGGTGCATTCAATTGTATTTGTAAAATTAACATAAGTTCTTTTAAAAATAATATCACACTTATTCTGGTTTAGGAGAACATTCAGAATGCAGCCTTCTATAGCCTATGTGGAATTGTCACTTGTTTCATCTAAAACCCAAGATAATTGTCGAGCAAATCTCCCCATCCATCCACATGTTGGAAATAGCTAACTCTGGTCACAAAAAGGGAAGGAAATCATTTAATAGAACAGGCTCTGTAGGAGGGAGTGCCCAGGACAGTTTTTCCTGGTGTCAATCTTATAGATGATTGACAGCTTCATTCAATTGTGAATGATGCGCTAGTGTTTGGCTCTGTCCTAGATTAAAGGGCTTGAGTTGAGGGGCATATCTCAACCCAGCCGTGATCAGTGCTCTTCTTTCTGTTCTCCTCTACATGAGCTGTTACACAGATGCACATGCGAAGGCTCCATGATGGTAGATTAAAAGCACATGCAAGTTTTGTTTTGCTGCTGCATGGTTTACCAATGAGAGTCTTGAGAGTCATTGAAAACGGCTTATATGTGTGCTTGCACAGCATCCATTTTCCAGATACTAACCAGCCTGCTAACCCTCCAATATGGCAGACAGGAAGCAGCATACATTTCAACTTCCCTTGATCCCTGGACCACATAGAAACATAGAAACTAGGAGCAGGAGTAGGCCATTCAGCCCTTCGAGCCTGCTCCGCCATTCATTATGATCATGGCTGATCCTCTAGCTCAACACCATACTCCCACTCTCTTCCCATACCCTTTGGCACCTTCAGAGTCCAGAAATCTATCTATTCCCTTCTTAAATATATTCAGTGACTTGGTCTCCACAGCCTTCTGTGGTAGAGAATTCCACAGGTTCGCCACCCTCTGAGTAAAGAAGTTTCTCCTCATCTCAGTCCTACCCCCGTATCCTGAGGCTGTGCCCCCTTGTGCTACACACCCCAACCAGAGGAAGCATCATCCTTGCATCCAGTCTGTCCATCCCTGTCAGGATTTTATATGTTTCAATGAGATCCCCTCTCATTCTTCTAAACTCCAGTGACTATAGGCCTAATTGGCCTAATCTCTCCTCATACGACAATTCTGCCATCTCAGGAATCAGTCTGGTGAACATTCTATGGTAAGTGCGTCCTGTCTTAGGTAAGGAGGCCAAAACTGCACATAATATTCCCGTTGTGGTAACAACAAGGCCCTATACAGCTGCAGTAAGACATCCTTGCTCCTGTACTCAAGTCCTCTCACAATGAAGGCCTTCTTAACTGCTTGCTGCACCTGCATGCTTGCTTTCAGTGATTGGTGTACGGGACACCCAGGTCCCTTTGTACATCAACATATCCCAATCCATCACCATTTAATTGATACTCTGCCATTCTGTTTTTCCTACTGAAGTGGATAACTTCACACTTATCCACATTATACTACCATGTATTTGCCCACTCACTCACTGTTTAAAAATAAGGGGCCGCCCATTTAAAATGGAGATGAGGTAAAAAATTTTCTCTCAGGGGGTCATGAGTCTTTGGAACTCTCTTTTTTAAGCAGTGGAAGCAGAGTCTTTGAATATTTTTAAGACAGAAGTGGATAGATTCTTGGTAAGCAAGGGGGTGATAGGTTATCGGGGGTAGGCAGGATGCAGATTTGGGGTTACTATCAGACCAGCCATGATCTTAGTAAATGGTAGAGCAGACTCGAGGGGCAGAATAGCCTACTCTTTGTTTGTATATATGTTGTTTGTACATATGTTCACTCAACCTGTCCCCAGACAATCCCCAGATGATTGCCCTCAATCCCAAACCCTTGGCCCCTGATTTCATCCCCAGATCCCGCGCCCACTTATCTGAGTTGTGGCTCAACCTTGTACTCCTCATCACTAACTTGCTGTTGTGTCTTGCTAGACCCATTATAATAAGGTCTGTAGTCCAATATTGGCAGTGATTTGGCCTTACCCTGCAAGCAGAGGGAACATATTTACATACATTTCCACCTACAACCCCTCTCCGAAAATGGCGTGTCTGAATTTCTAGGTCATAGAGTTTTATCATTTTCGCATGTGAGGACTGTATTGGAAGTAGTTTAAATTTAAAGTTTTGGAATCAAACGATAGCTTTCTCTTGTTTAATTTTTACTTTTAATAAACCAGGTTTACCAGTTTTAGAGCCTGACTCACATGGTCCAATAGAGCTTATCGATAGGTATGGTGAACACAGGAGGATGCATTATAGAGTATTATTAAAGTAACAAAAATGTTCCATGCAACCCTCGGGCAAAATTACAATATTAAATATTGTGCGTATAAGGTCTCGCTTGGAGTCTTGGCTCATTTATAGGAGTGATCCCTGGCATGGAGCACAGGATATCTGGGGAGGCATTGAAAACATAGTGAGAGTACAGGCGAGTCCCACAAAATGAATTTCCCATTGACACAGATACCTAACCACATGTTTATCATTTACCAAGTCCTTTCAGGATTTTGAATATTTAATCGCTCATAAATCTGTTGATACCATTTATGTTAAATGTTGAACGTTATTTGGCTTCACAATATCAACGCCAAGACTATGATGAACCTTTGCAGGCTTTGTCAGTTCTCCATATTTCCCAGCATATGACAGATTATGCTGCAAGCAATGGTTTTAGTACAGTAAGAAACTTCTACCCAATCTCTAGCTGATTATAAACATAATTGTGTCATGTAGGAAAGTTGTAAACTCAGCATTAATGGTAACAAGAATAATTATCTATGTGTTAGTCATATATATAAAGCATCATAATGAATCACTGAAGAGATGGAAAACTAATGGCAATTCCTTTACAAAAAGGGAAATTCATAGCAAGCAATTTAATAGTTTGTTGATAAAGCAAAAAAGCAGGTGGATAAGAATGAGAATGTAGATATGATATACTTGAAATTTAATTAGCCATTTCATAAGGTACCTCCAAGGATACTAATACACAATGATTGATAAGCGTATTTGGTGATGAACTGAGAATTGTTGGAATGGATGATGGATGGGTCTGTCGAATCAAATATTTTGGATGGAGAGGTTTGACAAGTGGAATCACGCACGGCTCTTTGCTGGGCTGGTGTTCCAACATTTTTATAAGTGATCTGGGGGAGAGTTTCAACAGATGAAGCTCAACATTAGCATTTAACATCAAAACAGCAGGTGTACCTAGTACAGTAGAGGATATTTGATAGATGGGGTTGAGAAACTTATCAGCCATGATTAAATGGCGGAGCAGACTTGGTGGGTCGAATGGCCTAATTTCTGCTCCTATGTCTTATGGTCTTATGAGAGGAGAAGTTGTAAGAGGACCTTGATCATTTGGAGAAGAGGGCAAACACTTCACATAAAAAGAGGAATGGAGAACAATTAAAAGGAAGTGAGCCTACAATTATCCTATAATTATAGAGCATTGGTCAGGCCCCATTATGGTATTTTAACAGTTTACTAAACCACATTTACAAAAAACATCTTGAGGAAAAGTTTCAAAAAGTTATTAAGATAAAGAAGTTGAATAAATGATATGAGAATAGATTCAGTGATCTGGGCTTCTCAACTGAGGAGAGCTAAGGCTGACGTATTCAAAATATTATGGCTTAAAAGCACAAATCAATGAGGGTTATTTTAGTAGATCTGAGATGTAAGGAAACATTACTGAGAGGTAATTGCCTAACAGAACAGCTAACCGAGAACGGGTGGTGAGGCAAGTAGTTTAGATATCTTCAAGGCAAAATTGGACAAGTGCCATGAAAAGGAACATTCTTGTATACAAGAACAGCAGGAATGCGCAGTAGATGGACCACTGGTTAGTCCTTGCCAACCTTAACCGTTCTATGTTGCTATACCTTTCTTTATAGCTATGCTAGTAAGAGAAAGTTCAATTGCAAAGTATCCCAGTTTAGCACTGAATGATATAGACTAGGAATGTTCCTGGTTTAATCACTGTTCTATGCACTATTTACTGGTTTCAGCATGAGTGTAGTAGGGATGCTACAACTTGCCCCAGCAGTGATATCCCCCTTACTCAAATAGTGAGGCAACTCTCACTGACTAGACTCATTCGTGAAGAACAAGCATTAGGCCTGAGGGACTGACAGGTTTGTTATGACTATGGAACTACAGCCATCAAGAATCACTATCTTCAGAAGGGAGGAAATAAAGTTTGGCATCATTTGTACTCAGGATAGGTGGGCAACTCTTCGCAGGTCTTCCCAATTCTGAAGAGCAGCTGTCAGGAAGTGTGTAAGTTTGACCCTGGTTGACTCACCCTCTGATGTTTCTATTCTTTCAAGGAAACACCTTGAAATTATTCAGTAGCATGCCTGATAAAATGGGATTGGGTGTTAACTATGCAAAGAACTGGAGCCCAAACCCACATCTTTGACACAGTACACTAAGAATACCAACCAATTAAGACTTCTGTTTCTTCCACTTTAAAAAAAAATCATGATTTATAGCTTAGGAAATTCAATAAGGCTGTAAAATGTTTTATTTATTTTGCTGTGGAGGAAAATTTTTAAAAGCAAAAATTTGATTAGATATATTGTTCTCAAGGGTTAACCTAAAATTCATTGGGGTTAATCTAAAATTCATATCGAATGAACTGTTAAACTAATGTTTAAAAAAACTTGAGTGTGTGTTGTTAAAATCAGATCCTCTATTTTGCCCTCCCTGAGGAATTGTTTGCATTTAAACTTCAAACAGAGACCCTTTTAATTCAAACCAGACAATGCAAGCAGCCTAGCTGGTGCAGGACAGCCTTGTTTTCCCAACAATACTTTCACTAACATCCTATTCTCACATTTTGGGTTAAGATTATGAGAAGTTCCCTTTCACCTCATTTTTTCTTGCTACCAATACTGCATTGTAAACAGCGATTACTTGAAAATACTCTGAATGAGGCCATGGGGAATTATCCCAGAATAGAATCTGTACAGAAGTCTTGCTGAAACCTAATGTAATCTAAAACTGTTAAAATCAAACCACAGTTTACTACAGGAAGTGTGTGTTTAGTTTTGGCACAAGCACTGCATTCACTTAATTCTTACAAGATAAAAGTGTTGCCAAAGTATGGAAAATGCAGTATTTGGGCAAAAAAAATAGTCAAGAATTATGGGTGAAAGGATTGGTACGGGTGAAGGTTTCCAGTTAGCTCCTCTGTTCCTTCACACTGTGCGTTATTTGACAGATTCCAGGGATGGGAAAGTCCATGTGACTTTCAGCACCACTGGCAGGTCCTTTAGTTTACTTCACAAGGAGCAACACAAATTGTCTGAACATTATTCTTTGAATTGTGGGTGAACAGTTGTGGGAGAGTCACACTTTATAAGGTCACAAAAGAAGCTCTGAAATATCATTTGCTGATATTACAGAGGATATATTTATTAGCGGGGAACAGGCCAAGGATACTCAATATTCTTAGTCTCTGTTAAGGTTTTTTTGTGAAACAGATATTTCCTTCTTGATTGGTGAACGATTCAGCTATGTTCATAAGACACACTCATCTTTGACCTCAGCGCTTTAGCACATTCTGGCCTCAAGCACAGAGTGGATACCGTGTGATCTCTTTCTATGCTACCTTGGGTGTGCACAAGACCTCGAAAGAACAGCTGTCATTTTCTATGCATATCCTACCATCCTGGACCCTTCAATGCAATTGCTCGCTCTGATTTCTTTGGTGCGCCTGCCACTCTTGTGCTGTCGGAAGGAGAGATGGGCAGTTGGTCCGGGACCACCAATGGATCCTACAGATGATGCTGGCGGCCATAGGAATGCCGCTCCTTTTCCCTGCTGGGGAGGTGCTGCAGTCTCCATTCAGCGTCTGTTTGGTCAGTGTGGCTCCGGCCAGGAGTGGAGGTTGAATCCATTTCCAACTTGCTGTGTGGCACTGAGTACTAATGTGCAGCATTACTGAGTACTAACATGCAGCATTACCAGGCCATTACAAATAGTGATAAAAGCAAAGAACTGCGGATGCTGGAAATCCAAAACAAAAACAGAAACAAAAATACCTGGAAAAGCTCAGCAGGTCTGGCAGCATCGGCGGAGAAGAGCACAGTTGACGTTTCGAGTCCTCATGACCCTTCAACAGAACTAAATAAAAATAGGAAAGGGGTGAAATATAAGCTGCTTTAAGGGGGGGGGGGGGGTGCGGTTGTTGGGACAAGCAGCCAGTAATAGGTGGAGATAACCAAAAGATGTCACAGACAAAAGGACAAAGAGGTGTTGAAGGTGGTGATATTATCTAAAGGAATGTGCTAATTAAGAGTAAAAAGCAGGACAGACAAGGTACAGATAGGTCTATTGGGTTGGGGTGAAGGAATACTAAAAGGGCTAAAAGGTAGAGATAAACAATGGGTGGAAATACATTTAAAAATAATGGAAATAGGTGGGAAAAGAAAAATCTATATAAATTATTGGAAAAAACAAAAAGGAGGGGGAAGAAACGGAAAGGGGGTGGGGATGAAGGAGAGAGTTCAAGATCTAAAATTGTTGAATTCAATATTCAGTCCGGAAGGCTGTAAAGTGCCTAGTCGGAAGATGAGGTGCTGTTCCTCCAGTTTGCGTTGAGCTTCACTGGAACATTGCAGCAGGCCAAGGACGGACATGTGGGCATGAGAGCAGGGTGGAGTGTTGAAATGGCAAACGGCAGGAAGGTCTGGGTCATGCTTGCAGAAAGCAAATTACATTACAAATACAAATTCTAAACAGAGAATCATAAAATAGTAACACAGAAAGTTTAAATATCAGTCATTCAGTGTACGCAGTTGGAAAGCTCTGTTAACTAGCCTAAGTTTCCACACAATTGAAAGTAATGCAGTATGTGACAGGCAGGCTGCTGCACTTTAAAGACCCACTGAATATAGACTGATTGGCACAAATACAAAACCCCTTGGAAGGCACTCTTGGTAGGTTGAATGGAAACCAAGTTGTCTATAACTTACAAGTAACACTTATTAAAATTCATTCATGGGATGATAGTGTGATTTATCTCATTATTGGCACTACCCAGTAATCGCTTAGAGAGTATAATCAAAGCAACAAGTGCATAAGCAGCTCACAAAGGCTACAAAACAAGGCACTTTGCAATGGCAGGCACCAGTCAGTAGTCTTGGAGTGGATGAACCACCACAAGTATTCACCTTAAAATATTAAAAAGAAACTTTACCCAAACATTTTTTAAATAGCTTTATATAATAAAATTACTGGTGTCTCTCATTTCTTGGACAGATATGTACTTCCCATCTCCAGCGCAATGAAATATTTTCACAAGCAGTGAATGTGCCAGATTAAATTCAGGACTTTTGTTGGATCCACTTGTTGGATAAATATATCACGCCATTACTCACAGAAAATATAGTCAATCATTCATTTGTGTGAGCTGCTAAGTGACAGTCAGCACAGGAGCGTATATTAAACACTGCAGAATACTAGAGGTCTAAAGTAGCCAGTGGTTAAAGTGAAAATACTTCACCCACAAACTACATCTCCCAACTGTAAAATCAAATATACCCAACTATCATTTGGCTTTGACAATTTTATTTTCCTACAATGGCATTGTACACAGGGATTCAAGTCATGGTGCAGGAATCAAGTCAAGCTGGTGGATAGATGAACATAACATAAGAACATAAGAACTAGGAGCAGGAGCAGGCAATTCAGCCCCTCGAGCCTGCCCCGCCATTCATTACAATCTTGGCTGATCTCATTTTGGCCTCAACTCCAATTTCCCGCCCTCTCCCCATAACCGTTCAACCCATTACTAATTAAAAATCTATCTCCTCCTTAAATTTATTCAGCATCCTGGCATCCACTGCACTCTGAGGTAGTGAATTCCACAGATTCACGACCCTTTGAGAAAAGTAATTCCTCCTCATCTCTGATTTAAATCTACCCCCCCACTTAGCCTAAAACTATGGCCTCTCGTTCTAGAATGCCCCACAAGGGGAAACATCTGCTCCACATCTACTTTGTCTATACCCTTTAGCATCTTATATACCTCAATTAGATCTCCTCTCATCCTTCTAAACTCGAGTGAGTATAGGCGTAAACTGCTCAATCTCTCCTCATAAGACTAGCCCCGCATCTCTGGAATCAATCTAGTGAACCTCATCTGAACCGCCTCCAGTGCAACTACATCCTTCCTCAAGTAAGGGGACCAAAACCATGCACAGTACTCCAGGTGTGGTCTCACCAATGCCTTGTACAGTTGCAACAATACTTCCCTATTTTTATACTATATTCCTTTAGCAATAAATGCCAAAATTCCATTTGCCTTCCTGATTACCTGCTGTACCTGCATAGTAGCTTTCAGCGACTCATGCACGAGGACATCCAGATCCCTCTGCACGGATCCCTCTGAAGTTTCTCTCCTTAAATAATAAGTCGCCTTTTTATTCTTCCGACCAAAATGGATAACCTCACACTTATCCACGTTAAACTCCATCTCCCAAATTTTGGCCCATTCACCTAACCTGTCCATATCCATTTGTAAATTTCTTATTTCTTCATTGCAACTTACTTTCCCACCTATTTTGGTGTCATCTGCAAATTTAGCTATAGTGCCTTCTATCTCTGAATCCAAGTCATTAATATAGATTGTAAATGAACACAGTTAGTAGAGGAGGGAGGATTAGGGAGAAAAGGGGAAACCATGGGGTAGACGGGAGGTGGGAGAGGGTGAAACAGTAGGTGCAGTAAAAATACAGCGGGCTAAGGGTTGTGATGGGAAATGACCCGAGGTCGTCAAAAGTGCTATATAAATGCAAGTCTTTTTCTTCTTTATGAAAAGGGTGTTCCAGCGGTCTATCACTTGGTGAGATAGGAGTTGAGGACTTCGAAGTGCTTTTCAGTGAACATATGAAAAAAGAACAAGAGTAGGCCATTCAGCCCCTCGAGCCCTGCTCCGCCATTCAGTAAGGTCATCACTGATCTGATTGTAACCTCAACTCCACTTTCCTGCCTGTTCCCCCCTTAACCCTCAACTCGCTTGTCCATCAAACAATCTGTCTACCTCAGCCTTGAATATGACCCAGCCTCCACTGCTCTCTGGAGAAGAGAATTCCAAAGACCAATGTGAGAGAAGAAATTCCTCCTCATCTCTGTCTTACATTGGGAGACCTCTTATTCTGAGAGGGAGATGAGAAAAGATCAGCATGAGGAGAGGGACCTGTGGAGGGGAAAGAGTTCATACTGCTTGGGGCGATGTGGGGATAGTGTGGGGATAGAGTGGGGAAGCAGGTGCTGCTTAGATTGGAAGGTTAAGTGTGAGATGCTGCACAGGGGGGCAGGACAGTTTGGATATGCTGCTTAGCAGGTAGGGCAGGCCAATGTGCTGCACAGTTGGAGGGAGTGTCCATAAACACTTCAGCATAGCTTGTGGCCACAGGTTAGTGAGCATAATGGGGAGGAGGAAAAGGAGGTCCAGCCAACTTGGAAGATACTGGAGCTGCTTGAAGAGAACATCTAAATGTACAGCCAAGTGTAAGAGGTTCTGAGAGCCAGTGTTAGCGAGCTGCAGTGTGGAAAACAGGATACCCAGGGCCTGCCTTGGAGTGGGTACTTGAGAGGATTGTGCCGACTATCACTGAGATTCCCCTGGAAGGAGAATCGGGCTCCCAGTTTCTGAGTTGCTATTGGGTTGATGGATCATTCTAGAGCTTGCACGGAGATAAAAAATGACTTTAGCAAACAGGGGATGAGGTGCGATGCAGTTTAGCTGATCTGTCAGGGTACCCAAAATAATTCTAAATAGCTTCAATTTTAATGACAGGCTTTAATATTTATATGCTTACTTACCAATACCAACATGGCCGCTGCTTCAAGCACTTATTTCCATCGAGGCATTTCACTAGCATAGCCTCGAGCTGCATTCAAATTCCTTTTTTTTTAAACAACAGCTCTCATAATAACAAAAACAAAAATACCTGGAAAAACTCAGCAGGTCTGACAGCATCTGCGGAGAGGGATACAGTTGACGTTTCGAGTCCGTATGACCCTTCATCAGAGCTAAAATATATAGAAATGAGATGAAATATAAGCTGGTAGAAGGGGGTGGGACAGGTAGAGCTCAATAGGCGGCCAGTGATAGGTGGAGGCCAAGAAGAGACTGCCAAAGATGTCATAGACAAAAGGACAAAGGGGTGTTGACGGTGGTGATATTATCTAAAGGATGTGCTAATGGGGACATTAAGGGTGGCAAGCAGGACAAGCTAGTGGCAGATGGCCCTAGTGGGGGTGGGGTGGGGGGGTACCAGCTTATATTTAATCTCATTTCTATATTTTTTAGTTCTGATTCACATGTCCGTCCTTGGCCTGCTGCAATGTTCCAGTGAAGCTCAACGCAAACTGGAGGACTGCTTTGCGGAACACCTTCGGTCTGTCTGCAAGCATGACCCGGACCTCCCTGTCGCTTGCCATTTCAACACACCACCCTGCTCTCATGCCCACATGTCCGTCCTTGGCCTGCTGCAATGTTCCAGTGAAGCTCAACGCAAACTGGAGGAACAGCACCTCATCTTCTGACTAGGCACTTTACAGTCTTCCGGACTTAATATTGAGTTCAACAATTTCAGATCATGAACTCTAGCCTCCATCCCCACCCCCTTTCCGATCCCCCTTTTTCCAATAATTTATAATTTTTTTACAAATATATTTTTCTTTTCCCACTATTTTAAAATTTATTTCGATCTTTTGTTTCATCTCCACCTTTTAGCCCATTTCGATCCCTTCCCCCCACCCCACCCCCACTGGGCCATCTGCCACTAGCTTGTCCTGCTTGCTACCCTTAATGTCCCCATTAGCACATCCTTTAGATAATATCACCACCGTCAACACCCCTTTGTCCTTTTGTCTATGACATCTTTGACAGTCTCTGCTTGGCCTCCACCTATCACTGGCCCCCTATTGAGCTCTACCTGTCCCACCCCCCTCTACCAGCTAATATTTCATCTCATTTCTATATATTTTAGTTCTGATGAAGAGTCATACGGACTCAAAACGTCAACTGTATCCCTCTCCGCAGATGCTGTCAGACCTGCTGAGTTTTTCCAGGTATTTTTGTTTTTGTTCTTGATTTCCAGCATCCACAGTATTTTGCTTTTAGCTCTCATTATAATATCACCTACTCTTTTGGTAGCTAATGTCACCTATTGCAGGTGTAACTGGTACTGCATTCAAATGAGAACACTGTCGGTTAGATTTTCCCATAGAGTCAGTTTGCAATGCTTTATGAAATGAATTACTTGAATCCACTCAGCGTCATTGCTCTAATTTGAAGATTAGCACAGTGGTAATTGCAGTCTTAGATGGATATCACCCACTGATTTCCTACAAATCTATTAGTAAATTGGTTAAATTAAAAATGGTAACAGAAAAACCTGCTGAGGTGCCAACCAGCAATGGCCAGGTAAGGGATTAGCTTTTTAAATAAAATTGCAACTCCCATTATTTAACACTGTGATATAAGTATATGTATTTGCTATACAAAAACAGAATTACCTGGAAAAACTCAGCAGGTCTGGCAGCATCGGCGGAGAAGAAAAAAGTTGACGTTTCGAGTCCTCATGACCCTTCAACAGAACATTTCTGTTGAAGAGTCATGAGGACTCGAAACGTCAACTTTTTTCTTCTCCGCCGATGCTGCCAGACCTGCTGAGTTTTTCCAGGTAATTCTGTTTTTGTTTTGGATTTCCAGCATCCGCAGTTTTTTGTTTTTAGCTCTGTATTTGCTATGTCTCATGCTAGTGACAGCATTTGAAGATACTTGTCCTGATGATCTGGCTGTTTCCTCATTGTACAAATAGCAATGTGATAATGATCAGATAATTTGTTTGAGCGATGTTGACTGGGAAATTGATATTTGTTCAAGGCCACTGGGGATAACTCCCCTGCTCTTCAAAATAACACCATGGGGTCTTTTAGGTCCACCAGATGGGGCCTCAGTTTAATTCTCATCTAAAAGACAGCCACATCAACAGTGCAGCACTCCCCCAGCACTGCACTGGGAGGGTCATCTTAGATCTTTCTGCTCAACTCTCTGCAGTGGGGCTTGAACCCACAACCTTCTAACTCAGAGGTAAGAGTGCTACACACTGAGTCATAGCTGATACACTTCTGCATGCAGCCACTGGATTGTTCGTGTAGTCCAATTATGTCAATTAATTAGGTTAGGAGGGGCAGGGAGTCACGTGTGAATGTTATGCAGGAGCGAAACAAGGTTGGATGGTAAATGGGTCTTTGCTTCCCAGAGAATTGTGAGTCTCTGGTATAGGCTGCCAGCTTAGACAGGATGCTGATTCACTGGATCCCCTCATGAGAGAGCGGGACCAGTTCCTGGCTGGGACAGAGATCCACTCTCATAGCCAGGGTGATTTCCTGGACTAGTTTTGATTGTCTAAGGGGGGGGGGGTTGGAGAGGATTTTCCACATTTTTAATTTCCCCCTAGATTAGTTTGGATTTTTAACTAATTTCATCTAATTTATTTGCCTCTCCCAGGAGTTTCCATGGCTTCGGGCCGATGATGAGTGTATGCATTGTGATGTGTAATGCACCATGACTGTGTGGAGCAGACTTTATAGACCTGTCGATCTTATCCACACAATTTCACATGTTGTGTGATCAATTGACACTATAGAAAGGAAGAAAGACTTGCATTTATCTAGCACCAGACATCCCAAAGCACTTTATAGCCAATGAAGTACTTCTGACGTGTAGTCACTGTTGTAATGTCGGAAACACAGCAGCCAATTTACACACAGCATTGAGTCGTGGAGTCAGAGTAATACAGCACAAAAACAGGCTCTTCAGCCCATCGCGTCTATGCCAGCCATCAAGCCCCTATCTATTCTAATCCCTTTTCCAGCACTTGGCCCATAGCCCTGTATGCTATGGAGTTTCACGTGCTCATCTAAATACTACTTAAATATTGTGAGGGCTCCTGCCTCTACCATCCCCTAAGGCAGTGAGTTCCAAATTCCAACCACCCTCTGAGTGAAAAAACATTTTCTCAAATCCCCTTAAACCTCCTGGCTCTTACCTTAAATCTATGCCTCTTGGTTCCTGACACCTCCGCTAAGGGGAAAAGTTTCTTCCTATCTCCCCTATCTATGCCCCTCATAATTTTGTACACCTCTATCAGGTCCCCCATCAGCCTTCTCTGCTCTAAGGAAAACAACCCTAGCCTACCCAGTCTCTCTTCATAGCTGAAATGCTCCAGCCCAGGCAACATCCTGGTAAATCTCCTCTGCACTCTCTTCTGTGCAATCGCATCCTTCCTATAGTGTGGAGACCAGAACTGCACACAGTACTCCAGCTGTGGCCTAACTATACAGCTCCAACATAGCCTCCCTGCTCTTATATTCTATGCCTCGGCTAATAAAGGCAAGTATCCCATATGCCTTCTTAACCACCTTATCTACCTGTGCTGCTGCCTTCAGGGATCTATGGACATGTACACCAAGGTCCCTCTGATTCTATGTACTTCCTAGGGTCCTAGCATTCATTGTGTATTCCCTTGCTGTGTTAGTCCTTCCAAAATGCATCGCCTCACGCTTAGGATTACAGGATTAAACTCCATTTGCCGCTGCTTTGCCCATCTTACCAACCCATCTTTTTCGTCCTGTAATCTAAGGCTTTCTTCCCCACTATTTTTGTGTCATCTGCGAACTTACTGATCATACCTCCTATGTTCACGTCTAAATCATTAATGTATACTACAACCAGCAAGGGTCCCAGCACCGATCCCTGCGGTACACCACTCATCACAGGCTTCCAATCGCAAAAACAACCTTCGACCATCACCTTCTGCCTCCTGCCCCCAAGCCAATAATCTTATGGGGAGGCAATGGCGTAAAGGTATTGTTCCTGGACTAGTATTTTGGAGACTCAGGGTAATACTCTGGGGACCTGGGTTTGAATCCCGCCACGGTAGATGGTGGAATTTGAAATCTGGAATTAAAAAGTCTAATGATGACCATGAAACTATCGTCAATTGTTGTAAAAACCCATCTGGTTCACTAATGTCCTTTAGGGAAGGAAATCTGCCATCCTCGCCTGGTCTGGCCTTCATGTGACTCCAGACCCACAGCAATGTGGTTGACTCTTAAATGGCTTCTGAATAGGGGCAATTAGGGATGGGTAATAAATGCTGGCCTGGCCAGTGAGGACCACATCCCATGAATGAATGAAAAAAAAAAAATTTGGATCCGATTTGCCAAATTGCCCTGGATCCCTTGGGCTTTTACCTTCTTGACCATTCTCCCATGCGGAACTTTATCGAAAGCCTTACTGAAGTCTATGTAGACTACATCAACTGCACTAACCTCACCTACACAAATAGTCACCTTCTCAAAAAACTCAAATCAAATTTGTTAGACATAATCTCCCCCTGGCAAAGCCATGCTGACAATCTCTGATTAATCCCTGCCTTTCCAAGTGGAGATTAATCCTATCCCTCAGAATTTTTTTTCAATAATTTCCCTACCATTGATGTTAGACTCACTGGCCTGTAATTACCTGATTTATCCCTACTACCCTTCTTGAATAATGGTATCACATTCACTGTCCCCCAGTCCTCTGGCATCTCTCCTGTGGCCAGAGAGGATTTTAAATTTGGTGTCAGAGCCCCTGCAATCTCCTCCCCTGCCTCACATAGCAGCCTAGGATACATCTCATCTGGGCCTGGGGATTTATGCATTTTTAAGCCTGCTAAAACTGCTAATACCTCCTCCCTTTCAATACTAATTTGTTCAAGTATATCACAGTCTCTCTCCCTGATTCCTACACCTACATCGTCCTTCTCCATAGTGAACACAGATGAAAAGTAATCATTTAAAACCTCACCTATGTCCTCCAGCTCCACGCATAGATAGCCTCCCTGGTCCCTAATGGGCCCTACTCTTTCCCTGGTTATCCTCTTGCCCTTAATACATTTATAAAATGCCTTGGGATTTTCCTTTATCTTGCCTGCCAGTGTTTTATCATGGCCCCTCTTCGCTCTCCTGATTACTTTTTTAAGTATCCCCCCTACACTTTCTATACTCCACTAGGGTTTCGCTGTTTTCAACCCTCTGTATCTGCCATAAGACTCCTTTTTTCCCATTATCCAATCCTCTATATCCCTTGACATCCAGGGTTCCCTGGACTTGTTGGTCCTACCCTTCACCTTTATGGGAACATATTGGCCCTGAACTCTCACTATTTCCTTTTTGAATGACTCCCACTGGTCTGATGTAGACTTTCCTACAAGTAACTGCTCCCAGTCCATTTTGGCCAGATCCTGTCTTATCATATTGAAGTCGGCCTTCCCCCAATTCAGGGCCTTAATTTCCGGTCCGTCTTTGCCCTTTTCCATAACTATCTTAAATCTTAGAGTTATGGTCACTATCCCCGAAATGCTCCCACCACTGACACTTCTATCATTTGCCCGGCTTCATTCCCTGAGATTAGGTCCAGTACCACCCCTTCTCTTGTAGGAATTTCTACGTGCTGGCTCAAAAAGCTCTCCTGGATGCACTTTAAGAATTCCGCCCCATCTAAGTCTTTCATACTAAGAATACCCCAATTAATATTGGGGAAGTTAAAATCCCCTACTAATATTACCCTATTATTGTTACACTTCTCTGAGGTTTGCTTACATATCTGCTCCTCAAATCCCCCTGACTGTTTGGAGACCAAGAGTACACTCCCAGCAAAGTGATTGCCTCTTTTTTGTTTTTAAGTTCTACCCATATGGCCTCATTTGAGGAATCTTCTAAGATACCATCCCTCGTTACTGCAGTAATTGACTCCTTGATCAATAGTGCTATGCCACCTCCTCTTTTCCACCACGCCTCCCCGTCATGCCTGAAGATTCTATACCCTGGAATACTGAGCTGCCAGTCCTGCCCTTCCCTCAACCATGTCTCTGTGATAGCAACAATATCATATGCCCATGTGTTAATGCCCTCAATTCATCTGCCTTACTTGTAAGACTCCTTGCATTAAAATAGATACAATCCAGCCTTGCATTATTCCCTTGTGCCTTTACAGGTCTATATTTGCTCTGCCTTCCAGACTGACTTAGTTTCTCTTCTATATTTGGCTGTGCATCATCCCCTGCTGTTCGTCCACTCTGTATCCCATTCCCCAGCCAAATTAGTTTAACCCTCCTCACCCCACCCCCCAACCCACCAACAGCACTAGCAAACCTTCCAGAAGGATGTTGGTCCCATTCCAGTTTAGGGACAACCCATCCAACTTGTACAGGCCCCACATTTGCCAGAAACGGACCCAGTGATCCAGGACACTAAAGCCCTCCTTCCTGCACCATCTGTTCAGCCACACATTCATCCTCTCTATCCGCATGTTCCTATACTCACTGGCATGTGGCACAGGGAGTAATCCAGTGATTACAACCTTTGAGATCCTGCTTTTTAATCTGCTACCTAGCTCCCTAAATTCTTGTTGCAGGACCTCATCC
The DNA here is from genome assembly GCF_964194155.1 of Cetorhinus maximus. Classification (NCBI taxonomy): domain Eukaryota; kingdom Metazoa; phylum Chordata; class Chondrichthyes; order Lamniformes; family Cetorhinidae; genus Cetorhinus; species Cetorhinus maximus. Next base: position 182,058,301 of record NC_135880.1, read on the forward strand.
CTCTTTCTACCTACATCGTTGGTACCAATGTGAACCACAACCTCTGACTGTTCGCCCTCCCCCTTCAGAATGCCCTGCAGCCGTTCTGTGACATCCTTGACCCTGGCACCAGGGAGGCAACACACCATCCTGGAGTCATGGCTGCAGAAGCGCCTGTCTGCACCCCTCATTATTGTGTCTCCTACCACTATTGCTCTTGCACTCTTACTCCTTCCCCCCGGTGCAGCTGAGCCACCCACAGTGCCGTGAACTTGCCTCTGGCTGCACTCTCCAGAGGAACCTTCACCCTCACCATTTTCCAACACAGAAAAACAGTTCTGAGTGAGATGCACCCTGGGGCTTTCGTGACTTCTTGCCTGCCTTCCTTCTTCTGACTGGTGGTCACCCATTCCCCCTCTGACTGCACTTCCTTAAGCTGCAGTGACCACATCTAAAAACATGCTACCCATGTAACCCTCAGCCTCGCGGATGCACTGCTGTGTCTCCAGCTGATGCTCAAGCTCTGAAACCCGTTGCTCAAGCTGGCCAAGCCGGTGGCACTTACTGCACATGTGGTCATCCAGACTGCAAGGAGTGTCCAAGAATTCCCACATGCTGCAGGCCGGACAAAGCATGGGGCTGAGCTCCCTTGCCATACTTTTTGCTTGTTTTTAATCAAAAGACTATTTCCTTAAGTTTAAGCCCTCATCTGCTCACTGAAGTCTCGCTCTTTACAGCCCCACTCTGCTCAGTGAAGTCTCAAGATAATTTTCACAGAGTGCTAGCCAGGACACCAGGGGTAAGCCCCCCAACACTTTTTTGAAATAGTACCATGATATCTTATACATACACGCAAACAGACAAGGCCTCAGTTTAACACCTCATCTGAAAGACAGCACCTCCAACAGTGCAGCACTCCCTCGGTATTACATAGATGTGTCAGTCTTGATTGCTGTGTTCATGTCATGAAAGTGGGACTTGATCCTGGAACCTTGTGGCTTAGAGGCAGGCGTGCTACCAACTCAGCCATGGCTGCCACTCTATATGTTTAGGGTTACCAACTTTGGTCAAATGTATTCCTGGAGGTGCCATGAAGAGGTTAATGTCTATAATGTTATTGGAAATTATTTTTTAAAATAGAGTTTAGTGGTGTCTATGTCTATGTGCGTGTATGTGTGTGTATCTTAATTGGATTAAAGCCAGCTGGTCTAGAGGCTTTGATGTATAGAAAGAAGTAGGTTTGAAATGGTAATTAGATAAACATGGGGAAGTTTAGAAACATAGGTGTCAAGAAGGCAATTTGCATTTTTAAATAAAGCATTCAAAAGAATGGGTGAAACCTTGCACCTAGCTAGAAGACACCAAGCAATGTGTTTATTTTTCTCAGCTTACTAATAAAATTGGTGGAATCAAAGCATATTATTGTTAGAAGAGGTAAAATTAAAAGCCTAGTGATACAATGGAAAACTTACACTCAAAGAGAAAGATATGTATAAAGGAGAAAGGAGATTGTGGGTAAGGTAGAGGCATTGTAAGATCCATCAAGTGTGAGAAGCCTCCCGCCTGTAAACCTCAAGTCTGTCTGCAAGGACCCATTTTGGTCTGAAAAAAACCCATTTTGAATGCAACTGTCCAGGTTGTGCTCTGCCAGGTGTCTGTTTAAATCTATGAGTTTTACTGTTGCCTTAATGGGGGTGTAACTGAGAGTCAGATTACTTAGGGGGTTTTTGTAGTTATTATAGTAGTAATTTTGTAGACGTATGTATGTGTTTACAATCTTTCTTGGATTAATAAATGTTTGATTTAGTTTTACAAAAACCTCTTGAAACTCAGTGGTCTTATTACTAATGAATTCAAAGCCTACATCTCGAAACATACAAATTGCAAAAATGGGTTATGACAGTTGTTTCAAGTTTTTCTCTGGGATTTGAACAACTCAGCCTTTACCATTGGCTGCGTCATAATAGGAGGTTTCATCACGTGTCTTGCCCCCATGCCCCAGCCATTAGTCACCAACACATCCACCTTTGTGACTCATTGGGCAGAATTTTCTGCCTGCCGGGTGGGCAAGCTCAACTCAATCTCCAGCGGGTGAGGAGCCGATCCCCGCCGGAGAAGCGGGCCCCGCCACCATTTTATGTGGGCGGGCCAATTAAGGCCCGCCCAGCGTGATGTCCGGCGGGAAGCGCTATGCACTTCCTGTGCGGAAGGGGGAGAATTCCCCAAAAGCGAGAGTACGGTCTTTTGCGCATGTGCACGAAAGAGCGCACATCTCCCTGAGGCTAAGTGCTTGCTCAGGGAGATCACTGACAGCTTTAAAAATATTAAAAATAGAAAAATAAAATCCTTAACATGTCCCCCTCATGTGACAATGTCACACGAGTTGGGACATGTTAATAAATTTCACTAAAACTTTAATATACTTTTTAAATCCCTGCATAAAACCTCATCCCGCTGGTGGATGAGGTTTCATGTTTTCTCTAGTTGCCGCTGGGGCTCCTGGCCGACCCGCCAACCTTAAGGTTGGACGGGCAGGTCCTTTAATTGTTTTAATGATCCTGTCAATGGCCTCAATTGGCCATTGACAGGTCGGTAGGCCCGCAGCTGATTTTGCTGTGCCCCCGCCTTCCTGAAGATTTAAATGGGGTGGGATGACGTCGGGGGTTCCGCCAATGTCATCCCATGTCATTTTACACGTTGACGAGCCCCTGCTCGCCGGCGGCACAATTCAGCCCATTGTCTTCCTATGCCAATTGGAAAGCAAAAAGATTCATTATTCAATTGGATGATGCTTGACTCTCAGCCAAACAGCCTGTTTTCCCATTTTCAATATTTTGATATCTGGTAAAGAGAAATGTTCAAGGAAAATAATGAAATAAAACAATGTTTTTAAATATCCTTATGATTTTTCACCAGGGTTGCACACAGCAGTGTCCTGGAGATTGATCTTCAATTCCTGGAGACTGCAGGCCAATCTTGGAGGGTTGGCAACCCTACATATGCTCTGTGTAAATGGGTACAGAAACATCTTGACAACTATAATAACACAAATGCTACAAGATAAAACTGCTAACAATCTAACAAAATGAATGAAGATTTGACAAGAAACCACATAACACATCACAGCAAAATATGACGATGCAATAGAATTTAATTTACAACTGCAAATTGAATGTACAACATCTTCTAATATTTGCTTTAAGCCAGGAGTATTCACACATTCTTCTTCCACAGGTGAGTTTGGCTCAGACGTGTAGTTAAACAACACTGCAACGTCTTTGTGGCAGCCACGTCATCTTTCACCTCAGGTTACAAAAGTGATTTCTATTACACATTAATGAAAGAAAGACACATTTCATGACATGGAACCCATTGGCAATCTCCCTTCAATTTCAGAAGCTCGTGCCTTTTAGCACCACTGCCCTCAGCTACAGTTATAGTTTACACAACTATTGCGCCTCCTTTATCAGATCAATACAGCAATATCACAAAAGCCATCAAAATCTTTATCCACAATGGCTCCTGGCTACATTCCACAGACTGTCAGTCTCCTTTCTCTGTTTTTAGACCGAGGATGATTAACAACCCATCAACCTGAACGAAAGGCTATACACCTGCTGCTACTGACTTCCCAAGATCCAAATTAGATACGATTATTACGCTTTCAGAAGCATGGTAAGAAAAATAAATGTGAAAAAGTAAAATCACAGTTGAGGTTGCTGTAAAAACCCCAACTTTCCCTTCCCGAAACTCTGGAAAAAGCAACCGGGGGTTGGGGTACAACCCCAATGCAGTTGGGGCCCCAAATTCTCTGAACATAATTCCCCCCTTTCCTAATCCTTTCTCAAACCAATTATGTAATCAAAAGTAAAATAATTGCCTCAGTATCGGCCCCTCTGACCCAAGAGCTCATGGAGCATTTGCTGTTTTCCCAAACACCAGTGGTGTAGAGCTGCCAGAGTGCACCAGAGCAACACTCCGGAACCTTCTATTTAAAGCAGACTTGTCCAATCAATGCAGCCCGTCAAACCTGTTGGACATTCAAGAGACTTATATTTGAAGATTGCTGTAAAGCTGCTTATCCAATCACAGGCTGCTTCTTCCCTACATTTGCTGTTGATATTTGTATTCCCTGCTGGCTGCTTTATGTGGAAATTACAGCACAGAAACGGGCCATTTGGCCCACCCCATCTATGTTGGTGTTTACGTTCCACACAAGCTTCCTCCCACCCTTCTCCATCACACTATCAGGCTAATCTTCACCTTCTTTCTTCCTCATGTCTTTATCAACTTCCTTAAATGTATCTATGCTAGAATCATAGAATGGTTTCTGCACAGAAGGAGGCCATTCAGCCCATTATCTCTGTGTCAGTTCTCTGCAACAGCAACTCAGCTAGTCCCACTCCTTGACCTTTTCCCTGTAGCCCTGTAAAATCTTTTCCCTTCAGATAATTATCCAGTTCCCTTTTGAAAACCACAATTGAATCTGTCTCCACCACGTACTCGGGTAGTGCATTCCAGATCCAAACTACATGTTGCACAAAGAAGCTTTTCCTCATGTCGCCTCTGGTTCTTTTGTTAATCACCTTAGGGTTCTCAACTTTTTGCCAATGGGAACAATTCCTCCCCATTTACGCTTTTCAGGTCCCTCATGATTTTGAACACACCTAACAACCTTGTCTTCTCCAGGGAGAACAGCCCCAGCTTTACATATCTATTCACATAAATGAAGTCTCTCATCCTTGGAACCATTCAAGTAAATCGTTCCTAGACCCTTTCTGAAACTTTCACATCCTTCCTGCTGAGGTTGAACTAATGTTTTGTGCATAACTTGCTTGCTTTTGTACTCTGTGCCTCTGTTTATAAAGCTTTGAGTTCTGATTTCTGCTTGGTGGTGGCAGTTCCTTAATTCAAGCTCAGTAGCTGGGGGAGGGGCTTAGGTTGGTGGAGGGTAGTTGGATAGCTGTGGATTCACTGCTTGTTTAGTTGGAGAAGTGTTTCTGCCCATGCTTCTGCTCAGTAAGTGGAAGTTGATGGCCATACTTCAATCAGGGAGGGAGATAAAGGGGAACCTATAGATGTGGTGTACTTGGATTTCCAAAAGGCATTTTATAAGGTGCCACATCAAAGGTTACTACACAAGACAAGAGCCATGATGTAGGGACACATGGTGTAGGGGGGAACATATTAGCACGGATAAAGAATTGGTTAGCTAACAGGAAACAGAGAATAGGGATGAATGGATCTTTTTCGGGTTGGCAAACTGGAACCAGTGGAGTGCCACAAGAATCAGCACTGGGGTCTCAACTATTTACAATTTATATCAATGACTTGGATGAAGGGACCAAATGTATGGTAGCTAAATTTGCTGATGACACCAAGATAGGTAGGAAAGTAAGCTGTCAAGAGGAGGTAGAGTGTCTGCAAAGGGAAATAGACAGGTTAAGTATTTGGGCAAAATCTTGGCGGATGGAGTATAATGTGGGAAAATGTGAACTTGTCCACTTTGGCAGGAAGAATAGAAAAGCAGCAAATTATTTAAATAGAGAGAGACTTCAGAACTTGGTGGCACAGAGGGATCTGGGTATCCTGGTACATGAATCACAAAGAGTTAGTATGAAGGTATAGCAAGTGATTAGAAAGGCAAATGGAATGTTGGCATTTATTGCAAGGGATATAAAAGTAGGGATGTTTTGCTGCAGCTGTACAGGGCCTTGGTGAGACCATATCTGGAGCACTGTGTGCGATCTTGATCTCCTTATTTGAAAAAAAAACATAAAATTGTGTTAGAAGCAGTTCAGAGAAGGCTCACCCAACTTGTTCCTGGAATGAAAGGCTTATATTATGAGGAAAGGTTGAACAGGTTAGGCGAAGAATGAGAGGTGATCTTATTGAAACATGTAAAATCCTTAGGGGTCTTGATAGGGTGGATACAGGGAGGATGTTTCCTCTTACGAACATGCGAATTAGGAGCAGGAGTAGGCCATTCGGCCCCTCGAGCCTGCTCCACCATTCAATAAGATCATGGCTGATCTGATTTTAACCTTAACTCCATATTCTGGCTTACCTCCAGTAACCGTTCACTCCATGGTTTATCAAGAATCTTTCTACCGCTACCTAATAAATATTCAAAGACTCAGTTTCCAGCACCTTTCCACGACCTTCAGACCTTCCCCCTCTTGTGGAGGAGACTGGAACTAGGGGACACAGTTTAAGAATAAGGGGTCTCCCTTTTAAGATGGAGATGAGGAGAATTTTTTTCTCTCAGAGGGTTGGTAGGCTGTGGAATTCTCTTCCCCAGAGAGCAGTGGAGGCTGGATCATTGAATTTCAAGGCTGAGTTAGACAGATTTTTGGTGGACAAGGGAGTCAGGGGTCATGGGTGTAGACAGGAAAACGGAGTTGAGGCCACAAACAAATCAGCCATGATTTATTGAACGGCGAAGCAGGCTAGAAGGGCTGAATGGCCTACTCCTGCTCCTAGCCCTATATTCCTATGATTTCAGAATGGAGGAGAATTGGCAGTAGATTTCTGTTGCCTGTTGTCTTTGCAGGGGAAAATTGAGCCCTGTGTTTTTCTCAATGGGCCTGGGATAAATGGTGCTCAATGAGGGCGTGATCTGTGCTCAGTGTGTGGAGGGTTAATAAATATCAAACAATTTGCACACTTCTATTCTATCGGTGACAAGAGATACCAAAACCTCTGCCTCTCTGGAATAGCAGGGTCGTTTGATGCTTTATTAATACCAATAATTCTGCACAAAGCATTACAAAATGGGATGTGATGCTACCAATTGCCACTCTGCCATTAGGAAAAGATGTCTCCATGTAAGTAAAATCACTGTCGCACTTAAGTACTAACATTTTTAATTAGAACATATATTCCTGCTGCCTTCTCATTTACCGTTATGTTTCTGGGCTTTAAAAGTCAGTCAATCTGAGTTCACCTATTAACATTTAATCATTAAAATTACTGTGGGTTCACAGTACAAGTCCATTGTTGGTACAAAATGATTTTGGGTTTGCACCAACTCTGAAATAATCATGTAAATCTGGAGCCAGGGCCTGATGGACTCCAATCGAGATTTCCTGGAGCAGACGCCACATGGAGTGTAAAAAGCTAATGTGGTTTCAAACTTGGTTTACAAAGTGTGTAGCAGTCTATTAAACTCAAGCACTTTCTAACTGCACCTCACCTCAATTTTGTGTTTAACAAGCCAAGATTCTCCAATGCCTATTTTCTAAAAACACTGATGTGTTTAAATGGTTTAAAAAGAGTTCTTTCCATCTGTATCTAAGCAAGCACATTGCACACTCTGGGACAAGGATACTACTTAGAGCCAGATAATGTAAATGTGGTTCTGCCTGGCTGGAAGCTGAACTGCAGTCTAGTGTAAATGCACACTTAAAGTTCTGCTGCCTTAAAGGTACGAAAGCAAAATATCGCAGATGCTAAAAATCTTAAATAGAAACAGAAAATACTGGAAATACTCTGCAGGCCAGGCAGCATCTGTGGAGACAGAAACGGAGTTAACGGCTGGGATTTTCCACCAGGGTCAATGGACATTTGGCTGCCTCTCCGGGTTCTCTGACCCGCCCACAATGGGTCCCACCTTGGGCGGGACTGGAAAATCCCAGCCAGTGCAGGGCCAAAGGGTCATGTAAAGAAATAAAAGATGTGCCTTGAGGAGGTGTGAACGACAAAATGATGAACAGCTGCCCATCCAAAAGCAGAAACAAGAGAAAGACAAGATCAAAAGCAAAACCTGCAAAGAAAAAGGAAACAAAATGGGGGTAGAGATTATGTCTGAAATAGTTGATATGAGTTTTGTTAATCATTAAAATACTACCAAGAGGTGGTCAAGGAGTTTTCCGGCATCATGAAAGGCTCTCGGAGTAATCTCCCACAGACACTATCTTACTTTTTAAACAATTTTTTTTCAGTTTTTCACTGCGTCTGGTTCTCACTGTGTTTCACACATGCAGTAACATTCTGAGCTGGTGAAATACATTGTGAGACAATACTACTAGGTAGATTTTTTTTTAAAAACTGATAGCTTTTGCAGGGACTGCAGCAGTTCAAGAAGGCAGCTCACCACAACCTTCTCAAGGGCAATTAAGGATGAGCAATAAATGCTGTCCTAGCCAGCGACACCCACATCCTGTAAATGAATAAAAAACTAGAACACACACAAGCAGGTCAGTAAAGGCATATGCTGTTTATTTCATTCTGGGTCAATCTTAATTTCAATTTAAATTACACTTGCTCATCATATGTGTAAAGTGAGCAAAGAAATTACTCATAACCTTGGGCATCAGTCATTACATGGTAATATCTAGGGGAATGATGACAGGAACATACAAAATATATAAATAGAATTCCAAAGTGTTACAACCCTTTGGGTGAAGAAAATTCTCCTCATCTTAGTCCTTAAATAGTCAGCTGCTTAATCCAAAATTATGGTCCCTTGTTCTTGACTCCCCGGCCTGGGGAATCATCCTCCTAGCACCTACTTTTGTCAGACCCCTTAAGAATCTGATTTATTTCAATGAGATCACCTCGCATTCTTCTTAATCTAGTGAATATAGGCCAATCCACTCAAACTCTCTCAAAGGACAATCCCTTCATCCCAAGAATCAATCCAGTGAACCTTCATTGCACTTCCTCTATGGCCAGTATATCCTTCCTTAGGTAAAGAGACCAAAACTGCGCACAATACTCCAGGTGTGGTCTCATCAATGCCCTGTATAACTGCTGTAAGATTTCTTTACTTATACCCCAATCCTTTACAATAAAGACAAGCATGCAATTAGGAAGGCAAATTGTTCGCTGTACCTGCATGTTAACTTCCTGTGATTCATGCACAAAGAAACTCAGGTCTCATTTATCCAACATTTCTCAGTCTCTCACCATTGAAAAAATTTTGCAATTTTTATTATTCCTACCTAACTTTACACTTTCCCACATTATACTCCATTTGCCATGTTTTTGCCCATGTTATATTCTGTCTGCCATGTCATTGCCCACTCACTTAATATGTCTATATTCTTTTGCAGCCACTTTGCATCCTCTTTACTGTCTACTCTACAAAACGTTGTATCATCAGCAAACGTGGTTACATTAACTCAGTCCCCTCACTAAGTCATTAATATAGATTGTAAATAGGAGGCTCCAGTACTGATCCTTGCGATACCCTGTTACTCACAGCCTACCAACCTAAAAATGACCCATTTATTCCTACTCTCTGTTCTCTATGCATTAACCAATCCCCAATCAATGCTTAAATATTACTCCTGTCCCATGAGCCTTAATTTTGTGTAACAACCGCTTGTGTGGCACCTTATAGAATGCTTTTTGAAAATCCAAATACACTATATCCACGGATTTCCCCTTATCCAGTCACACTTGTTAAATCCTCAGGAAACTCTAACAGATTTGTCAAACATGATTTCTTTTTCATCAATCCATGTTGGCGCTACGTAATCTGGTTATGATTTCCTAAGTGCCCTGTTATCACTTAATATCCTTAATAGTGGTCATTGTAAAATGTATTTGAGGAATGGAATTAGTGATAGAATTATGTCACGCTGTTGTACCTTCAGTTTCCAAGTGATTTTCAAATTAGTTTCATTTCTATTTTTTTCCTGTCCCACCTAATGGGAGTGACTCATGTTGGGATATGGCGCAACAGGCACTGGAAATTGTCATTTTTCACAGCAGCCTAAACTGCACACACACAGTTGTAGAGTAGTCTTCAGAAAGTAGTCAGGAAGTAAAACCTTTATGGATTTCTGTATAGCGCTACCCTCCGCCCCCACCATTGCCCTGTGCTGAACCCCCTTGTTAACCCACAGATACACAGGCCAATAGAGGTGCCCCTCTACCACACAATCTGGCATCAGCTAATGGCACAAACAAGAGTATAAAGCTTTGCATGGCATCTTACATCACCAAGTGGTGGCTTTTCCACTGGGTCATGTTAATTACCTTTATTTTAAAAAGTCAACTGTAAGAGAATTAAGGTAACTTTACTGTTGATAGGGTGCACAATAAAAAAAAGCCCACGTATCAGCCTGACTCAATCGTTCACATTCTTACCTTTCAATCAAAAACTTATGGTCCAGGCCCTGCTTCAAGAATTTAGCACATAATCTAGTCATTGCAATGCACCGCTAAAAGTGAATGGTATCATTGCTTCGATGGGATGTTAAATCAAGGATCTGAACATGGGGATGGAACATGTCCTATGGCACTATTTGAAGAACAGTAGGGAGTTCTACAGTGTTCCTCCTTCAACCACTACGACTAAAACAGATTAATTGCTTTTCCAACTCAATTGCTATTGTAGGAACCCTGTGGTCCGTAAATTAACTGTGACAATTGCTTCTATAATAGTGACTGCACTTTAAAAAGTCATTCATTCAATATGGTGCACTTCAGAAGATGCTATATAAATGCAAGTTCTTTTCTTGCACATTTCTAACTTTGGCATAAACGTTTTCGCTGCCATCTGGGTTATTTCACAGAATCACAGAATTTTAACAGCACAGAAGGAGGCCATTCAGCCCATCGTGTCTGTACCGGCTCTCCAAATGAGCATTATAACCTAATGCCATTGCCTTGCCTTTTCCCCGTACCCGTCCACAAAATATGTTTCAAGAAACTTGTACTTGTGGGTACACAGAATAAAATTGCTCAGAATTTGACACTGGACTGAATCTCACAGAAAAATCAGAGAATGGCTGGTGGGGACAGTACAAAAATTATGAACAACACAACACCTTAAACAAACCAGTTTGGAAACTGATTACATGCTTCTTGTGCAATCCCAAAAATACCCTGATGGTTCAACTTGCAAATATTTGTGTATTTTTTAAACATTCTTTCATGGGAAGTGGGAATCGCTGGCTAGGCCAGCATTTATTGCCCATCCCTAGTTGCCCTTGAGAATGTGGTGGTGAGCCGCCTTCTTGAACCGCTGCAGTCCATGTGGTGTAGGTACACCCACAGTGCTGTTAGGGTGGGAGTTCCAGGATTTTGACCCAGTGACAGTGAAAGAACAGCTGATATATTTCCAAGTCAGGATGGTGACTGGCTTGGAGGGGAACTTCCAGGTGGTGGTGTTCCCATGTGTCTGCTGCCCTTGTCCTTCTAGGTGATAGTGGTCACGGGTTTGGAAGGTGCTGTCGAAGGAGGCTCGGTGCGACCAGGAAAACCTCATGCTCAATCCGAATATTAGTAAGGCTCTCTCTCCTGATTGCTAACTAGTGACCCCAGCTGTAGGCTAAATCAAGTGGCCCACATCCAGTGACAGAGCTGGGCTTGGTTGTGATGCCCCCAGTGACGGAATAGCCGGTGACTATCTAGCAACACATGGTGCATGTCAACATGTAAAATGAGAGCCAGCAACTGTACAACCACAAGACTAGGCAATGTCTTGATGAGGAGAGTGTGAGGACATTGGGTCAGACGCCGCGAACAAACTCGTTCATCCAGTGACACGAAGCAGCAGATTGGATTAATTTTCCTACAGATAATCCTAAACGGGGAGGTGGGGGTCGGAATTTAACAACGGCTAAGATTTTCCAGGTTGGCAGTTATATCCATCGCAGCATCCTGCCGTCAGACAGGCCAACTTTACAATGCGGGAGTCACTCCAGCCAGCAACCTGCCAGACTGTTTGATGAAGAATTATCTGTCCAGCTACTGCCTCTCCCTCTCAGAGCCCACAGCCTCACTGATTCACTCTGCCTGGCTCAATCCCTCCAGCCCAAAGATATTTGCTTAAATCAATCGTATCGAACTAAATTTTGATCTAAATCCGTGTGAAAATGTTGCTATTTCGCGAAAGCCAAAAGTAAAACAATGTTAAATGCAGCCAGCGTCTATCAGCCGGGCTGTTGTTTGAGTCTGTTGAATCGAATGGGCTATCTATCAGTCTGCTGGGCTGTCCATTCTGTACCAACATTGCATGCTGCTCAAAGGCAAACACGGCATCAGGCGGTGCAGAGAGACAACAGGAGAGAGAGGTGCTTCTTACATGTGGGTTACAACAGGAACCAAAACTTCCTGCTTTTGGGAGGACTGGTTGCAGTGGTTTAGAATTCCACAGTTATTCCAGATAGATTATTGCAAATAATAGCAGCCACCGCCGAATTATTTCAGATAATAAATAAACAATTACTGGTTCTTACCTACTGCTGGGTGAAAGTGACCGGGACTAGTAAATCACAACGATAAGGGAGCGACAATGCTTTTAGATTCTGCAAAACAAAAACTCTCTTCTCCAGTCGCGCGCGAAGCTTCCTGCTGCTCCCGGAGGGGTTAGGGCTGGGTTTGATGCCTTAACAAAGTCTAACGTTAACGGTTGTGGGGAAACAGACAGTAATGCATTTCAGGAGACGGGCGCGGTTTCCAAAGGCTGGGGACTGACTGCCTGCATGTGGCTTGCCCTGCACTCTCAGACACAATGAACAACAAGAAGCGCCCGCAATATCCAACAGCGGCATTTTAGTACATGTGCCACTGTAAAAGGGACCGCCAATCAGTGTGGAGCAGCTCCGCCTCTCACTTAGAATGCTGGCTGGCTTGTGATGCATTTATTTGCCCTGGTGGCGAGTTATTTACGGGCTTCTTAATGTGTTGTCACAAGAAATCAAATCAGGCTGTTGTCACAGGGATTGAGGCATTTTTTAACCACTCTTTGGTGTGGGGTTTTGTGGGGTGGGGGTGAATTCAGACTAGCTTTCACTGAAGGCAGCCTGGAGCTCAAACTGACAAAGCAGTTGACAGCAGCCTGCCTGTCCTGGAGATGTCTGCAAAATGATGAGGGCTTTTGATATTGGCTGGTGAAACTCTTAACTCAAGGCCATGAGTTAAAGATCATCAGCAAAAGAGTCAAGTGGGAGGCGAGGAGAATTTTTTTTAATGCAAAAGGTTCCAAGGTCATGAAAAGCCTGATCAGAATCTCGAATCTCGAACAGTAAAGTAGATTAATATTTGAAAAGTAATTTAAAGAGGGGGAATGGGACTAAATGTCCTTTCAGAAAACAGGAACCATAGGCCAAAGGGCCTCGTTTGACGATGCAAAGTGGGTCATGTTAGGCAGGAGAGCAGTGCCAGGAGTTGTCACTTGCTGTGCTTTAGGTTATGAATAACACTGATGGCTGACTGAACATTCTAACCCTGCTACCAATCTTCTCCATTATGAGAAGTGAATTAATTAGGGTCCTGTCCCAACTAAAACTGACTTGGATTTTGGACAGGGTGATCTGCCTCCTATAGGGCAAAGGGGAAATTACACTAGCAGGTCACTGGAGTTCCCACAAACACCCAAAAGCCACATCACAGAAACATATAATTTAAGAATTAAAAATAGCATCGTTGCTGCGTTTAATTTATTTGAAGCTGCAACATTCATGGAAAACACTTAACTCCAGTCAGGCCCTATATAATTTTGAGGGTGCTTCTCCTTGTGAGGAAATGCGTTGTCAGAAATCAGCAGCTTCTGGAATTAAAAGTTGTGGCTTTTTTGCAGCTAGGGTTACGAGGTCATTGTAAACATATCAGTCTGTTGGCAAAATCAGTTCTATGACAAAGAAAAATATCCAACAACAGCTCAATGTAGGCAATCATTTCAAAAGTATAAAATCTGTACACAAAAAGGAAACAGAGCAAGTTCCAACTCTGTATTTATCTTTGGTGAAGTTCTATCGGTAGAGTAATCAGTTCCCACAGGCATCAAGTATTATTCCTCTGTCTGTGGAGGCTAACATCATAAATTAACTAGAGAGCTCAGTTTGGAGATGGGAAACCCTTGCAACTCATCACTATGGCCATAGGTTTGCTGGCTTTGTGTAAAAGACGTACAGAATTGTGTAAAGTAGCCGCCAAAAATCTTTAACATAATCCAGCATTCTCACACAATAAAATGGAATTCAGTTTGTAAAAATACATGAATTAGGAGCAGGAGTAGGCCACTCGGCCCCTCGAGCCTGCTCCGCCATTCAATAACATCTGCCTTAAAAATATTCAAAGACTCTGCTTCTGCCGCCTTTCCAGGAACAGAGTTCCAAAGACTCATGACCTTCTGAGAGAAAATAATTCTTCTCATCTCTGTCTTATATGGGCAACCACTTATTTTTAAACAGTGATCCCTACTTCTTGATTCTCCTACAAGATGAAACATCTTTTCCACATCCACCCTGTCAAGAGCCCTCAGGATCTTATATGTTTCAATCAAGTTGCCTCTTACTCTTCTAAACTCCAGCAGATACAAGCCTAGCCTGTCCAACCTTTCCTCATAAAAGAAACCACCCATTCCAGGTATTAGCCAGGTAAATGTTCTCTGAAATGCTTCCACTGCCTTTACATCCTTCCTTAAATAAGGAGATCAGCACTGTACACAGTACTCCAAATGTGGTCTCACCAATGCCCTGTATAACTGAAGCATAACCTTCCACTGTTGTATTCAATTCCCCTCACATTCTATTAGCTTTCCTAATTAATTGCTGTACCTGCATACTAACCTTTTGTGATTCATGCACTGGGACACCCAGTGCTATCTGCATCTCAGAGTTCTACACCATGAGCTTTTATTTTCCGGAATAACCTTTGATGTGGCACCTTATCAAATGCCTTCTGGAAACCTAAATACAGTACATCCACTGGTTCCCCTTTATCCACAACACATGTTACTTCTTCAAAGAACTCCAATAAATTGGTTAAACATGATTTCCCTTTTACAAAACCATGTTGACTCTGCATGCTTGCCTTGAATTTTTCTAAGTGCACTACTATAACATTTTTAATAATAGCTTTTAACATTTTCCGGATGACAGATGTTAGCTAACTGACCTATAGTTTCCTGCTTTTTATCCCCCTCCCTTTTTGAATAAAGGAGTTATACTCACTATTTCCCAATCTACTGGAACCTTCCCTGAATCCAGGGAATTTTGGAAAATTAAAAACAATGCATCAACTATCTCACTAGCCGCTTCTTTTAAGACCCTAGGATGAAGTCCATCAGGACCTGGGGACTTGTCAGTCTGCAGCTCCAACAATTTGCTCAGTACCACTTCCCTGACGATTGTAATTTTCCTGAGTTCCTCCCACTCTTCCACTTCCTGATTTACGGCTATTTCTGGGATGTTATTCAGTTAATGTGAACCAATGTTTATCATATTTCTTAAATACACTGTGCTTTGAATGAAAAACATCCCCTTGGTGCAAAATTATTTTCATTTAAATAGCACATGGTAACATGCCACAATGCTTCACATACAGTCATTTTGAGTTGCAGTAACTGTTGTTAGGAAGCCAGGCATGGCAGCCATTCTACATTGGCAACATGCAACCAACAGCAATAAAACAAACACCCAACTTTACTGATGGCATTGATCAAGAAAGGAATGTTGAACTCCGCTGGGGAAAATAGAGGTGGCAGAACTAAACTAAATAGTGGGAGGAAGGGAGCATGTGAGGCGAGATGTGGTAGATCAAATCAGTGAAGTAATAGGGCAGGATAGCAACTTGGGTAATGATAACCAGCGTGTGGCAGGGGTCAGAGTATACAAACTTAAGAGTGCACCTGCAGACAAAGCCAGAGATTGCAAAAATGGTAAAAAGACAGAGTTAAAGGCTTTGCATCTGAATATGCACAGCATACGGAACAAAATGGATGAATTGTTAGCACAGATAGAAATCAATATGTATGACCTGAAACACAATTGTAAAGTGACCAAGGCTGTGACCTGAATATTGAAGGATATTTAACATTTCAAAAAGACATGAAGCTAGGAAAAGATGGTGGAGTAGCTTTGTTAGTTAATGATGACGTTAGTACAGTCGTGAGATATGACCCTAGCTTGAAAGAGCAAGATGTTGAATCAGTTTGGGTAGAGATAAGAAATAGGAAAGGTAAGATGTCACTTGTGGGAGTAGTTTATAGGCTCCCTATCAGTAGTTACACTGTCTGACAGGGTATACAGGAAGAAATAAATGGGGTATGTAAGAAAGGTATCACAGTGATCATTGATGACTTTAATCTACACATAGATTGGGCAAATTTTGTGGACAAAGGTAAACTGGAAAAATTAGTTCATAGAGTATATTTGGGACAATTTTTTAGAGCAGTATGTTCTGAAGCCAACCAGTTAGAAGAGAGGATTGGCTCGGTCTCTATACTGTTTGGGGAATGGGACACTAGCTGGAGAAAAGAAACACAGCATTGATATTTGATGTGGGTCTGACCTGGCACTTATCTGATCCCCTAGCTTATGTGTTCCATGCTGCACCCATACCCTGCTACTATTCAGTGCATGGAGACTGCAAGCAGAGATTAAAAATTCCTCCTCTTTACTATCACAAACTAAACTAGTTCTGTAGGTACAGTAGATGACCATTTTAAAAGCATGTTTTCTGGGTATAAATAGGGAAACATGAAACAAACTCTGGTGCCATTCTAATAGACACTCATATAGGCTGTCATTCTGGATGTTGCCAGGTGATCATTTATCATTGAGATCAGGTGACAACTCGATTGTTGGTGCTGGTGATTTTTAATTGAGCAGGAAACATTAAAGGATAGATAAATTCCAGGTTAAACCAATACTTTCCAACATGGCTCTATGATGCAACAGGGGATAGAATATTTGCTCCATCAATGAAACTGCAGAAGCACATAAATGGGGTTTCTGCTGATCTTCAACCACAGTTACAATGGCAGATTAGGAGAACTGCCTTGGAGGCTGCACCAACATGCTGAGCAGTGCCAAGGAGCCATGGAAAGCTTTGGCACTCTGACCATATTCCACAGTCTTGCAGGCATAGCTCTGAACATAAGGAAACAAGTAGAGATGCCAGCTCTGGTGATCTTACATATCATGGACGTGCATTGTGGCTTTCTCTAGGTCCATGAGCAGATTCTTCAGGAGGATCTCCAAACTGCTCACCCTCCGCCAAGTAAGCAAAGATAAACTAGGATTAGAGAAAAATCTAACCAATGATTGAACAGTTATTTCAATCATGAAAAGGGATCTGCAGTCAGGGATGACATGAGGAAGTGTTTTTTTTTACACAGTGAGCTGTTGTGATCTGGAACAGGTTAGATAAAATAGCTTCACCAAAGGGCCAGACCAGCTTAATGGGCCAAATGGCCTCCTACTGTGCTGTATGATTCTATGAACCTTGACACTATAAACATGTAAGAAATGTCAATTTGTCTTGACTACAGAACAACACATGGGCAGGACATTAATGAAGTGGCTGAAATAATTGTTCAAAGCTACTCTCAGATCGGGAAGTCTCAGCTTTGGAGACAGTACTGGAGTCTCCAGGTTGGTGGTCAGAGTTATGAGGAACCATTCGAAAAACTTAGACTCTTGGGTCTTGAGGAAAGAAGCAAATGAGGGTGGACCTTACAGTTATATAAATGGAATGGAAAGGGATCATCCTTAGTATGATGTCAAGTTAAACCATGACTACAGAATCAGGAGACATAAGGACAAATTGACAAAAAGGCAAACTCAGGACTGATGTTAGGAAGCTGCTTGCTTCAAAGATTGATGGATACCTGGAATGGTTTAGACTCAAAAACAAAAATTGCTGGAAAAAGTCAGCAGGTCTGACAGCATCTGTGGAGAGAAAGAGTTAACGTTTCCAGTCCAGATGACTTCTTCAGAACTTAGGAGAAGTAGAAATGTGGTTAAATATATACTGTTTAAGGAGGGGGGTTGGGGGTGGGGGGGGTGGGGGGGTGGGGGGGTGGACAGGTAAAGCTGGATAGAGGGCCAGTGATAGATGAAGGCAAAGGAGAAATTGCAAAAGATGTCATAAACAAAAGGTCAAAGGGGTGTTGATGGTGGTGATACTGGCTAAAGGAGGTGCTGATGGTGACATTAAGAGTAGAAAGCAAGATGAACCACCCTGCTCTCATGCCCACATGTCCGGCCTTGGCCTGCTGCAATGTTCCAGTGAAGCTCAACGCAAACTGGAGGAACAGCATCTCATCTTCCGACTAGGCACTTTACAGCCTTCCGGACTGAATATTGAGTTCAACAACTTCAGATCATGAACTCTCTCCTCCATCCTCACCCCTTTTTGATCCCCTTTTTTCAAATATTTATTTTTAAATTTTTATATATATACATTTTTTTCCTCAACTATTTCTATTATTATTTTTAAAATTTATTTCCATTCATTGTTTTATCCCCACCTTCTAACCTACTTTGATCTTTGCTCCCACACCGTCCCCTCCCCCCCCCCCCCACCCCACCCCCACTAAGACCATCTGTCACTTGCTCATCCTGCTTTCTACTCTTAATGTCACCATCGGCACCTCCTTTAGCCAGTATCACCACCATCAACACCACTTCGACCTTTTGTTTATGACATCTTTTGCAATCTCTCCTTTGCCTCCACCTGTCGCTGGCCCTCTATCCAGCTTCACCTGTCCCACCCCACTTAAACAGTATATATTTCACCACGTTTCTACTTCTCTTTAGTTCTGAAGAAGAGTCATTCGGACTCGAAACGTTAACTCTGTCTCTCCATAGATGCTGTCAGACCTGCTGAGTTTTTCCAGCAATGTTTGTTTTTGTTTCAGATTTCCAGCATCTGCAGTGTTTTACTTTTATCTTATGGTTAGGCTCATTTTGGGAGGTAACCTATCTGGAATGATTCAAGATGCTGAGAGAGGAGGCGTGGGGAGGGGGAAGTGTGGGTTTCTGGAGAGCGGTGGACTACACATGCCGAATAGCTTCCCTCATCAATACTTACCAATGTGAAGGCAGGCGATGCAGTGACCCTAACATCATTGTGGACGGTTGTCTCGATGACAGGGGAGCATTCCATGTCTACATATACAAATACCCTGCCCACTCGGCATACAATCAATCCTCAGGCACAAGACACGTCTCAGGTGCGGTATATACCTTGCCATCGCTTGACTGGGATCCTGTGCTGTTGCTGCGGGATTTCCTGACCCTCGGCTCCTTTCATGGAATGACTCACTCACCGGAATGCAGAGGAGGAGAATCGCGATCCAGCTCGTCGATACGATATAACATAACGCGATCTCTGTAACAATTCACGTTAGCCTTTTCATCTTGTAATTATGGTCTAACACTTACCATCACCTGGGAAGATCGAATTCCTCGCTGCAAACTCTCCCCCTCATTTACAGACACGGAGACAGCTAATACAGGCAGACACAGGTTTAAACACCTCTCTCCAAGCAATGGCCTTGTGAACTGACTGCGCTCCGGGAAACTGAACTGAAACTGAGGGCTAGAGTAACGTGAGCAGCTGAACTCCACAACAGACACCTACAGGAAGTGAGTTAGACATCATCGCACTCCATGGGAACACTAAACTGTACCAAAACAAAAATGATAGAAAACATGTGGCAGGCAGAGCACACAAAATAATCAAGCCCAGTTTGAGTTGGCTCAGGACCCGAACTGTCACACTCAGATCTCGTCAGAGATTAGTAAACAAGATTGTGGATTGAACTTTCATTCGCTCAAGTCGAATGGAAGTTACTTTGGGCAGTCATATAAATTCAGATATATATCCGTGTGTATTTGGCTTTCACTCTTTTATGCACCCAAACGAAAATGCCTTAAAATGATGTGCTTATGCCTCTTCTTCCCAAATCCAAACTTACATTTAAAAAAAAATAGTGCTCCGCAGCACAATAACAAAGAAAGAATGCATTTTCATTTACTTAGTGACTGTCACCTCCTCAGGATGCCCCAAAACACTTCACATGGCTACATCAAGATCGCAATATGAATTCAATAATCAGTACATGTGCTGGTCATAATTTCTGTTGTCATATCGGTCAGCCCATTGCTACCAATACAGTTAGCCAATGTGTGTTAATTAAACAAGCTATCAGTGGCCCCAGATTTCCCCATTAAAGAATTGTTCCTTCAAACCTCATGGTACTTATATTACCATCCTTATGTTGGAGAACAGGATAGCAGACACCAGGGAACACCACCATTTGCAAGTTCCCCTCCAGGTCACTCACCATCCTGACTTAGAACTATATCACTGTTTCTTCACTGTCGCTGGGTCAAAATCCTGGAACGCCTTCTCTAACAGCACTGTAGGCAAGTCTACACCACATGGGCTGCAGTGGTTCAAGGCAATGTCTCACCACCATCTTCTTGAGGGCAATTAGGAACAGACAATAAAATGTTGGCCTAGCCAACACCGTTCACAACCCAAGAGCAAATAAAGAAAGACTTAATTTATTTAAACAAGTGCAGTTGGTTTACCTTTCTGATTTAAACAGAAGAAATACACTGCACCCATCAAAGTCACCTTGATGTCTGCAGTTTACTAGCATGTTCAAATGGTCCAATCTTTCCCTTCTCTTTGTGCTACTACTCAGGTTGCTATTTAATAAATATCGTTAAATTGAGAGATTGAGTGTTCCAATTATCAGATCCAAACTGTTGGAAAGAGCATGCACTAATATCTGTCAAAATTCTGCCCCTTATATTCTATGGCTGCACTTGGACCTTGGTAGTAATTGCATGTGGAATAGAAGTAGGTGCAGTACTGTGGAAGACCAGAGAGGCTTGCCATCCAGAACATTAAAGGCAGCGCTTCAGCTTCAAGTAGATGAGGTTAGAATACTTTGAAATTGCTGGCTTCCTTTGCACATCCTCCAGAACTGGTTTTACACCAAACCTAAACTGCTCACTTTCACTCTTTGTATATGATGCCATTTCAATCAATGCTGGATAGGTTTGGGTAGAATTCTTAATAATCGTGTTCAATTAAATAATAAAATGTATAGAAAGTTTGTCTGAAGAGCACCATCACTGAGATAGTACACAGTTTCATAAAGATGGTTTTCTTCCAAGCTTATTTTGCATAAAACGCTGGCTTCGGTCAGTTGGTGATATTTTTATCTCTGAATCTGTAATTCTGACCACAAGCCCCAAAATAGGTCTTGAAGACTTCAGTACAGCTCTGAAGGAGTTCTGCATTGTCAGAACTGCCAGCTTGGATGAGATGTTGAGTTTCTTCCAGGGGACATAAAAGATCCGTGGCCCTATTCAAAAGATTCCTGGTGTCCAAGACAACATTCTTCCCTCAATCAAAATCACCAAAAGTATTTTAATTGGTCACTCATCTCCTTTGATGTTTGTTAAATCCTACAGTGTGTCAGTCGGCTGCTTTGCTTGCCTGCTGGGCAAGAATGACTAGTGTTTAAAAAGTGGATATGAAATACTTAGGGACATATTTATGATATAATAGACTTGCCACATAAACATGTGTTCTTTCTTCCAACCCCAGCCTCAGGCCAGATGCCATGGGAAGGAATTAATGTTGGAGGGCAAGTCAAACTAGGTTACTTGTACATGTCATAGTTAAATGTTTAGAATGGAGCATTAAGTTTTCTTCAACAGACAAATGCTTCATAATATGGATCATAAAAGAGGGGTAGAAAATGACAGGGGCTTTTATCTGCGAATGGTTGTGAGGAATAATCTAGATTGCTCTATGTGACAAGTTGAGGAACTTTGAGTTAAGTTCTTGGCCCATGTTCCAATCATCTGTTAGTCCTCCATTCTAGCATCTAACAATAAAAGGTATTCATTATTATTACCATGCTATAGTTGAACTACAAAATTTTGAACAATGGGGATTATGGATATCAAGTGATCAATGTGATCTGAAAAACTTTGCATCATTACTGAATGTTGGGAAGCCACATTCTTGTTGGACTGCTAGAAAAGAGTTAACCCAAGCCAAGCAGTACAAGAACTAACTGTAAGTTCAAATAGTTTTAAGCTACATTGTTGTGGTACCGGTTCAGTACCTTCATTGTCCTATTTCATGATTGCACTTCAGGGGTGCAGTATTCAGGTTAAACAAGGTAGAAGGTAAAAGATAATTGGATCCAGGTGAGACAGGGGGGAAGTGAAGGAGGGAAATGGAAGCAAAGAGATAGAGAAAAGGAGAAGAGAGAGGAGTGGAAGACATGAAGGGAAAGTGGAATGGTGGGGAGTAGAAATGGGATGCGGAGGAGATGATAGGAGGGAATTGTGGAAGATTAGGGAGGTGAGGGTAGGGAAAAGACCCAAAAACTCTCAGCTGGAGGAGATGGAGTTTTGCAGTGGATGGCCTAACCTATAGAAGGTGTGGGTAACTGCAGTGGTAAACTAATCATATGGGAAATGGGAAGAGTTCATGAGTGCCCACATAATTGGTTCAATAATGCTGTATTATTAGAGTCCTCCTTTTGTCCATGGGAATGCTGGGGAGCTAGTCCTCCCATGGGTAAATGCCACTTTACTCAGTTGCTTAGTTATTAGGGGGTAAAAATTTGCCTTTGCCTCTACTAGCCCTGGATTTCTCGCTTCATGTGTGTGTCTGTTGGGATGAGGAGCATCAATGAACTAACTATTTGCATAGGGGTTGATTTCAATCACAAGTGATTGGCAGTTGAGATGAGTGTCACTCCACTCGCCAGAGCGCTTGCTGATTGCTCAATTTCACCATTTCGAGGTTATGGTATGGCACAGTTACAGTAATTTCTTTCATAGGAATAAGGGGAGTAATCAGCCCAGCAGTGGGTGAAGCTGGTCAGATTCTCAGCAGCAGGACAGGACCGAGTGGGGATTGCAGGCTGGGAGAGAGGGTGAATCTGAGTGTATTTTTCCATTATCCATTGATGATCATCTGGAGGGCACAGGTTTTGTCAACAATCTAAAGGGTGAAATGAGGGAGCGAGTTGGCTGCTAGTGGTTTTCAGCAAGAGGACAGAACACTCTGTGGATGTCGTCACAAAGGTCAGGGGTTGTGGGCCAAGAGAACCTGTTATAGAGGAATAAGGGGCAATTTAATTGAAATATATAAGTTGATTGATTAATTTGATAGGGTAGGTAGAGAGAAAATATTTCCTCTCATGGGGGAGCCCGGAACAAAGGGGGAGGGAGGGAAAGGGGAACATAAACTTAAAATTAGAGCTAAGCTGTTCAAAGGTGATGTTAGGAAGCACTTCTTCACACAAAGGGTAGTGGAAATCTGGAACTCTCTCCCCCAAAAGCTGTTGAGGCTGGGGGTTAATTGAAAAATGAGGGTATTAAGGGTTTTGGAACAAAGGGGTATATTATTGTGTTGTTGGGTTGGAGTAGTCTTAATAACTCCAAAAGACTACCAGCTGCAAACACTCTAACTTCAGTGTAACATTTTTACAGTTAAGAGAACACTCCCTTACACTAGTGTTATGACCCGATAGATGATGTGTGCCAAGCGGATCAAATCCATGAGGGAAATTTGATCACGCTATCACAATGGTTTTGCAATTTGCATTTACTTTGAGATGTGTTCTCTGAATTCAAAAGTGATAAGTCCACCAAGACTTAAGAGATTTTAAAAAAGGAACTAAACTAAACATTTATTAACAAAGGAAAAGACCTCAAGCGCATGCATAGGTCTACAAATTATACAATAACTCCTAAAACCCCGAATGAATCTGGCTTCAAGTTACACCCCATTAAGCAACAGTTAAAAAAAAAGGTTTTAAACAGATCCAGGCAAGTCAACACAATACCCTAGACAGTAGAATTCAAAGCGGCTTTTCTCAGCTTCGGTTTCTGTAGACAGCAGGCTTAATGCACAAATACTGGAGGTTTCTCACTCTCCTGTTAGATCTTAAAATGCCTTCTATTATGACACAGCCGATGGTATAGGCTGAGTTGTTCAAATCCCAGAGGGAAGCTTGAAACAACTGTCATTATCCATTTTTTTGCAGTTTGTAATTTTGAGATGCAGACTTTGAATTCAATAGGAATTAGACCACCAAGTCTCATAGTTTTTATACGAAACTAAATTTAATATTTATTAATTTAACAACAAATTAAACACATACTCATGGCTACAAATTACTACTATAATAACTTTTTAACAAATCCCCAAATTAATCACCTCCAGGTAAATCTTAACTAAGGCAACAGTAATCCATAGACTTTAAATAGACACCAGGCAAAGCAGTTATAAAAGCAAAGAACTGTGGATGCTGGAAATCCAAAACAAAAACAGAAACAGAAATACCTGGAAAAACTCAGCAGGTCTGGCAGCATCGGTGGAGAAGAGCACAGTTAATGTTTCGAGTCCTCATGACCCTTCAACAGAACTAAGTAAAAATAGGAAAGGGGTGAAATATAAGCTGGTTTAAGAGGGGGGTGGGAGGAGGATTGTTGGGACAAGAAGCCAGTAATAGGTGGAGATAACCAAAAGATGTCACAGACAAAAGGACAAAAAGATGTTGAAGGTGGTGATATTATCTAAAGGAATGTGCTAATTAAGGGTAGAAAGCAGGACAAACAAGATACAGATAACTCTAGTGCGGGTGGGGTGGGGTGAAGGAATACTAAAAATGCTAAAAGGTAGAGATAAAACAATGGGTAAAAATACATTTAAAAATAATGGAAATAGGTGGGAAAAGAAAAATCTATATAAATTATTGGAAAAAACAAAAAGGAGAGGGAAGAAACAGAAAGGGGGTGGGGATGGAGGAGAGAGTTCATGATCTAAAATTGTTGAACTCAATATTCAGTTCATGAAGGACACATCCTCCTTCTTCCTTAACCGAGGTTTTCCACCCACGGTGGTTGACAGGGCCCTCAACCGTGTCTGGCCCATCTCCCGTGCATCTACCCTCACGCCTTCTCCTCCCTCCCAGAAACATGATAGGGTCCCCCTTGTCCTCACTTATCACCCCACCAGCCTCCGCATTCAAAGGATCATCCTCCACCATTTCCGCCAACTCCAGCATGATGCCACCACCAAACACATCTTCCCTTCACCCACCCTGGCGGCATTCCGTAGGGATCGTTCCCTCCGTGACACCCTGGTCCACTCCTCCATCACCCCCTACACCTCAACTCCCTCCCACGGCACCTTCCCATGCAAGCGCTGAAGATGCAACTCCTGCCTCTTCACTTCCTCTCTCCTCACCGTCCAAGGGCCCAAACACTCCTCTCAAGTGAAGCAGCATTTCACTTGCACTTCCCTTAACTTAGCCTACTGCATTCGTTGCTCCCAATGCGGTTTCCTCTACATTGGAGAGACCAAACGCAGACTGGGTGACCGCTTTGCAGAACACCTTCGGTCTGTCCGTAAGCATTACCCAGACCTCCCTGTTGCTTGCCATTTCAACACTCCACCCTGCTCTCTTGCCCACCTGTCTGTCCTTGGCTTGCTGCATTGTTCCAGTGAGGCTCAACGCAAACTGGAGGAACAGCACCTCATCTTCCGACTAGGCACTTTACAGCCTTCCGGACTGAATATTGAGTTCAACAATTTTAGATCATGAACTCTCTCCTCCATCCCCACCCCCTTTCCGTTTTTCCCCCTCCTTTTTGTTTTTCCCAATAATTTATATAGATTTTTCTTTTCCCACCTATTTCCATTATTTTTAAATGTATTTCCACCCATTGTTTTATCTCTACCTTTTAGCCTTTTTAGTATTCCTTCACCTCACACCACCCCCACTAGAGCTATCTGTACCTTGTTTGTCCTGCTTTCTACCCTTAATTAGCACATTCCTTTAGATAATATCACCACCTTCAACACCTCTTTGTTCCTTTGTCTGTGACATCTTTTGGTTATCTCCACCTATTACTGGCTTCTTGTCCCAACAACGCCCCCCACCCTCCTCTTAAACCAGCTTATATTTCACCCCTTTCCTATTTTTACTTAGTTCTGTTGAAACTAACTTCTAACTAACTTCAACTTCCGTTGAGAACTTGAAATGTCAACTGTGCTCTTGTCCACCAATGCTGCCAGACCTGCTGAGTTTTTCCAGGTATTTCTGTTTCTATTTTTGACCAGGCAAAGCACATTTGACATTACAAATTCCAAATGATGTTCCTTTGCAAGTTGGTTGGAGGCTTCCAGGCTGGTTAGGTCTTAAATGCCTCTACCTTACACACACAAACTCCTTTCTTTATATACCTAGCTTTCCCTTTGAATGTAAATTTTCCATTGCATCACTTGGTCTTTTGAATTTCAGCTCTTCTAACAATAAAACCCTTTTCATAGCACCAATTTTGTTAGTAAGCTTGAAAAAATAAACACATTATTTGGCTTCTTCTAGCTAGGTGCAAGATTTTACCTGCAGTCTTGAATGGCTTATTCAACAAATGCAAATGAACACTTTACCTTACTGTTCTCCTTACTAATCACCTTACTAACAACTGAAAACTGCTATACATCAAAGCACCCAGACTAGCTGGCTTTAATCCAATTAAACCACACACAGATACACACCTAGACACAGACCCTATGACAATTCCAAGTTCACAATAATTTTCAATAACATTAATATCTCTTCATGACACCTTCCATGCCACATAGAACGGAATTTTCCATGCCCACTGGCAGCAGGCATGATAGGTGGTGCACGCGGACAATATGGCGCGATCAGTTTCACGACAGCAGGAAGGCATGTTGCGATCGTCTGCTCAGTACACCCATGGTAAACGCGTCTCTCTCTCTTTCACACAGCAGGAGGACCACATCAGGAGCATGGAGCCTGGTGATCTAGCTGTATGCCTGATGGCCTGCAGAGAGTGGAGAAGGTGGAGGAGAGAGCTACTGAGGCTCCTGGCCGCGGAAAGGCAGGAGCAGCAACCTCATGAAGAAGGGGCTGCTGGGGCTCCCACACAAACTGCCCAGGAGCGACAGCGAGCCATGTCTGGTCAGCACCTAGTGACAACCCGGGTCTATAGACGCCACCTGCCATTTCTGCAGATGACCGAGAACCAGTGTCGCCGACGACTGCACGTGTCTAGGGACCTGGTCGCTCACTTACTGCAAGACTCAATTTCTATGCCAGTGGCTTCGTTCAAGGCTCCACAGGCGACCTCTGTGGGGTATCACAAGCCGCCACCCACAAACGCATCCATGAGGTTACGGATGCCATCTTCTCGAGGGCACACAACTGTGTGCATTTCACCCGGGACCGTGATAGCCAGGATGCAAGGGCCATTGGATTCTCCCGGATCTCGGGATTCCCACAGGTGCAGGGTGCGATCGACTGCACTCGTGTGGTGCTCAGGTCTCTGTCACTGCACACAGTGGACTTCATCAACCGCAAGGGCTTCCACTCACTGAACGTGCAGCTGGTGTGCGACCACCAGAAACACATTCTGCAGGTGCGCGCTTGGTTTCCAGGAAGTGTGCACGACGCCTATGTCCTCTGTCAGTCACAGATCCCTGGAGTCTTCCAGGATCCACAGAAGCTGCAGGGTTGGCTCTTCGGGGACAAGGGCTACCCACAGAGGCCGTGGCTGATGACACCCGTGCGGCGGCCTCAGACTGCAGCAGAGCGACGCTATAATGAGGCTCATGCTCGCAGTTTGGTGGAGCAAACCATCAGAATGCTGAAGATGTGGTCCTGGTGCCTGGACCGGTCTGGTGGAGCCCTGCAATACAGTCCGCAGAGGGTGTCACATATCGTCGTCGTCTGCTGCACCCTTTATAACTTGGCGCTGCAATGGGGAGACGAGCTGGCTGAGGAGGAGATAGAGTAGCTGCATGTCTCCTCCGCTGAGGAGGATGCCGAGAAGGATAAGGGTGAGGAGGTCCTCGGAGGCGACAGTGACGGGGTTGAGGCCCTCGTACTGGCTAGACGAGGCAGTTGTGCTCGGGAGGCCCTCATAGCTGCAAGATTTGTGGAGGATGATGATGACAAGTAGTGAGGTGACCCCAACGATCCTCACATCGCAGTTGTGAACGTTTGACTCCAGTCTGGCTTATTTCAGCGCCAATACCCTCTGTGAGAATGCTCCTGTCATGGAGATGCAGTGGAGGCCCTAATAGTCCCTCAATCACAGGAGGATGAAGATGACATGCAGTGAGGACACTCCATAAATCTTCACATTGCCTCTGAGAATGTCTGACTCCTGTCTGGCCGAAGGCAACTCCTTTGCGCTCCATAATTAGAGTCATATCATAGGAACGCAGTCATAAAACTTTAGAAGTTCTGATGTTTTGTCCGCCTTCAGCACCTTAGCCCTTCAGGAGCTAGTGCACAACATCACTGGTCACAGATGCTGGTGTGATGGGGCCCAGCCCACCTTAAAGATGCTGAGAGCACACAGGGAATGAGAGAACTCTGTGGCACCTGCCCACTACATTCTGGCAGCAATGACCAGCACTGCTGTATCCCGAGAGTGTGAGGCTGGACCATTACTTTGGTCTGAAGGCTGGACAGAGCACAGGGAAGAGGCCCTGGACTGAGGACTGTGCAGAAAGGTTTCACATCTGAGTGACAAGAACACTGCTCATCAGAACAAGGACCCACAGGAAGACATTCTTGGAAGTTTATTGACATTAGTGGACAGTATGTACAAGTGATCAACACCTGTGCCCAGGCTGTGCAACTAATTCTCTTTAATTCTTCAGGCAGCGGGCGATCGAGGGGGTCGTCCCGCCCGACTGTCTGTCCCTCTTCCGCGGCTACGTTCGCGGCCGGGTGTCCCTGGAAAGGTAGCACGCGGTGTCTGCCGGCACCCTCGAGGCCTTCCATGCCCGGTGGGCACCGCAGGGGCTGGGATGCTTTATTGACCCTCTTAATCACATTTTGGTTTGATGTTTGTAAGTTTTCTTTAAACTTTGTCTTTGGTTTTGCAGTGACCCCCAACTTAGGGGCTGCATTTAATTTATCCCTCATTTTGTTAATTTAGTTTATTTGGTGGACTCTGAAAGTGTTAATTTTCCTTAACTGTCCTAACCCTGCTGCTATGTCTTGGTACTCCCAGGACATCCACAGCGGAGGTGGATGCAGCCTGCTGACTGCGATGCCCTGTCTGTGATGACTTTGGCGGGTCTTCTCTGAATGGCTGAGACTTGGAGGGTCCCAGCCTGCTTTCGGGGTCCTGCTGTGTGGCAGTGGCACCCTTCTTGGCCTGTGGACCTGGAGCTGCTGGGGTCACAGGAAGAGGGGAGTCAGATTGGCCGGACACTCTTGGAGTCACCTGGGTGGATGGGCCCGGAGTGTACACCTGCTGATCCTCCTCCCTATGGGTGCCCAAGGGCCCCAGGCTGACTCTGTGAGCGAAGAAAGGGAAGCTGGAGTGAGATTGAGCTGCCCAGCATCCCTCTCGCATGCACACTGTGGAGCCCAACTCTGACGTCAGTGATGGAGTTGAGCCCGCACAGCAGTGCAGGAGCAAAGTCCTGGGCCAAGGTCTCCATGGCAGCCGCCACCCTACCAATGTCTTCCTCGGTGAATTGGCATGCTGGCACAATCACCTCAGCCTGAAGGCAGACGGACTCCTCCATCGTGCTTTGCAATCTGAGGAGTGCAGCGGACATCCCTTCCCGATGTTCCCGAGCTTGCCTTTGCAGCCCCAGCAACTGTGACATGACTGAGTCCAGAGGCTCATCGTATGACTCGGACTCAGCAACTTTCTGGCCTCCAGCAGTTCTCTGAGTGCCTGACACCTGGGAAGTCCCTGCCACTGCCTGCTGTGGATCAGACAGTGCAATGTGCTCACCAGATTGTGATCCTGGGGCTACTGTAAATTTAGGTCCCACCGAGGTGTGTGTCTCTCCACTGGTGGAGGGTGTGGGTGGGCGCAGTGACGGGACTTCAGGGAGGGTGCCTCCAGATTCCTCCGAGGTTTCTTCGGAGCTTGATTGGGACCTTGGGTCATCGGCTGTTTGGCAGATGTGCCTACGAAAGCAAGGGAAGATAATTAGTGCATGGCAGTGGCCTGTGAAACAGGACACATCACTCACAGCATTCCGCCACCGGTCTGCGACCTCTCTCTCTTGCTGTGTGCCAGCTTGCCCTGCATGGAAAGAGATGGAGAGAGTATAAGCAAGACACCTGCCAGGCCAGATGATAAGTAAGTATGCCTGGCCTGTGTGCCTGATGAGCAGTCCCTTGGATGGGCTGAGGATAATGACGGTGTGCGTGAGAGAGTCAATGATGATGTCCCTTGAACTGGCAGTGAGTGAGGGCCCTGTGAATGTGTGATGGGTTTGTGAGTGTGTGAGTTGAGAGTGATGAGAAGAGTGACTTATCCTGGTGGAGTGGAGATCATTCATCCTCTTGTGACACTGGGTGGCTGTCCGCTCCTGAAGGGCATTGGCGCTGACCACTGCTGCCACCACCTCCCATGATGGATTGGTCACATTGCTGCCCATCCTTCAGCCAAAGTGGGGTACAGGACATCCCAGTGGGCCTCCATGGCATCCAGCAGTTGCTGGAGGGACCCATCAATGAAGTGGGGGGCTGCGGTCTTTTTTCCTCTGCTGGTCATGTCTTCCGTGCAGCAGTGGTGAGCTGGAAGCAGTGAGCGCAGTGCTTGCAGCTGGACTTTAAACATGGCACCCGGTGTAATGCAACGGTGGGGTGATGGCCGGCGAGCGAATGAGAGCCCGCCCGCCATGGAAACGGCATGTTTCCCGGGAGTGCATAAATAATGAGGTGGGTTTGGGATGATACGACGTGAAAATCCATCATCGCGGCCAGTGGGTAAAACAACGTTTTACCCGCCTGCTACCACACTTAGTACAAATCCGGGAAAATTCCGCCCATAGCCTCATTCTCCTTTATACATGTTTCTCCCTTTTAATGTAAATTCAATTGTTCCCTTATGTCTTTGGAACTTTACTTTTCTCACAATATAAATCTTTTCATGGTGCCAATATTGTCTGTAACCTTTGGGAAAAATAAACACACTGCTTGGCCTAGCTTCTCTGGCTAGGTGTAAACATCCTACTGTAAGAAACATATCTTTTAATTTCTGTTGGACTATTGTAAAGGGCATATCTTTTTTATTTTCTGTTGGGACTGAATTAAAATTACAATGGCTGCATGTTGAAGGACATGTCCACTGGAACAGGATGAGAGATATATACAATGTTGCAGTCCTGGAACAGAGTGTGCCATGAAAGGCAGGATGGTTGCTGAAAGGAGTCATAGATCAAGGGAACTGCCTGACAACAGCATTTTAATTGGCTCCTGACCAGGTGACCAGGTTTTGTGACAGAAGCAATGCACCGGAAAGCTCCTAGTCTGAAAGAAACCTCTTTCTCCTGTGTGTGTAAGATTCCAGTAATTCGACAATAATAGATGGCTGACATTTCTCCTCATATCTCTATAAGATGCTATCTCTCTGAAAACCCCTGTCAAGGGGAAAAGGGAAAAATCAATGTTAGAGACATTGAAAGGCAAATGCTCAACCAGTGAACTAAATACAGAAAGTGCTGGAAGACCACCTTGTGTCATCAACAAGAACTGAAAGGAATTTGGAAGGCATCGAACAAAATCAACCTATCGAATCCTGCACTCCGGAATTGGTGCTATTGAACTGTTTTATCCCACCCTTAAAATCCATGTTTTTGTGAGTCTTATGTGTCTTGTATATATGTGTGTGTGTGTGTGTGTGTGTGTGTGTGTGTTTGCGTGTGTGTTGTGTATAGGAATTTATGAAGGGGTTAGAGTTTACCTTATAGTGTTAGAAGTTAGCAGTTCATATTTCTTTCTTTTGCCGCTAGTTAATAACAGTTTGTTCAATAATTATTACTTATTATTTACAGTTATTTACTTATTAAGTTTACAAACCTGGTGCTCGTATTTTGTTAGCCTAAATTAAACAGTTAGGTGGAATTGGTGCAACCTGGTGGTTTGGTCAAACTTTTCACATTTGTCACGGCTCAGGGAACAGTGGGGCTGATATTACAGCGGACTATCCACAGTGAGTCATGACAAAGTTTGAGGGCTCATCTGGGATATTTTGGGACAAAAGACAACAGCAATTTAGGTGTAGATTTAGTAAGTAATGAAAGCTAAAAGGAAACACCAGGTTTGTACTGTCAAAAATAAGATTGCACTGGAAATTGCTAAATTCATCTGCAAGTGGAAGAGGCATTGCTGACGATTTTGCAATGGATCCCAAAAGCCAGGTTAATTGAATTGGCAAGTAAATTAAGAGTAGGATTGCCTGCTAAAGTTAGGAAGGCAGAGATAATAGAAGAGATGGCACAGCATTTGAAATTGGAAGGAATACCTGAGAGACCAAGTTCTGCAAGGGGTGGTCCATTGGAATGGGCTCAAATTCAGTTGCAAATAAAAAAAAATAGAACTAGAAGCAGCAGAAAAAGAAAGAGCAGAGAAAGAAAAAGAAAAAGAAAGAGAGAGAGCATTTCAAAGGAAGTTAGAAATGGCGATGTTAGAAAAGGAGGAAAGAGAAAAGGAGAGAGAATTGCAGCTTAAAATACTGACAGTTAAAAAGGAGACATCAGTAGTTGAGGCAGGGCTTATTTCCAGATCAGAACCCAGTAGGGAGATGTTTAAATTTGTGCAAGCTCTTCCAAGGTTTGAGGAAAGGGATGTTGAAACATTCTTTATTTCATTTGAGAAGATAGCTAAACAGATGAACTGGCCAAAGGAAAACTGGACATTGCCCATGCAGGGCAAATTGACAGGTAGAGCACAGGAAATTCATACTTCACTGTCAGAGGAGGCTTCTAGGGATTATGAAGTGGTGGAAAAGACCATTTTGAGTACATATGAGTTGGTCCCTGAAACATGCAAACAAAAGTTTCGAAATTTAAGGAAACAGCCTGGGAAACTAACATTGAATTTGAAAGGATTAAACAAAATAGTTTTGACAAGTGAATACAAGCACTAGGAGTTGAAACTACCTATGAAGTTCTCAGAGATACCATTCTCTTGGAAGAATTTAAAAACTCCCTACCTTCTATAATAAGAACCCATGCGGAAGTCCAAAGTGTTGCAACTACTAGACAGGCGGCAGTAATGGCTGATGATTATGACCTGATCCATAAAACTAAACCTTTTTTCCAATCACCCCCATAAATTTGAAAAGCATAGAAAGTGGGAGAGTGAAAGGAAGGCAAGTAGACAGGGCAAAGAATGGATAGCTGGGAATACCTTGAGATCGCCTCCCTAGATCAGGAAGGAAGGTACTGAGGGCGGAGGTAAAACTCAAAAGCCTAAGTGTTTCCATTGTAATAAAGTGGGACACATTCATTCAGAATGCTGGAAGTTGCAAGGGAAGCCCATGGGACTTATTGGAGTTCATAAGAGTGAGTCCGAAAAGGGAACTCAAAGAGAAAATGCCATGTATCAAATTGTAGCTTTAATTACACATAAGGGCCTGGGGTAAACATTGCTGTGAATGAGCTGAAGTGAATAAGGGAGATGAGAGATATAAAGGATTTTTCTCTAAAGGGAGGATAACCCCTTTTTCATCAAATGATGCAGCTAAACCCATAACTATATTAAGGGACACAGGAACTACCCAAACTCCTTTGCTGGAGAAGGACCCAGTTTTCCCCACAGAAAGTTCAATGAAAGCTAAAGTATTGGTAAACGGGATAAGTGGAGAGTATATCCTGGTTCCATTCTACAAAGTGCAATTGGGGTGTGATTTGTTGCCTGGGTCAGTGGTTATAGGAGTGGTTAAAAAATTACCCATGGATGGAGTTGATTTACTCCTGGGGAATGGTTTAGCAGGAGTGAAGGTTATAGCTTCACCCATAATTATGGAAAGTAGGAGAGAGGCTAAAGAGATGAAACAGTTACAAGAACAAGTTCCTGGTATTTTTCCATCATGTGTGGTGACCAGAGCAATGGCTAAAAAAAGTCCATCACCAGAGGTCAGAATGGACAAACTTGGTGAGTGGGCAAAAGCATGGCAGATTATATTTGCTGGAGTTCAGAAGAATGAGGTGGGATCTCATAGAAACCTATAAAATTCTAACAGGACTAGACAGGGTAGATGCAGGAAGGATGTCCCCAATGGTGGGGGAGTCCAGAACCAGGGGTCACAGTCTGAGGATATGGAGTAGACCATTTAGGACTGAAATGAGGAGAAATTTCTTCATCCAGAGAGTGGTGAGCCTGTGGAATTCGCTACCACAGGAACTAGTTGAGGCCAAAATATTGTATGTTTTCAAGAAGGAGTTAGATATAGCTCTTGGGGTGAAAGGGATCAAAGGATATGGGGAGAAAGTGGGAGCAGGCTATTGAGTTGGATGATCAGCCATGATCATACTGAATGGCGGAGCAGGCTCGAAGGGCTGAATGGCCTACTCCTGCTCCTATTTTCTATGTTTCTATGTTTATATCCTCTCCCCTCTATTCGCTCTCCCACACTTCCTCCCCTCCACTTTCCTCAACATTTCCTCACTATCTCTTCCCCTACTTTACCTGCCCCTACTCTCATAGGTTTCAATGAGATCCCCCCTCATTCTTCTGAACTCCAGTGAATATAACCCTAATCGACTCAATCTCTCCTCATATGTCAGTCCCACCATCCCAGGAATCAGTCTGGTAAAACTTCTCTGCACTCCCTCTACAGCAAGAACATCCTTCCTCAGATAAGGAGACCAAAACTGCACACAATATTCCAGGTGTGGTCTCACCAAGGCCCTGTATAATTGCAGCAAGGCATCCCTGCTCCTGTACTCGAATCCTCTCGCTATGAAGGCCAACATACCATTTGCCTTCTTTACCACCTGTTGCACCTGCATGCTTACCTTCAGCGACTGGTGTACGAGGACACCCAGGTCTCGTTGCACATTCCCCTCTCTCAATTTATAGCCATTCAGATAATAATCTGTCTTCCTGTTTTTGCTACCAAAGTGGATAACCTCTCATTTATTCACATTATACTGCAACTGTCATCATTGGAGCATGCTGGGAAGATGTTCCAATTATGTTCAACATTTGTGTATACAAGATGTTCCCTTCGGAAGACACTACTACTGTCTTCCAATCTAGAGCACTTTGTAGAGCAGACAACCATTGAACCAACACAGTGATGCCATATATATGTTTACAATTCACTTCTTATTAGCAACACGCCTATCCCTGGTGCTTCACTTTGCTGAACTTAAATGTATCCTGGTGTTAGGCAAAGGTGATATCTGAGAGATACTTGTCGTGTTTGGCTACCCTGTAGCCTCGTAAGCATAATGGAAACTGAAGTGGCTTTTGTCTCAGAGATGCTCAGTCTCAGAAGACACTCCTGCAGTCTGGCTTGCTAATGCATGGTACAAGTGTTCCTGATCCTATATGCTGACATCTACATGAGGAGGCACCTGATGAAGCTGGCTAGAAAGGTCACTGAAGCTGTTACCAGGAAAGAGAATAGCATCATGATTGCAGAGTGCAGCCACATCATGCCATTTGTACAATTCCCCACTGTCGGTTCCGAATTTCTCCTGTAATTCCCCTGCCAGACACATAAAGAGGCTCCGAGGAAAGGTTAGGGAGAGCGGATAATTTACGTTGTCTTCTCGGATGATGTCGTTAAACATCTTCCTGCATGGAAAAGGAGTCCTGGGGCTCAAAGAAGTGCAATGTGAGCAAATTCAAGACGTTCACTGCCAAGGCCACTTCTTTCCCCAAAGTATGTACCACATTCTTTGTCGGTCTTTGTCCTGAGTTGTCAGCTCTGGCCCAGTTGGTAGCAATCTTGCATCTTTGTCATAAGACCCTCGGTTCAACTCCCACTCCAGAACTTGAACGTAAAAATCCAGGATGACACTCCATAGAAATACTGGGGGAATGCTGCACTGTTGGAACTACTGCCTTTCCGATCTCTCTGGTGGATGTTAAAGATCCCATGGTGCTATCGTGACGAAGAGTAGGGGAGTTACTGCCAGTCTCCTGACCATAATTATTCCTCAATCAACATAACAAGAACAAATTATATGGTCATTATATCATTGTGGGAGCTTGCTGTGTGCAAATTAGTCACCACATTTCCTACAACACAATAGTGACTACACTTTGAAAGTACTTCATTGGCTGTGAAAGCTTTGAGGCATATGGTAGTCATGAAAGCTAGGGGCTATAAAAATGCAAATCTATCTTTCTTTCTTTCTGGCCCCATTACTCCTGTTCTCTATCTCCATTATGAGGGCATGCAGATCAGATTGCTTGAAGTTTGCATCTCATTTTTTTAATGTTGCCATTCTGCTTACTCTCCTGTCCCGCCATTGCTCTCTTTCTGACGCCCAGGCTACATCCCCCCTCCCCTACCACATTCCTGGCCAGTTAGTCCCTCCTCCCTGCTCCATTTCAGTTATCTCCTGCCTTCAGCTTTCTATCTAAATACAGCCAATTTGGGGTCTGATTCTCACCCCCTTTGTTATTTTCCACCTCTGAACATATTGCCTGTGTATTTGCACAGTCTGCACGCCTCTACCTATTTAAATTGGTTGAACCAACAATTTATGGCGGTGTATTGAAGGTGGATAGAAATTCTGGCATCACCGGGGACATTGTTTTGGTTATTTTGGAAATGTTGTTAGTGTTTTCAGGTATAAAGACAGAAATTTTCACTCGGCAGGTGGGCAGGTGCCCGACCTGTTCGAGCGCGAAATGGCATGCGTTAACGTTGGCCAAGCGTGCCCATGTCAATGCGCAGTTGAATGATAGCTTGGTTGATGGGCATGCGCCGGAGTCAGCAGCGCGCCTACTGACAATTAAAAGGCCTGTTAAGACCTTTAAGTTATCAATTAACGTGAAGTTTTCACTGCCCAACCTACCAATTGACAGACAGGTGAAAAGGCTAAGTGGCCTTTGCATTTTTATGGAAACCTCATCCACGGGCGGGATGGGGTTTCCAAAAGTAAATAAAAATAAAATAAAAACTTTAGTTTTTCATTAATAACATGTCCCTGCTCATCTCTTCATTTGGCACATGTGTGAAGTTGGTGCTCAGCTGGCTTGCACTCCCCCCACCCCCCCACACACAGGCAGCGCTCAGCGTTGTCGATAGCGTTTCATGCTGGGCGGGCCTTAATTGTTCCGCCAGCGTGATATCGCGGTGCGGTGCCGATCGCGGATGGCGGTCAGCTTCCCAACTGCCCCCACATGCCCCCACTAAACCCACCCCGCCAAGGGCAAAATTCTGCCCAAAGGGTAGGTTTTGTGCTTCAGAGACAGACAGAAAAACTTTGGCTCCCTGTTACTCAGCTAGGTAATTAAATTCCCTGCAGTGAACATCTACATCACTATATTATTTATAGTTTGGATGATTTCTTATCGGTACTGCTCCAAATAATCCTTTGTCAACA
Source organism: Cetorhinus maximus (assembly GCF_964194155.1). Taxonomy (NCBI): domain Eukaryota; kingdom Metazoa; phylum Chordata; class Chondrichthyes; order Lamniformes; family Cetorhinidae; genus Cetorhinus; species Cetorhinus maximus. The sequence goes on from NC_135880.1 coordinate 182,095,381, forward strand.
ATTATGTCATGATTACACCCATCAGAGACCTTCAGCACTAGCACTGTTGGAGTATGAAGCATTAGGGGAGCCAGTCTTTGTAAGTTCCCGCGCTGCTGCAGCATTTGCCACATGCCAGTGAAGATAAACAGGCTGAAAAATTTGGTGTGCTGAGATCCCCCTCCCAGAAAGGCTATTTCACGTGTCCCCTTTGCCCTCTTTGTAACAGCCAATAACGCTAACATAAAGAAGAAATATCCCCTATAAAACAACTTCGGTCCAAAAAGTGGGACCCACATCCACTAATCCTCAGATTGGTCATCTCTTCCTACTTGCTATAAGATGTCCCAACCTTCTGTGAGGACAAGATCATGGGCACTTTCAGTTCCCCTGGTTCTGACCCATCTATGACAGATGCTCCATCGCTTGTGGGACCCTTTGAGAATCCCCAGTGTTGTCCGCCCACTAAAATTGTGTTGAGAACCCATTGGAATTGCTGTGTAATTATTCCTCCTGAAATTTATAGCATCTCTTGACAGTAAAACTGAATATGCATTTGGAAGTTCAACCATCTAAATTCATACCAATCCAGATTAATAGGATGAGATGAGAAATGGGCAAAAACTAGGAGTGTTGTACTCGAATGAGTGCGTGTTATTTAGTTGAGTTCATGTATATAAATATTGATGGTTTAATTTAGAAAATTCACAGAGCGACTGTTAAGTTTCACTGCAGGGTCTGCCCATGCAACAGGCAGCCAAGATCCACAGTGGCCTCAGCCTCATAACTGTGCAGCAACTCTTCCTGCCTAATTACACTAGAATTTGGGATAGACATTTTCTAGTACAAGTGCGAACATGACTGTGTCATGAATAACTACACACAGGAAACCCTTATGTAATAAGACCACAGAAGTCAGGGCAGGGCTGTAGGAACCATTGAGGCAACTTGGGCAATTGTCTTAAGTAATCTTTTTCCATTCCGTTTTTTAGGGTGGAGTGAAGATTAGTAATCGCACAAAAACTTGAATCCAAAACCTTACTACATGTGGACAACAAGGGTCAGGCGTAAATTGTTAAAATGCATATATGATGCTGCAATGTATAACAGAAAGAAAATAAATTGCATTTATATACAACCTTTCACATCCTCAGGATGCCTCCAAGCACCAAGCTGTTCACAGCAAAATCCATAAACAGCAATTAAGCAAATGATCAGATAATCCAGAGGGTGTTAAAGGTGCTATATAACACCAAGTTCTTTCTTTATACCTACACTAGGAAACAGTTTTGAAAAATTGAAAACACAGAGATGTGCTGTTTATCACACAGAAATTTTCAAAGAACTAAAGAAACTGGGAGCATTTAAAAAGACTCAAACGGGAGACCACAGCAAAGTTTTCAAGTTCCTAAGGTGTGAAGGTAAATTGAACATTAAAAAATTGTTAAGACATAATCACAGCCACTGAGAGAGAAAATGAAAATAATATTTAGATTTAACATTTCACTCAGAATAGGAAATGGAAGAAACTTTCCTGGGAGACACATTTCATTGGCAAATTCAAGAGCACTAGAATTTTTTTTTGCCTGAAGTGATTTAAGGATATAAGGATTAGAATTGTGTGTTTCTTGATCTTTAAGATTGCCCAGATGGATCAGAATGGGCTTAGCAGTCCTGTGCATTCTGAAGAAAAACTGAAGCTCTGAAGAAAAGTCATCTGGACTGGAAATGTTAACTCTGTTTCTCTCTCCACAGGTGCTGCCAGACCTGCTGAGTTTTTCCAACATTTTCTGTTTTTATTACAGTACATTCCTAAGCTACTTTATAAGACTATTCAATTTTCTGATGCAAATGACTTCTTGTGCATCCCTGATTTTAATCGCTCCACCATTGGTAGTATTCCTTCAGCTGCCTGGGTCCTAAGCTCAGGAATTCCTTCCCTAAACCTCTCTACCTCCGTAACTTGTGTTCCTCCTTTAAGACACTCCTTAAAACTTAACCCTTTAAGCACGCTTTTGATCATCTGCCCTAGCTGAGTTTCAGATTTTATTTGATAATAGCTGCTGTGAAGCACTGTGAGATGTTTTGCTACATTAAAGGCGCTATATAAATGTAAGTTACTGATGTTGTGATAAATGAACAATGTTATTTCATTGTACATCGCCAACTATGTTGAGGAAAATGTACCTGGCAATGTTTACCTACCTTTCCATTGCAAACTGGCTGCTGTTTCTCCACCTTACATCACTAACTTCACTTCAAAAATACTTCATAACTGTAACGTGCTTCAGAAGGTCCTGAGGTCATGAAAAGTGCTACAGAAATGCAAGTCTTTTTTATTCCATAGATGTTGGCTTAAGGGGATGGGGGTTGATTTCAGGAATATCACAGCATCTGCTGTACAGTAATCTGTGAGGCACAGACAGGGGCCTCAAGCTGTGGAAAATGAGAGGACAATCCACAGTGAAAGGAAATATAAAATAAAATGTTCCTACTGAAGAGCAGCCTGTCCACGAAAATTCTGGAGCAACAACATTCTGGGAGGATGAAGGGAAGAAGACAGGATTGTAAAATTAGGGGAAGTATATATTTTACGGCTGTCAGAATGAAACAAAAGGCATATCTGAAAAGGAATCACAGTCAAATAACAGATGAAGTAAATTATCAGCCAGTAGCATTATCTGGATCTTTTTTTGTTTTTGAGAGTATAGTTCTCCTTTGCACGCCCATTGAACTGCAGCATCAGCCAATCAGCAGCATAGTTAATGAAATGCTCAAGAAACTACAGTCTTAAAAGTAAAGAGCTCCCTCAACCCAATTTTTAAAAAAAATACTGTCACTTTAATGTGTATTAACTTCTTTTCCAACAAATCAGTGATTTTACTATAAAAAAGGACCACCAAACACTGCAGGTAACTAAGTGGAAATCATTCTGAAGTGGCAGGTTAAGGACTGAGACAGTCTGTGAATTGCTAAGTGATAAAACATGGAGCCAATGCGTTATGGAGTGTGTCCTCTCATCAGATAGGTTTTTTCACTTTGAGACATAGTAGGATGATGTTGTAATTTCTAAAGTTACGGCAATCATTTTGCAAAATGTTCACATATTATGATCACTTAGGGCAGGATTTTTAGATTGGCACGCGGGCGTGATCAGTGGGCCGAGGAATGGACCACCACCCGCAATTGGCCCCCTCTGTGATTTCACGCTGGGAGGCTAATTACGGAGCAGCAAGCGTGAAGCGCGTGCCGAAATGCTCAGTGCTGGTGGGGTGGGGACGGGAGGGGGGCGGGAGGGGGTTCATGCGCTGATGTAGGCGAGGGTGCGGGCAAGCGCTGAATGATAGCTCCCCGGAGGCAGAGAGCTGTGCCTCAGGGAGCTGAATACTTCAAAACAATTAAATAAAGATTTTAAAATCTGGGAAAAAATGTCCACGTGTCACAATCAGTCACCTGAACATATACATGATGAAAATTCTGTCCATGCAGTTTTTTTTAAAGTTAATAATGGAAACCTCATCCCTCCCCTGGATGAGGTTTCATCAAAAATGCAAAGTCCGCCTGGCAGATTCACCCGTCCGCCATCCATAAGGTTGGATGCATCATGAAAAATCAGGGACAATTGGAACTTTAACAACTTTAATTGTCTTCTTAATTGTCGACGGGTGCACTTCCAATGCTTGCATGCGCCCGCCAACTGAAATATCGCGCAAGCGCGGGATGACATCGGGACGCTTGCCCTACGTCATCTTGTGTGATTTTGCATCCGATTTAGTCAGGTGCCCGCCCATATGCCGACCTAAAAACTCTGCCCTTAAAATTCTAAGATTTAAAGGAAGCAATAGAGAGGAGGATTGACCAGGATGTTGCCTGGGATGAAACATTTAAGTTTTGAAGAGAGGCTGGATAGACTTGGGTTGTTTTCATTGGAGCAGAGAAGACTGAGGAGCGACCTGATCGAGCTGTCCAAGATTATGAGGGGCATGGACAGGGTGGATAGGGAGCAGCTGTTCCCCTTAGTTGAAGGGTCAGTCACAAGGGGACATAAGTTCAAGGTGAGGGGCAGGAGGTTTAGGGGGATGTGAGGAAAAACTTTTTTACCCAGAGGGTGGTGACGGTCTGGAATGCGCTGCCTGGGAGGGTGGTGGAGGCGGGTTGCCTCACATCCTTTAAAAAGTACCTGGATGAGCACTTGGCACGTCATAACATTCAAGGCTATGGGCCAAGTGCAGGTAAATGGGATTAGGTAGGTAGGTCAGGTGTTTCTCAAGTATCGGTGCAGACTCAATGGGCCGAAGGGCCTCTTCTGCACTGTGATTCTGTGAATCTGTGTGATAGTATGTTGCAACATATTTTGGATATTTAAACTCAAAAGGACTTGTATTTCTATAGCACCTTTATGAGCTCAGGATGCCCCAAGTGCTTTACAGCCAATGTAATACGTTTGAAGTGTCGTCACTGTGGAATGTAGGATAGCAGCAGCCAATTTGCACACAGCAAGCTCCCACAAGCAATAATAACAACCAGATAACCTGTTTTGATGATGATGGCTGAGGGTTAAATTTTGTTCTAGGACAATATGGAGACCTCTTCTGCTCTTCTTTAACACATCACATCCACCTGAGAGGGTTATTACAAACAGGAGGGGGTTTAATTTAGAACAGCCCTGATTTCTCTACTCACTACCTGCCCATAAACAGAAAGGTGTTTTTTGGTTTTTTATCTCCCCCTTTATAAGTGGTGGCATATTTTCCCCAACCCTTCAGTTTTGGAGTTATCCAATCCTCTATTAATAACTCCACAGCAAACTCGAGATAAGGTAAACTAAGAGGGGTAGTTTATTTTACACATGCACAAAATGTGGCAAGGGGTTTCGCAATGTCTGCCCCTTTTGTATTCATACAATTAAAGAGAGATAAGGGAAAGAAAGGGGTTCAGGGCAAAGACAATGATAAAAATGAGAATTATGGTTTCACATGAGTCCAGAATCAAAATCCAATGAGGAATTATTTTGCAAAGTTCAGCTGGCTGAAGACTGGCGGTGTAAAATTTGTTTTGCTGGTGGTGTTGATGTCCCGAGATGAAGTAGGCACATAAAGATTGAATCAGTTCTGAAGGCAATAGTACAAAATCTTCCCAGCAGCGTCAAATTAGATGGGGGCCATTTGTCCAACCTCATCAAAGCTTGTTTCTATATGGCCTGCCAGTCAGATATTAAACAGCAGACTGAAGATGGAATCCAAAAGCTGTAAAATTAAAGCAATTCAAACAGCTCAAGTCTTGGTCATGTGACAGGGTAGTTTCAGGTTGAGCCATTTAGCTAACGTGGCCTCTTGTTAAACCCCATTGCGTTTTGAACAAGTAACTGTAGAACCATTAGCACAATGTTGGAGACGAGGGGTCACAAGTAGCTCTGCCTTTGCCCATAGCTGGCTGGTGCAGACATCTCATCTACCACCCTTTGTGTTGGCTTGGCTGAAATGTTTATACAGTGCAGGAAGTGCTACATTCCAGGGTTTGATGTGTTAGCCTTTGTCCATTTTTAAACTGCTCAGAGGTTTCCAGAGCTACCATCATGTGGTCAGTGATGGCTATTTTATCAGTCCAGCTATCTGTCCATTTTAATAGGGAAAATAATAATTTTATAAAGTAACAAAAGGAAAAATAATAATTTTATAAAGTAGCCAGGGTGATGTAGGTATATATATATATATAATTTTTTTCCTTCATGTCTTCTGATCATGACAGGGTAGACAGCCTCGATTTAAAACCTCATCTGAAAATAGGCACCTTTGACAGTGCAGCACTCTGTACTGAACTGAGGGTGTCAGCCTGGATTTTATGCTTAGGTCTCTGGATTTGGGGCTTGAAGCCGGACTCTCCTGAGACTACTCCTCCTCTCTATCGCTTCCTTTAAATCTTAGAATATTAAGGGCAGAATTTTTAGGTTGGCATGCAGGAGCGCGCCTGACTCAATCGGATGCAAAATCGCACGAGATGACGTAGGGCAAGCGTCCCGACGTCATCCCGCGCTTGAGTGATATTTTGGTCGGCGGTGAATGCACTATCAAATGACCTGTCCAGGACTTTGTCTGTGCCACATTTCTAATAAAAGAATCATAAGTTCACAAGTTATAAAGAATGGAACTATGATTTTGTGAAACATGGTGCACAGAGGAAATCTTCCCCATTAGTTGTCAGTGAAGATGTTGATTATTTTTTGATTGCTGTAGAGTGGAAGATTGTAGAAATAATAGCAATCATGCAGCAAGTTCTATACTGAATTCTTTAGAGACACTGATCCTCATGTGCACTTTTTCATTAAATAATTGCTTAGATGAAATTCCTGGAAAAGAATTGGGCAGCAGGAACACGTGCCCTTCACTCGTCTGGTTTTCTGCCTATTTAAATTAATGGAAAAATCAATTAGTCTCCATTATGAGCATTAAATCCTCTCCTGATTTTTCTCTGTTCTGCCAAGTGAAAGAGAGGAAAGTTCACCCCTAGTTGTGTTCTTTTAATTACAATTTTCCAAAACCTTTTGAAAAAATTTTTTAAAAAAGGATTATATGGCTCACTGGTGCTGGACTGAGATATAATTGGTCTGAGGTAGTCTGTTGGGGAGTTTTTGTAAGCTTAATGGGCTTGGGTTAAGAAAGGGAAAGATCAATCCAGGTTTCTTGTCTTGATGGTTTCAAGTGATCCTGCTGCTAGAGTATACAAATGCTCATGAGGACAGGAATAGCCACACAACGCAGAGCTGCCAGAGCCTGTGGAATTATAACTGGCGTGAGTCACAGCCATGAGGATAGGAGGAGTAAGGGAAGAAAATCAAAGGAAAGATTAGAGTGAAAGAAAATTAAAAGCGAGGCAAGGAGGGAACTAGTCTGTATAGATCCCCCGTGGAGAAAGATGAAGGGCCCTCACTGGGATGAATACAAGAAACTACAGATGTACATTAAAAAGGTCTTTAGAGAGACAAAGAGAGACTTTGGAAAATGTTTAGCATCTGAAACTCAGCTTAACATTAAAAATTCTTTCGGTGTCACAGCAGCAAGAGGGCAGTCACTGGGCTGGATTTTAATACTGCCAGTAGCTCAGTGCAATCGCTGACATTTAAGAATTTCTAAGCTTGCTGGCAGTGAAAGTTTAACTAATGCCAAGTTTCCAATTTCTTCTCATGCGCCTGCTGTGAGCTACCAGTCAGTGGAAATAAAAGTAGCAAAAGATGTAAATTGGCTGCCAACTCACTATCATCTGTTATCACTGCGTAAAGTCAAGACCTACCCTGATTAATCTGCTTATTAATATAAAGAATCAATCTGTTGACTGAAAAAATTACTGATTACTTGTGATAGGGAAAATGTCAGTTACAAAACAAAAAAAAATCCTTTGCTACAATAAGACCCAGAGCTTTTTGTTAATTCATGATTAGATTGCCTTACCCTCATTCCCTATTGGAAATTCCCTCTGTGTTATCCATGTGTTATGGGATGGCAGTAATAAAATTCTGCTGTGAGCAAAAGTTCTGTAAAGCACCCCATTAATATTAACATCAGCGACATAAATAATGTGTCTGAATTACTGTCACTTCAGTCCCTATTAATGGACTATAAAGAACTAATCTGCAGAGGGTGATTGAGTCCATGAGACAGTTGCAGGAGATTGACAGTAAAATTAGAAGCAAGATAGTCCAATAGACAGTTTACCTCCTGAAGCAGCATCCGTGTGCACGTTACAGGAGGTTTTAGTGATAATTTCAGCGCATTGTTGGTTATTCAACTGCATGATCAATCTTAATTATAGACACAGCAGGGATGTAAATATTGAATGCATCCTTATGAATCTTTATAAATCTTTTTTAAACCCACGTGGCAGATTAGTTCATGGCTTAGACAGAACACACGAACATAAGAATTAGGAGCAGGAGTAGGCCATTCAGCCCCTTGAGCCTGCTCCACCATTCAATAAAATCATGCCTGATCTGATTGTGTCCTCAACTCCACATTCCACCTACCCCTGATATCCTTTGATTCCCTTGTCAGTCAAGAGTTTATCTACCTCTGGCTTAAAAATATTCAGTGACCCAGCCTACACCGCTCTTCGGGGAAAAGAGTTCCACAGATTCATGACCCTCTGAGAGAAAAAAACTCTCCTCATCTCCATCTTAAATGAGAGAGCCCTTATTTTTAAACTGTGTCCCCTAGTCCTAGTCTCTCCCACAAGGGGAAACATCATCTCAGCATCCACCCTGTCAAGTCCCCTCAGGATCTTATATGTTTTAATGAGATCCCCTCTCATTCTTCTAAACTCCAATAGATACAGGCCTAACCCATCTAACAGTTCCTCATTAGATAACACCCTTATCCCCGGAATCAGTCAAGTGAACCTTCTCCAAGCTTCTTTTAATGCTTCTAGCTTCTGGCTCTTTGTGACAGTTTGTGAGTCTTGGTGATCGTTAGTTCTTAACATTTCTGAGGTTGGAATAACTCATATGATTTTAAACTGTAGCTGGGTAGTGAGATGAAGGGATGTCAAAGAGAAGGCAGATTGTGCTGTGGGGGAAAACAGATACCAGGAAGCAAGCACCAATCCATTGCTCAGAATACAATATGCGTCCAGGGTGCAATTGACTGCACACATGTGGCCATCAAGGCACCAGTGGGCGAACCGGTGCCTTCATCAACAGGAAGGGATTCCGCTCCATGAACGTGCAGATAGTGTGTGATCACAGGATGCAGATTCTGCAAGTCTGTGCAAGGTACCCTGGCAGCTCCCATGACGCTTACACACTCAGACACTCCCAGGTGCCGAGGCTTTTCAGTGCTCCAGCCCGGCTGGATGAATGGCTGCTGGGTGACAGGGGCTGAAGTGATAGCTCATGTTGCCTCTCCGCCATCCAAGAACAGAAGCTGAGGAACGCTACAATAGGAGCCATGCCTCCACAAGGGCCTCCACATTGGCCTTCTTAAGGTGCACTTCTGATGCCTGGACTGCTCAGGGGGTGCACTCCAATACCCCCCAGATCATGTGTCACTGATAGTGGTTGCATGCTGCACTCTCCACAATCTGGCGCTGGAAAGGGGTGATGCAGTGGATGAGAAAGACATGGATGCAATTGCTCTGGATGCACACGACGAGTCCAGCAGTGAGTCCGAGGATGAGCACGCACAGGAGAACGCTGAGGGGGTAGAAGTTGACCCAGGTATACTCCAGGGAGGCAGAGACACCCGGGAGGCTTTAATCCAAAGAACCTTCAGCCAGCCCAACAGAGAAGGACCTTCAACACACACCAGGGCTGCAGGCTCCACACTTGATACCTGAGTGTTAAACCTGCCTGGATAGGAACACTAACTAAGACCCTTGTCAATAAAGCTCAATGTCAAACAACTCACTCATAACATTATGACTTCCTGTCCGCACAGAAATAAGGAATCACCCTGAGGCATGGCAACATGTCAAAGTTTATTGAGTGAACAAATGGAGCTTCATAAAGCAAAACAAAACCGGTGTTGGACATCACACCAAGTCTTCCAGAAAGTACTATGGGCCAACATAAAAGCACCAGTGAGAAACCCATGGTGTGCCTAAGGTGCCTTAAATTTACACTTACGGGTGCTACGTCTAGGTGCTGTCCCCTCGCTGGCACTGGCATCCGAGACAGCCTGCTCACTGTGCTGTCCTGTTTGCCTCGATGACCTTGGCGGACGTCCTCTGGCCCGTGGAGCCTTTGATGGCCCCGCCTGGGAGGGAGTGGCCAGTTCCACAGCTGGCATCTCCCAGTCGCCGCAGCATCATTGGATGCCGCAGTCACTGGCTGAGGGGCGGAGGAGCTGCTGCCCTCATCCGGAGCACCCTGAGAGGTGCCCGCACAGACGACAGGCAGCTGCTGCGCCGATGTGAGGTCGCTTCGGACCTCCCTGCTCACTGTAGATGGATGGGCACTAAGCTGGGATACTTGGTGCCCAAACCATCCCCCACACTGGCACTGACCAGCAGAGGTCAATGCCGCTGTGAGGGCTTGCAGGTCTGAATGCAACCCCAGGAGGCCCTGATCGTTCTCCTTGAGGATCCTCTCCACAAGAGTCGCCACTCTCTCCATGGAGGAAGCAGGGCGCTCTTATATGAGGCTCAATGCATTGGTGATGCTCCATGTGGACTCCTCCAGCATGGGCACCATGCCACGCATTGCCTTATGTATCTCCGCCAGATCCTCCCACATACCCTGCTGCACTTCCAGTGTTTGCTGCCTCATGGGCGACTCCAGAGATACATCATCAGCCACCGACCGAGCATGTGCCTGGTCCCCAGCAGTCCTCCGACTGCCGGCGCCCTGGGCACTCTCTGTTTCTGCCCGCGCCTCAAGCGAGTGTGAAGTGCCCTCACCGCCGTGCCCTGGGACACTAGCCAAATATCTAATTCCCACCGAGGTGCTAGTATTTGCGCTGGTGCCTGCCTGGCTAAGATGGTGTGACGCTGGTGAGTGGATTTCCTCTGGGCCCTCGGGGGTGAGAGGTGGCCCCTCTGCCTCCTCCTCCCGGCCCTGCTCCAGTGATGCTGAAAGGAAGAACAAGGACATTTGATTAGTTACAGTGCAGATAATGTCAGTTTGCATGCAGGTCCCCCGGATCATTATGCGCTCATCCTTCCATAATCAATGGTCAACCCATGTTGCAAACTTCAAACACTGAGCATTCAGCAGTGCTGTGGCTTCTGGGACACACATGGTGACCTGAGTGCTCGCCAAACATACCTCCCCGTGGTACCCCAGCCTCACTGCCAGCAGTGGACCTGGGGGCATGGCGCCTCTCTGGATCTATGGTCTGCTGCTCAAAAGGTGCCAGGATCGCCAACTGGGCCTGGCCTCTGCCAGTCCACATCCGCTCTATGGAATTGTGTGCAGTCATTTCCTGTAAAGGGGAGAAGACCATTGATTAGTCTAGCCTGCACCTGAATTCCCATCGCATCCCTGCCAGCCCAGCCAGAGTGGGACATTGCAGGGCTCCAGTTCTTCGTCACCCAGCAGCTGTTGCACACTCACCCAAAGAAGCCAGGGCTGACCCCACCCCCATTGCCCAAATGCTGCCTCCTTCACATGTGGCACCACAAGGTGTAACTTTGCTAAGCAGGGAGACACAAGCACGTGGAGCATAAAGACCAGCAGATTGATTGGTGCCCCACCACCTGGAAACTCCCCTCCCAGCATGTTAGCACCCTGACTTTGACAGGCTTTGCAGTTCCAGTGCTCTGCCTAGGTGCAGACCCTTGACTTTCACCCCCATTCTATACTCTGGGTGTCAGTGTCACACATGCTGCGGGTGCAGAGCCCATCCTAGCTCAACCCTCTCAGGGTGAACTGAGCATGGGCAATATCTGCTGGCCCACCCAGCGAGGGACACATGCTGTGAAGGATTCAATGCCATTAATGTACTCAGAGTTGCCGGCAGGAGGGCGGGTGGTGGGGGGCTGGGGACGAGGGTGACGGCTGCATTAAGTGACCTCAGCCAACACGGTACTCACCCTTCCCAAGCACAGGAGGTCATTGAATCCTTTGCGGCACTGGAGCCATGTGCACCGCACCGCATCATGGGAGCTCACACTCTCGGCCACCTCCTCCTACCCACGTTTGGTCAGGTGGGGAGGCCTCTGCCTCCCGTCCCTCGGAATCTGGACCCCCCGCCGCGCTTCCCCCTCTTCTAGGAGGGCAGCTAGGCACTGGAGCACACTGGACACACTGCCCCGCTGGCCTACGCTCGAGCCTGGCCTGTCCCAATGGCCTACCCTTGAGCCTGGCCTGTCCCAATGGCCTACCATCCAGCCTGGCCTGCCCCGCTAGCCTACCCTCTGGCCTGGCCTGTCCCGATGGCCTACCCTCCGGCCTGGCCTGCCCCGATGGCCTACCCTCCGGCCTGGCCTGCCCCAATGGCCTACCCTCCGGCCCGGCCTGTCCTGATGGTCTACCCTCCGGCCTGGCCTGTCCTGATGGCCTAACCTTGGAGCTTGCATCAGGCACATTGCCCCTCTGCTGTGCTCTTCTCCCTGCCATTGTGAGCAGCCTTTCCGAGGCTGCCAGGCCTTCATTTAAACAGGCCACCAGGTCACGCTGCCGCCCGCCCACTCCCACTATGCACGGGAGTCGTGAACTATGCTGGGCGGGCCTTAATTGGCCCACCTGCGTAAAATGGCGATGCGGACCTGATCACGGGTGGTGATCGGGTCTGCGGCCGCCCGCGTCCACTCCTGCACGGCCCGCCTGACATGGGGAAAATTCTCCCCTATGTGAAGATCTATGGAGTGTCCTCACTGCATGTTGTCATCATCCTCCTGCGATTGAGTGACTGTTAGGGCCTCCACTGCATCTCCATGACAGGAACATTCTCACAGAAAGTATTGGAGCTGCGATAAGCCAGACTGGAGTCAAATATTCACAACTGCGATGTGAGGATCTATGGGGACACCTCACTGCATATCGTTATCACCCTCCACAAATCTGGCAGCTATGAGGGCCTCCCGAGTGCGCCTGCCTCTTCTGGCCAGTGCAGGAGCCACATCCCCATCATCGTGATCTCTGAGGACCCCCTCACCCTCATCCCCGTTGGCGTCCTCCTCATCGAAAGAGACATGCAGGTCGTCCACCTCCTCCTCAGCCAGCTCCTCTCCCTGTTGCAACGCCAGGTTGTAAAGGGTGCAGCAGATGACAACAATGTGTGACATCCTCTGCGGACTGTATAGCAGGGCTCCACCAGACCAGTCCAGGCATCGGAACCACATCTTCAGCATCCCGATGGTCTGCACCACCAAGTTGCGAACTGCAGCATGAGCCTCATTATACCTTCAATCTGCGCTGCAATCTGAGGCCGCTGCACAGGTGTCATCAGCCACGGCCTCTGCGGGTCACCCTTGTCCCTAAGGAGCCAACCCTGCAGCCTCTGTGGACCCTGGAAGACTGCAGGAATCTGCGAGTGACTCAGGATGTAGGCGACATGCACACTCCTTGGAAACCGTGTGCACACCGGCAGGATGCGTTTCTGGTCATCGCACACCAGCTGCACGTTCAGTGAGTGGAAGCCCTTACGGTTGATGAAGTCCACTGAGTGTAGCGACAGAGACCTGAATGCCACATGAGTGCAGTCAATCATACCCTGCACCTGTGGGAATCCCCAGACCAGAGCAAATCGAATGGCCCCTGCATCCTGGCTGTCCTGATCCCAGGCGAAATGCACAAGATTGTTGCCATGGAGAAGATGGCATCCATAACCTCATGGATGCATTTGTGGGTGGCAGATTGTGAAATCCCACAGAGATCACCCTGTGGAGCCCTGAAAGGAGTCACTGGCATAGAAATTGAGCGCCGCGGTCACTTTCACAGCCACTGGCAGTGGATGCCCTCCATGTCCCCTTGGCGCCCAGTCCTGCAGTAAGTGGCAGATGTGAGCCACCAGGTCCCTAGACATGCGCTGTCGTCGGCGACACTGGATCTCAATCATCTACAGGAATGGCAGGCAGTGTCTTCAGACCCTGGGTGTTGCTAGGCACTGACCAGCCGTGGCTCGCTGTCACTCCTGGGCAGCGTGTGCGGGAGCCCCTGCTGCCCCTTCATGAGGTTGCTGCTCCAGTCTTTGTGCAGCCAGGAGCCTCAGTCGCTTTCTCCTCCATCTTCTACAGTCTCTGTAGGCCATCAGGTATGCAGCTAGGTCACCAGGATCCATGATCCTGACATGGTCCTCCTGCATGAAAGAGAGAGAGACGTGGTTATCATGGCTGTACTTAGCACCTTTCCTGACCCTGTGTGACTGCCCCTTAATGCTTCCCAGAGAGTGCTGGTCACCCCTCGGATGGTCAGGGATGAGTGCGCTGCATGGCTGCCCTGTCAGCCGGCGACATGGGGGACACTGGTCCAAACTAGGATGCTGAGATTGCAAGGGGCTGTGAGCACCTCCAGCAGTGACTGCTACATAGCCAGTGTTGGCGAGGAGATTGTACAACGTGTGCAGTCCAGCTGCTCCGCGGTCCAATAAAGTGGTGGCAGATTTGAAGTCTGTGCGGGGTGGGGGGGTTTAAGGTCTGGAGCACTTGGTGGCCCTTTGGTGCCTCCGCGTTGCTTGCATGGGTGGGCAGGCTAGGAGCCCAACCCCAATCGTATCACTGTGGCTGTGCCTGACCTGTCTCAGTTGCAGAGACATGGTCAGTTTACACAGGTGTCCCTAATGCATGGTCACTTCCCTCACTTACCCTGCCCCCCATCTCGATTGCCTGTGTGCGGGATGCAGCGCGAGGGCAGCACTTGACCCCCCACCCCCTCAGCAGTCGTCTCCGGGGCTGGCCAGCACTTGCCCCCAGACACCATCCCACACCACCACCCGCCCCCACCGGTGCCCGAGGCCTGTAAACAGCAGGCGAGCTGTGGAGAATGCTGCTGCTCACTCACCTCAGTTCCCCCAAAGTGAAGGGCACCAAGTGCGCGATGCCTGTGTGCTGTTGTGAAACATGTTGGCGTGCTTGCCTGCCCACGTGGACGGACGATACAGCGGGGTTCCAAGAGCCTGGCGGGATGGCCTTTTAATTATGTGTTAATGTATTACAATTAGCTCCCCGCCGACTGATGGCGGGAATTGCGACCCACCATCAGCGGGCTGAGCAGACGATCGTAATCTACCTTCACGCCATCGTGAGGCAGGTCGCGCCTTATTTACCGCACACACCACCAGCGGGCTCGAAAAATTCTGCCCAGGGAGCTTAAAAATACCAGGCAGTATTTCAAACAAAGTTAGAAGGTACATGCGTTGCTTTGGTTTTATATTAAAACATATTATGTTCAAAGGCACCTCAGTTCCTAATACATTTTGTAAATTTAACATTCTGAATAATTGTATCTAAACATTTGACAGGATTTTTTACAGATGTTTTCCAATGGTTCTGAAACCTCTGATTGGGAGTAGGCTGCAGCACATGGCTTCAAGTGCACCATTTGGATGAAAGAATATTGATCCAAATGATAATTGGGGGCAAAAAAGGAGTGTTTTATGTAATTTTTGTTATGAAAAAACTGCATGGAATTTACATGATGATGCAATTCGATTGTGTCATGCTCGTAAACAAATCATAAAAAATTATTGTCCTGGCTAATACTTATCCCTCATTTAACCCCTAAATTTCTTTTTAATAGGAGCTTGGTGCGTGAAAATTGGCTGCCGTGTTTCCTACATTATGACAAAGACTAAACTTCAAAAGAGCTTCATTGACTGCAAACTGCTTTGTGTCATCATGGGGTCATAAAAGGCGCTACATAAATGCAAGTCTTCCTATTTCTAAATGTTTTGTAAGCCTGTATTTGGCCAAGACAGCAGACTTTAGCTCAGTTTTCACTGATATTACTATGGTGTTATTTGTATACTTTTGCACGAATGAAAGAGTTTTATTATTAATTAATTCTGGTGAAAGTATTTTTGCATTTGTATCATTAAAACAAAATATAATAATTGATTCAGTAAGGCTTATAGGACACAATTTCACAAAGGATGAAATTGTTCCAAATTTAAAAATATCAAGGATAATTCAGGTTTTATTTTATAAAACTCAGAAAGAAATCCCTGCTCAATGTTTCTTTGCAAATAAATAGTTGCTTCACAATGAGGCTGCTCTTGGGCACAAATTTCATTAAAAATCATGTTCCGCTCTTCACATAATTGCATCTCTGCTTGCAAGGCCCAAGAGAGGTGGGCGCATAACACCATAGCCTGAGCTGTAGGGCAGCCGGGCTCACAATAGCAAAGGTGGTTAAAGAGGTACATGAAAAGTCCGGTTGGGAGAGGGTCACATTTTTGTTGCTGGCAAATTGCACTTAGAATGTCTACACTTAATCTTTGCAGAATAAAAATAATAGAAATTCAAGGCAATAAATGCATTAAATTAAGCTCCTTTTTCATATAAAAGGAAAGGAATGGATCAGCAGGCAGGCAGTGATTGGTGATGATGGGTTACATGCTAGGCAGCTCGTGGATGCCAGTTGACAGTTGGTAGTGAAGGGGTCAAATGTTGGGCAGTGGGGAGGGGGAGGTGACGATGGGGTGAGTCACCTGTCGCAGGACTGTGGTTGGTGATTGCTTGTGACAGGATCACGCGTAGAGTGCCTTGTGGGTGGCAGTTGACAATTGGTAGGGACCATATGTTGGGCAGGATGAGGCCCTGAGAGCCGCTGGGATTTGAGGGGAGGGGGAGGTGGTCACAGGCTGGTGAAGAGCAATGGAGGGGGTGGCGAAAGAGCAGAAAGTAATGAGGCTGGTTGATATTAGTCACCCTAAATGTTACTGAGCTGTGTGAATGTGTTCCTGGTTCAGATCAGTCCTGGGGTTGGGCTGGGTTGGCTATCCTGAAATGGCCCTGGCTGGTGTTAAAGGTGGGAGGGGATTAGTGAGTCTATCAATGCCAGGCCTCTGGCTTCAAAGCCCCTCTCCCTCCAGGACTAGAGATTAAAGCCTGCCTGCCAACAGCAAATGTTTCCTAGATTAATAATAATAAATAATAATAAATGCAAAATACTGCGGATGCTGGAAATCCGAAATAAAAAACAGAAAATGCTGGAAAATCTCAGCAGGTCTGACAGCATCTGTGGAGAGAGAAACAGAGTTAACATTTCGTGTCCGTATGGCCCTTCTTCAGAGCTAAGGAGAAGTGGAAATGTGATTAAATTTAAGAGTTTAAGAGGGGATGGAGCAGGTGAAGCTGGATAGAAGGCCAGTGACAGGTGGGGACTGAGGAGAGATTGACAAAGATGTAATGGACAAAAAGACAAAGGGAGTGTTAATGGTAGTGATAGGGGCTCAAGATGGTGCTGATAGTGGCATAAAGGTAAGAAAGTAGAATGTATCAATAGCAGAACAAGGGTCATTTTCCTAGATTAATACCTGGAATGGGAGGGTTGCCTGATGAGGAAAGGTTGGACAGACTAGGCTTTTATCCACTGGAGTTTAGAAGAGTAAGGTGACTTGATTGAAACATATAAGATCCTGAGGGTGCTTGACAGGGTGAATGTGGAAAGGATGTTTCCGCTTGTGGGAGAATCTAGAACCCGGAGTCACTGTTTCAAAATAAGGGGTCTCCCATTTAGGATGGAGGTGAGGGAAAAAAATTTCATTCAGAGGGTTGTAAGACTTTGGAATTCTCTTCCTCAAAAAGTGGTTGAGGCAGTCTTGAATATCCTTAAGGCAGAGGTAGATAGATTCTTGATAAGCAAGGGGACGAAAGGTTATCGGGGGTAGGCAGGAATGCGAGGGTAAAATCAGATCAGCCAAGAGCTTATTGAATGGCAGAACAGGCTCGGGGGGGTTCGAGTAGCCAACCCCTGCTCCTAATTTGTATGTTCGTATGTAGGTGCTGCTAAACCAAGGAGCCATTTCACTCTCCTGCTGCTTCAGGTGGAGATTAAAGGTCCCACAGCCCCTGTTTGAAGAGTATTTCCCTGGTGTGATAACCAACGTTACTCTCTGCAGACTGACATTATTCCTCCCTTGCCATTTCATTCACCCTCGGGTCAGGTGATAAAGGGACGGAAACAGAAGCAGCAACAGGGCCCATGATTTCGCTCCCGGGACCTAACTGCTTGCCTTGTCTCTGTGGTTCTCCCAACTTCTCTCTCTTTCTCTATCTTTTTCTGAATTACTTCTCAGGCAGAGCAGACAAAATTCTACCTGACTTTCTCTTGTTAGGGTCTCTGCCTTCATTTGTGAAAAATGGTAAAAAGGGATAAGTGACACCAGCAAATACAGTGACATTTCTTCTTATTTTGGAATTACGGAGCAATTCAATAGAACATATTTGTTTTAATTAATCAACAACTGTCTGTTATATCTCAAATAACAGAAATTGTAGCCAACATTGTCCTGGGAGAGTACCAAAACTCTGTTTTTGTGGCTATATCATCTCATATGTAGTGGAAAGAGAAACAAAAAAGAAATGAACCGCCAAAGAGAACTCAAGCCAAAATTTTGTCTAGCACAATTGGTTGTCTGATTGATTTTCCTTCAGTAAGCTGCCCAATTTCAGGCAGTCTAGTGGGGAAAATACAGCCTTTAAGGTTCAGTTAAGAGGAAGGCAATGCAATGTGTTTTGTATCCCTCCAACGATGTAGGGTAGCAGTCTTCCCCGTACAAAAAAAATTCCGGTATGTCTCCCTAAGTTTTCATGCTAACTGCCAACCCATATTGTCAAATCAAAGCTAACCTTCAGCAGAAAGGATTGCTTTGCAGAAGTAGAAATTTTGCCACATCTACGATTTATGGCTTTCCAAAGTTGCCATTTAAGGTACATAATAACTCCTTCTAGATATATTAGCTGTGCTTTCCACTAACAGGATTCTGCTGTCAAGCCAAAAAGACATCTTGCCTGCCACAGAACTGAGTAATGTAGTAAGTGAATTTCATTGCCGGTGTGATGCCAGGTATGCAGGCCGTTTGTTCCAATGACTGGCAGATCATATCAAACAGCAGACCCCTTTGACTGTTTGTAATAGGCAGAGCACTGACCGTACTTAGCCAACCCGTGCCTAATGTCTAATGTGAGATGTGATTCTGCGATTGAGCATCACTTGCGGAACAATCTTGAGCGTGCTAAGAATTACACTAATGACCAATTTAAGATTATCAATCAGGCTTGCAATGTAGCTCACTTACAATTGCTAGAAGCTACATATATTAATATGCAGGGACCTGTTCTCTGCAGGGAAGAAGAACATGTCCAGACATTACAACTTTTTCAATAAACAAAGAATGGGGAGAATAGCTCCCTGGTGCATTCACCATGGCAATGTCTCGACCAATCAGACCTGACATGCCAGCCAATCAGCGCTCTTTTTTATGCAGTATAAATTGTTGCTGCCTTTGAAATTTGGTATTCTTGTGCCTGTCTCGATGTGTGTAAGACAACAGCATGTCTCTTTTTTCAGCAATACTCAAGTTCTTTACTACTAAGCAACTATTTGTTTTATCTTTGTGTTTTGCCTTCTTTCCTTCATGGTTTCTCTGTAATTATACAACTAGAAACAACTCCTATTTTATCTGCCAGTTATATTCTATGTTATGCATAAAGTGGTTCCAGTTTTGTATTGATGTCAAATTTGTGGTAAACTTAGTCATTGTGAATCAATTAGTTATTTGAAAAGTAACAATGGGCAGAGATTTATTTCCAAGAAAATAAGACCAGAATTACACTGGAAATTCCTAAATTCAGAAAAGATTCATTTGTAACAAAGCCCACAGATTTCACAATATTACCGTACTGACTCAAACTTCTTCCTGCATTTGTCACATTGGTTGAAAGTCTATTTTCCTTGGCTGTCAAAATGTTTTTGAATCCTTTGTTCGTGATTTTTGTCATTTTATTTTTGTGTGAGGAATATTTTCTTTGTGCTTGCCAATTTTGCCAATTGTCATTGCCTATTACATATCCTTCTCCCTAGAAACTGATAATTGAAGCTTTTGCCAAGAAAGAAACATCCTTCACCCTTCAGGTGGACCTTCCATAGGCTGTCAAGGCTATTCATGCTACTTCCTCTAAAGTCACATGTCCTGAGAGCCTTTTGGAGTTTTTTCTGTGGCTGAATATAACTTTGCCATGTACAATCTTAGCTTCAGTTTTTTATGTGACCATCAAGTTAATATTGAGTTTGAGTTTTAATTTTTGTCAGTTACTTGTAAATCCCAATTTGACTTTAATGTTACGCTGCAATTAGACACATGGAGCAGCCCCTGCTATTCGCACTTGACATGAAGAGATATACCTCTGGTGCTGACATTTCTAAAGTGGAGAAACAAACAACCTAAGAGCACAGATTTTTGAAAGCAGCAGGATTTTGAGTGGGGAAAGGTAAATGGAACTTTGGATTTACGCCATGGCATTGAATACAAAGGTGAAGAAGGATGTGATGAAGAATCTGTGCAAGACATTGAAGTACTGTGTGGAGTTTTCAGCACCTCATGACTATGGAAAAAATACAATAGGAAATTGGCAATGATGACACTTGATATGTGAAGATATAGTTTAGTTGAGAAACTTTAAAAAACCAGGGCTATGTTCACTAGAATGGAGAAGGATAAGGGGATCTAGTAAATGTGCATAAAAAAATTCAAAGTTTACACCTTGAGAGTATATCCAAGATTCCATTCTTGGTACTTTTGTTTTTGTCATTTGAATGTTGCGTTTTAATGGCATCATCCATTGTCATGTATCAGTTTTCATGTGTATACTAACCACACTTCTACCTTTTCATAACATCAATAATATTATGTACTTCACTCCCACCATGGCTTAACCTCCCATCATTATTTTGTTCTCTTCAGACTCAACTTCTAGAGTGATCTCATCACTGACCTTCATAGTTGCGCTTTACAACAAAGTTGAACCTGTCCAAAATTCCCCAACCCCATTCTGGCCTGAACAATGCACTCCTCACCTATCTGTCCTCACTGAACTCCATTGGCTCCCAGACCCGCAAAAAGTCCACATTCTCATTTTCAAATCCCTCCAAGACTCATCCCATTCAAGTTCTGCAACTCTTCCAGTTCATACCCTCAGCCATCTGACTCCATCCTCCTGTGCAGCCCCTCTTCTTCAGAGGGGCTTGAACTGTCTCAGTCCCATTCTGAAGAACATCCACCACATTGTTTACCACTCACATTTAAAAGATTCCTCAAAATGCCTAGTTTTCTGTCCTAATTCTTGTACTAATGTTCGGGTCCAGTTTGCTTCAGTGATCTTCCTGGGAATATTGAAGATACATTGTAAACTGGCTGATATTGACACCTGAAATTTCAGTCCATTCTTTTAATTCTGAGGAATCCAAACCATTCTTTTGCACATTTGCTTTTCATTTCTTTGTGAAAGGAAACAGACAAAACCACAATTGTACTATTGGCCTCTAGTGTTATGTTCAATTCATTTTGTGTGCAAAGGTCACCTTGATATTTGTATTGAATGAGGTTGTTGATTCTGAACAACAGAAACATTTCTCTTAAGTCAGTGGTTTTATTGTGCATTAATTATATTACCACTTTCAATCAACCAACTGCTTTTGATTTTACATGTGAGTAGGCTGAAATATAATTTAATTATTGATTACAGGATAATAATTTACATTTAAAATTTAAGCACCATTTAGGCTAATTGTTAACTGTTTTTTCCCTTTTCCAAATGGCACTCCCCTACTCTCCAAAGTGGATAAATTCAAACAAACTTCGGGGCTGAATTGATTTGATATTTTCAGTCCAGAGTGTTCCTGTTCCCAATTACTCTCTGAGTGAAAGAAACTTCTCCTCATCTCCCTTTTGTCGATGATTTTAAATCTCTGACCTCTGGTTATTGACCCACTCAGAAGGGGGAATTGCTTTTCTCTCTCTCCTCTATCAAAACCTGCCATTATCTTGAAAACCTCTTTTGTGTCACCTCTTAACCTTCTCTGTTCCAGCCCTAACCTCTCCTCACAACTGAAGTTCCTCATCCTTGGTAACTTCGTGGTGAACCTCCTCTGTTCTCTTTCTAAGGCCTTTACATCTGCCCTGAAGTGTGGTGACCAGAATTGTTCACAATATTCCAATTGAGGTCTAACCAGTGATTTATGAACTTCTAGAAAGATCTCTTTTATATTCCATTATATTCTATATGTCTCTATTTATACACTAAATAACCTATATGCTTTTTTAGCCAGATTATCAACTTTTCCTGCCACATTTAAGAATTTGTGTATACAGACATCTCCCTACTCAGCTACACTTTTCAAGTTGTGCCATTTATAGGATACTGTCATTCCATACTAGGTCTCCTGAAGTGCAACACTTCACACCGATTCACACTGAACTTCATCAGTTATGCTTCCGCCCACTTCACTACCCTGTCATCCTGAAGTCTAGAACTCTCCTTATCCCTGTACATTACATTGACGAGTTTTGTATCACTTTATAACTTTATAAACTTTATAAAGCTGCTCCCAACACCTCAGTCAAGGTATTTTTTAAAAATTGAAAAGACTAATAGACCCAAAACTGACCCCTGGGGAACACCACTGCAAACCACCTCCTAGGTTGAAAAACATCCATTGACTCACTGAGGCAATTCTATATTCATATCTCTGCTTTCCCCTCTGGATCACTGGGAATTCAAATCCCTTTGTAAAAGTTATCGGTCTCTACAGGAATCGTAACAAGGGTGACTGCCTTCGGTGCCGCTACAGATCCAAAATTTACCCCTCAACCTTTTCCATTTAAAGGTGTTTTCATTTCATTCTTCATTTTAAGTTTTTTTCTAATTTTTTTGCAATTACCTATTTATTTCAAATGTCCTTTTCATCTACCATTCATGCTTTTACCCCTTTTGTTACCTAGACACCCATTCTTTTTATATCAGCACAATTTTACTGTTTCCATTATCTGTTTTCCTTTCCCATTATGTGAGGTCTGAGCAGTTCCATAAAAGGCTCATTTTACAGAGCAGAATGCAGGGAACTGGTGTAAAACAGCAGGCAATGCACTGTGGGGGTGGGGGGGTTGCAGAGGTTCTTTGACTCTGATTATCTTGTTCTTAGAGCTCACACGGGAGCCGTGTATCACTTTGACATGGCTTAATGACAGCACACTATCTGTTGTAATGAGATGACAATGTCAGAATGCTTCTGAAGGGGGAGGATATAGGGGAGACTGAAGCTAACTTCCGTCCTTCTGATGGTAAGCGATCTGGATGGATTATTTGGTGGCACTTAACCAAGCTGTCCTGACTGTCATTTTAATCGCCTTGGGGGACCTCTTCAGTCTTTAGTGTCTGGCTGAGGACACTGACAGGCTCTTTATATACAAACTGCCAGCTGGCCAAAAGTAATATGCAAATGAGCATCAAGTGTGATTGATGGATTTCACTACTGTACCATTTAGAGGACAATTCACGTTAAGTCCTTATCCCCTTACTACAACAGCTCATCAATTACAGTATTCATCACTTTTTCTACAAACAGGTGTAACAATTCACAATTCTAGCCACAGTAATTACATTTTTAAATTTTTTTGTATTTAACATAAAGGGCATTGTAATTGTTTGCAATATTAAAAGAAAGTGCTGGAAATACACAGCATGTCAGTATCTGAGAGAAGTTAGGTTAATGTGTAGGATGCAACCATTCATCAGAACTGATTACTTTGATTCCATTACAGGACTTCCACCAGTCAGAGCTGTTTTCAGCAGTTGCTGGAAAATAAATGAAGAAACAAAATTCAGCCTGCACATTTGAGTTTCAACAATACAAAAGTTCTATGGATGCCGGATATCTGAAATATAAAACAGAAAATGCTGGAAATACTCAGCAGATCTGGCAGCATCTGTGGAGAGGGAAACAGAGTTAATGTTACAGGTTGATGACCTTTCATCAGAACCCAAGCTTCAGTTTGGACCACTGGGGGATATGACCTTACTAATGTCAGGAAAATATAATAATTTTCATGTTATTGGAATTTATTGTGAAGTAGGAATATTGTGTGTGTCTGTCTGTGGTTGTGTGTGTGTGTGTGTGTATGTGTGTGTGACTTAATTGAATTAAGGCAGCTGGTCTGAAGGCTTTGATGTATCAGAAGATAAGCTATGTTTGAAATGTTAGATAGGTAAACATAGTTGAAGTTTTAGAATGTGAGGTGTAAAGGGAACATTTGCATTTTAAAGATAAACTAGAGTAATTTGAATTTTAGAGAGAGGGTAAAATGTTACACTTAGCCAGAAGAAGCCAAATAGTGTGCTTATCTTTCCCAAAGCTTACTGCTAAAATTGGTACTATGAAAGATTTTTATTATTAGCAAAGTAGAGTTGAAAAGACATATTGGGACAATAGGTTTACATTAAAAAGGGAGAAATCCGTTTCAAAGAGATGAGTTTATGCGTAAGGAAAAGGAATTCTAAGATCTAACAAGTATAAAAAGCCTCCAGCCTCTCAGCCTCAAGTTGCTGTCTACACGATCTGAAGTGAAGAAAACGCACTTTGAATTCAACTGTTCAGGGTATTATGTTACTTTGCCTGGGTCTTTTAAATTCTATGGGCGGAATTTTCCCAGATTTGCTCTAAGTGCGGTAGAGGCGGGCAAAATGGCATCCTACTGGCTGACTCTGATAGCAAGTTTTCGTGTCATATTGTCCCAAACCCACCTCATTATTTATGCATTCCCGGGAAACATGCCATTTCCATGGTGGGTGGGCTCTCATTTGCCTTCCTTCCATCACCCCGCCATTGCATCACGCCAGCCGCCATGTTTAAAAGGCAGTCGCCAGCAAAGCGCTCCTCGCTACCAGCTCACCACCACTGCCCGGGAGACATGTCCAACAAAGGAAAAAAGACTGCGGCCTCCCGCTTCAATGAAGGGTCCCTTGAGCGACTGCTGGATGCCGTGGAGGCCAGCCGGGATGTCCTGTACCCCCGCTCTGGCTGCAACATGGGCAGCAATGTCACCAACCCAGCTTGGGAGGCGATGGCAGCAGTGGTCAGCGCAAACTCCCTTCAGAAGAGTACAGCCACCCAGTGCTGCAAGAGGATGAATGATCTCCTCCGTTCCGCCAGGGTAAGTCACTCTTTTCATCACTCTCAACTCACACACTCACAAACCCAGCACACATCCACAGGCCCTCACTCACTGCCATTCACCCTCTCACACACACCTTCATTGTTCTCATGGGACCACTCACCACCCGCACAGGTCAGGCATATCTATAACCTGGCCCGGCAGGCGTCCTGCTTGCACTTCCTCCATCTCTATCCATGCAGGACAAGGTGACACACAACAAGAGAGAGAGGCCGCAGACTGGTGGCGGAATGTCCAAAATCAAGGTCCTCACAGACTTTGAAAAAAGAGCCATCCAGCTGGTCAGCCACGTCCGGGACCAGTCCTACGCTAACAGTGAGGTCAGCACTGCTCTACCAAGTGAGGATCCAGGAGTGCAACATCCATCAGGCAATCATGCTGTGAGTGATGTGTCCTGCTTCACAGGCCACTGCCATGCAGTAATTACCTCTCCTTGCTTTCACAGGCACATCTGATAAACAGCTGACAGAGTCCATGACCCAGGGCCTCCAATCAAGCCCTGAAAAAACCTCCAAAGGGGAATCTGAAGGCACCCTCCTCGAAATCCCGTTACAACGTTCGCCCACACCCTCTGCAGCACAGAGACACACACCTCGGTGGGACCTAGCACTAGAATAGGCACGGGGTCACATACTGGTGAACACAATGCACAGTCTGATCCACAGCAGGCAGCAGCAGGGACTTCCCAGGTCCCCGGTATTCAGAGGGCTACTGGAGGCCAGGAACCTGTTGAGTCCGAGTCAGATGACGAGCCTCTGGGCTCGGTCATGTCACAGTTGCTGGAACTGCAAAGCCAAGTTAGGAAACATCAGGAAGGGGTGTCCGCTGAACTCCTCATATTGCAAGGCACGATAGAGGAGTCCGTCAACCTTTAGGCTGAGGTGATAGCGCCGGCATGCTAACATACCGTTAACACTGGTAGGCATGGAGACCTTGGTCCAGGATGTCGTTTCTGCACTGCTGTGCGGGCTTAACTCCATTGCTGATGTCATAGTTGGCCTCCAACAGGGTGTACGTGAGAGGGGTGCGGGGCAGCCCGATCTCACTCCAGGTACCCCTTCCCATCATGGAGTCAGCCAGAGGCTCTCAGGCACCCTGAGGGAGGAAGATCAGCAGGTGCATGCCCCAGGGTCATCCATCCAGGTGACTCCAGGAGTGTCTGGCCCATCTGAATCCCCTTTTCTTGTGACCTCCACAGCTCCAGCTTCACGGGCTGACAAGGGTGTCACTGCCACCCAGCAGGATCCTGAAAGCAGGCTGGGGCCCGCCAAGTCTCAACCCCCCAGAGGATACCCGCCAAATTCATCAAAGACAGGGCGTCACAGTCAGCAGGCTGCCTCCACCTCCGCTGTGGATGTCTGGGGAGCATCAAGATGAAGCTGCAGGGTTAGGACAGTTAAGGAAAAGTAGTTGCACAGCCTGAGCATACGTGTTGGTCACTTGTACATTCTCTTCACTATCGTCAATAAACTCCTAAGAATGTCTCCCTGCCTATGGCTCCTTGTTGTGATGAGTAGTGTTCTTGTCACTCAGATGTGAAACCTTTCTGCACAAGATAAAAGGCAGGTGTCTCAGTCCAGAACCTTTTCCCTGTGCTCTGTGCAGCCTTCAGCCCACAGTGATGGTCCAGCCTCACACTCCCTGGAAACATTACTGTTGCCTGTGCCTCGGTGGTGCTGGTCGTTGCTGCCAAAATGTAGTGGACAGGCGCCACAGAGTTCTCTCATTCTCTCGGTATGCTCTCAGCACCTTCAAGGTGGGGCTGGACCCCATCACACCAGCGTCTGCAACCAGTGACGCTGTGCACCAGCTCCTGAAGGGCTGAGGTGGTGAAGGTGAACACAGTATTGGATGCGTCTAAAGTTTCATGGCTGTGTCTCTATGAGATGGCCCTGATTATGGAGCGCAAGCGAGCTGCCCTCGGCCAGACAGGAATCAGACATTCTCAGAGGCCAGGTAAAGATCTTGTGGTGTGTCCGCACTGCATGTCATCATCATCCTCCTGCAATCGAGGGACTATTAGGGCCTCCACTGCGTCTCCATGACAGGAGCATTCTCACAGAGGGTATTGGCGCTGCCATAAGCCAGGCTGGAGTCAAACGTCCACAACTGTGATGTGAGGATCTACGGGGACACCTCACTGCATGTCGTCATCATCCTCCACAAATCTGGCAGCTATGAGGGCCTTTTGAGCTCGCCTGCCTCATCTAGCCAGTGCGAGAGCCACATCCCCGTCATCGTCACCACCGAGGACCTCCTCACCTTCATCCCTGCTGCTATGCTCCTCATCTGAGGAGACCTTCAGCTCCCCCATCTCCTCCTCAGCCAGCTTGTCTCCCCATTGGAGCGCCAAGTTGTAAAGGGTCCGGCAGATGACGACGATGCGTGACACCCTCTGGGGACTATATTGCAGGGCTTCACCAGACCAGTCCAGGCACTGGAGCCCTTGTCCCCGAGGAGCCACCCCTGCAGCTTCTGTGAACCCTGGAAGACTGCAGGGATCTGTAAGCAACTCAGGATGTAGGTGTCATGCACACTTCCTGGAAGCCATGCGCACATCTGCAGGGTGCGTTTCTGGTGGTTGCATACCAGCTGCATGTTCAGTGAGTGGAAGCCCTTGCAGTTGATGTAGTCCACTGAGTGTAGTGATGGATACCTGAGCGCCACATGGGTGCAGTCGATCGCATCCTGTACCTGTGGGAATCCTGAGTTTTGGACGAATCCAAAGGCCCAGTCCCAGGTGAAATGCACAAAGTTGTGTGCCCTCGGGAAGATGGCATCCGTAACCTCATGGATGCATTTGTGGGTGGCGGATTGTGAAATCCCACAGAGATCACCCTGTGGAGCCCTGAAAGGAGCCACTGGCATAGAAATTTAGCGCCGCGGTCACTTTCAAAGCCACTGGCAGTGGATGCTTTCCATGTCCCCTTGACGCCAAGTCCTGCAGTAAGTGGCAGATGTGAGCCACCAGGTCCCTAGACATGCGCAGTCATCGGCAACACTGGTTTCTCAGTCATCTCCAGGAATGGCAGGCGGCATCTATAGACCCTGGGTGTTGCTTGGCGCCGGCCAGCCACGGCTCGCTGTCGCTCCAGGGCAGCAGGTGCAGGTGCCCCAGCAGCCCCTTCTTCCTGAGGTTGCTGTTCCTGTCTTTGCGCAGCCAGGAGCCTCAGTAGCTCTCTCCTCCATCTTTTTCACTCTCTGTAGGCCATCAGGCATACAACTAGGTGACCAGGATCCATGATCCTGATGTGGTCCTCCTGCAGCATGAAAAAGACAGATGTGGTTAGCATGGGTGTATTTAGCATTCTTTCCTGACCCTGTGTGACCGCCCCTTAACGCTTCCCGGGAAGTGCTGGCCACCCCTTGGATGGCCAGAGATGAGTGCGCTACATGGCTGCCCTGTCAGCCTGCGACATGGGGGACACTGGTCCAAACCGGGATGCTGGGATTGCAAGGGGTTGTGAGCGCCTCCAGCAGTGACTGCTCCTTGGCCAGCGAGGAAATTGTACAACTTGTGCAGTCCAACTGCTGAGCGGTCCAGTAAAGTGGTCACAGACTCACAGTCTGTGCCAGGGTGGTGGGGGGTAAGGTCTGGAGGGTTTGGTGGCACATTGGTGCCTCCGCGTTGCTTGTATGGGCAGGCAGGCTAGGAGCCCGACCCCAGTCATATCACTGTAGCTGCACCTGAACTGTCTCAGTTGCAGAGGGATGGTCAGTTTATACAGGTGTCCCTACTGCACAGCCATTTCCCTCGCCTACCCTGCCCCCCACCTCGATTGCTTGTGCATGGGATCCAACGCCAGGGCAGCAGTTGCCGCTGGACACCCCTACCCTGAATACAGTCACCTCCGGGGCCAGGCAGCAGTTGCCCCCAGATACCAACCCCCCTCTCCCCATTTACTACTTCATCCTGGCCCCCTGGTGCCCCTGAAGCCTGCAGTGAGCACACCCCTGGTGAGCTGTGGAAAACTATGCCGTTCACTCACTTCAGTTCCCACAAAGTGAAGGCTGCCAAGTGCACATTGCCTGTGCGCCGTTGTGAAGCACGTCAACGTGCTTTCCTGCGGAAGTAGACGGACGATCCAGCGGGGGTCCACAGCCTGGCGGGGTGGCCTTTTAATGAGATACTGACGTATTACAATGAGCTCCCTGCCGACCATTGCAAGAAACGCGAGCCGCCATTGGCAGGCTGAGCGGACGATTGTGACCTGCCTTCCCGCCGTTTTGAACCAGATTGCGCCACATTGTCCACATCCACCACCTATCACGTTCGCTGCCAGTGGGCAGGGAAAATTCCACCCTATGTGTTTTACTGTTGCCTTAATGGAGCTGTAACTGGGAGTTAGATTAACTAGGGGAGCAAGGAGTTATCATCGTAGTAATTTGTAAACCTATGTATATGCTTAAAATCAGTTTTTTTATTAGAAGGGTTTAAGTTAGTTTTGTAAGAAACCTATAAGACTCAGTGGTCTTATTACTACTTAATTCAATGCACTCATTTTGAAATAAATACAAATTGTAAAATAGTTCTGGCAGTTGTTTCAAGTTTCCCCCAGGGATTTGAACAGCTCAGCATTTACCATCCGCTGTGCCATAACACCAAAGTCTGATATAGCATCAGATAGTTCTAGAAATTCAGTTCTACAGCATGTTTGATGCAACTGAAATGTGGAAAGTGTATTTAAAAGTCGTAACACTTTTACAATGGTACATGGATGTTTTTCCAAGAGGGCTTACCCCTGACAGCTTTGTAATGCAATGGGAATTCCTGATAAGGTACTTCGGTTGTGGGATAAGTAATTCCATGATGTATGAGAGACAGGATCACATCAAGAACTGAGCATTATAACATAATCATGTAGGAAAAGGCTTGTTCAATGATGCCTGCAGAACCAAGAAGTATTCTCAAAATATTTTGAACTGAAGATGAAGATTTACTATTGGAATAAAAGCTGATTCAGTCAACAGTGCAAGGCAACTGGGATTTCAAATTGTAGAGAAATACTTCATGGCTTGGAACTTCATTGACCAATTGACAATAGCTGACAAATAATTTAATTACTATTAACAATTACATACAGCTTCCACTGTTACACAATTATGTGCAACTCCTGTGTGACAAAAATATGAACCATATGGGAAAAACACAGATGCGCTGTCCTGAATAGTTATCAAGTGGAGTTCAAGAAAAGAACATTTAATATAAAGATTAATAAATAATTTGGAGTTGGTGTGCCTTCCCATAAAAAGCTAAGATAGACATAAGTCATTATAATTAATAATTGAACATCCAGGGTCATTTTGCTTTTCACAAAGTGACTTTGAGCTGGATACTATTAAATATGAGCCATGGCAACAGTCTGTTTGCTTTGTGTTTTCAGACGTAAATGCATTTTATCACATTTGTCACCTTCTTCACTCCAAGAAGGGAACAAAATGTAATGTTAATGTTCTCAAACTTTTTTTCTGGTATACTGGTGACTGTATCAATGCCGCTTCCTGCTCTCAACTGGAACTGGGAAACTTAATTAATTTTGCTTCCAATTTCCACCCCTCTCTCGCTTTCACACGACCTATCTCGGTCACTTCCCTTCTCTTCCTCGACTTCTCTGTCTCCATTCCTGGAGATAGCCATCTACTAATATTCATTATAAGCCCACCGATTTTCACAGTTACCTCGAATACACTTCCTCACATCCTACCTCTTTCAAGGGTTCCATTCCATTCTCTCAGTTTCTGTATCTCTGTCACATCTGTTCCGATGATGCTACCTTCCACACGGCCCTTCTGCTATGTCATCCTTTTCCATTAACTGAGGATTCTAGTCTCCCCCACCCAAACCCCAACAGTGGCTGAAGGGCCCTAAACCCTGTTTGACCCATTTCCCACACTTTTGCTCTCACCCCTTCCCCTTCCTCCCAGAAATGCAACAGGGTTCCCTTAGTCCTCACTTTTCACCCAGCGGCCCCCAAATTCAAAGGATCGTCCTCTGCCATTTTTTCAAACATATTGTTCCCTTCCCTTCCCTGGCAGAATTTTGAAGGGACTGTTCCCTCCACGACACGCTGGAATCATCTCCAACACTTCATCCCTTTCCCACAGCAACTTCCCATGCAATCATAGGAGGTGTATCACCTGCCCCTTTACCTCCTCTCCATACAAGGCCTCAAACACTCCTTACAGGTGAAGCAATGATTTACTTGTACTTCTTTCAATTTAGCCTACTGTATTCACTGCTCACAATGTGGTCTGCTCTACAGTGGGGAGACCAAACGCAGGTTGGGTGACCTCTTTGTGGACCACATCCAAGTTTCTGATTGCTTGCTGTTTTAATTCACCACCATGCCCTGATTTCTATTCTCAGCCTGCTGCAATGTCCCAGTGAAGTTCCACACAAGCTTGAGGAACAGCACCTCATCTTCTGATTAGGCAGTTTACAGCCTTCAACATTGAATGTCAGATCATAAATCTGTTTCCTCCATTTTGATTCTTTTTTTTTGCCATCTGTCAGTCTGAATCTTGTTCTTCATCTGTTTGATTTCTGCCATTCACACTCACTCTGGACAAATGCTTTGTTGCTTTCTCCTTCTTCATCTTTTTCTGTTTCTTCTTCTTCATGTGTGCTCTGTTTAAAGGCAGGTCTTTAGCTCATTGTCTGCTAAGGCTTCATCCTTGGCATTTTTTGCCAGTGGCCTGCATCTAAAGTTTTTAGAGGAAGTGACTGCAGAGAAAGTGGAGGCATTGGTCGAAATATTCCAGAACTCACTGGATTCCAGAAGGGTCCAAGGGGATTGGAAAGCTGCTAATGTGACGCTCCTGTTCAAGAAGGGAGGGAGACAAAAAGCAGGAAACTATGGGCCAGTCAGCCTAACATCTGTCACTGGGAAAATGCTAGAGTCCATTATTAAGGAAGAAATAGCAGGACATTTAGAAAAGCTTAACACAATCAAACAGAGTCAACATAGTTTTGTGAAAGAGAAATCATGTTTGACAAGTTTGCTAGAGCCCTTTGGATATAAAAGCAGAGTTGATAAAGGGGAACCGGTAGATGTAGTGTATTTGGATTTCCAGAAGGCATTCCATAAAGTGCCACATAAAAAGATAGCAGATCATGGTATTGGGGGTAATGCATTAGCATGGATTGAGGATTGGTTAACACACAGAAGACAGAGAGTCGTGATTAATGGATCTTTTTCAGGTTGGAAAGACGTAACTAATGGAGTGCCACAAGGATCAGTCTTAGGGCCTCAATTATTTACTATCTATATTTATGATTTAGAGGAGGGGGCAGAGTGTAATGTATCCAGATTTGCTGACGATTCAAAAATAGGTGGGAGGGCACGTTGTGATGAGGGCATAAGGAATCTGCAAGGGGGTATAGATAGCTTGAGTGAGTGGGCAAAAACTTGGCAGATGGAGTTTAATGTAGGTAAGTGTGAAGTCATGCACTTTGATCGGAAGAATCAAAAGGCAGACTATTATTTAAAAGGATAGAGACTCCAAAAAAGTGCAGCACAGAGGGATCTGGGTGTTCTTGTGCATGAAACACAAAAGGTTAGCATGCAGGAACAGCAAGTAATTAAGGAAGCAAATGGAATTTTGGCCTGTATTGCTAGGGAGTTGGAGTTTAAAAATAGGGAAGTCTTGTTACAACTGTACAGGGTGTTAGTGAGGCCGCACCTGGATTACTGTGTACAGCTTTGGTCCCCGTATTTAAGAAAGGATATACTGCCATTGGAGGCAGTTCAAATAAGATTCACTAGGCTGATTCCTGGGCTGAAGGGGTTGACTTATCACGAGCAGCTAAACAGGTTAGGCCTTTATTCATTAGAGTTTAGAAGACTGAGGAATGATCTTATTGAAACATACAAGATTCTGAGGAGGCTTGACAGTGTAGATGTTGAAAAGATGTTTCTACTAGTGGGGGAATCTCAAATTAAGGGACATAGTTACAGAATAAGGAGGCACTCATTTAAAACAGATGTGAAGGAATTTATTTTCTCAGAGGGTAGTGAATGTCTGGAGAGTTGTGGAGGCTAGATCACTGAATGTATTTAAAATGGAGGTAGATAGATTTTTGAAATATCAGGGAGTTGAGGTCTATGAGGAGCTGGCATGAAAGAGGAGTTAAGGCCTGGGGCAGATCAGCCATGATGTTATTGAATGGCGGGGCAGGCTTCAGGGGCTGAACGGCCTATTCCTGCTCCTATTTCTTATGTTCTTATGGTGGTTTGCAATTGACTTCCACTCTCAGAGACAGGGTCAGGAGGCAGGTCCCAAGTCTACCTCAGCTGGAATGAGAGTTAAACCCATGCTGTTGGTGTTATTCTGAACCACATGCTAGTCACCTAGCCAAATGAACTAACTAGCCCCCTTTATTTGTCTTTACTACAAATATTGTTACTCCTTTTGCCTTTCATTCCATTCCATTTTTATCATTTAATCTCTCCTACCCTCTACCCAATCCCAGACCTTCCCTTTTGTTCTTCCTCCCCCTCCTCCTTTTCAACAGCATAAAATCCGCCACATTTATACCTCCTTTGCGTTCTGAAGAAGTCACATTCGACTTGAAATATTAACTCTGTTTCTCTCTCCACAAAAGGCTGTCAGACATGCTGACCATTTTCAGCATTGTTCTTATTTCAGATTTTCGGCAGCTGCAGTATTTTGCTTTTATTTTAATGTTAATGTAGAGCCTGAGGCAATGGTGTTCAAAGTTTTATTACTATTTGATTCTGTTCTTCTCCATAATACTCTATAGAGAGGTACAGAGCTTCAGACCCATAAATACAATTATTTCTGTTCATAAAACTCTCTGGGACAGTTCAAAATATCTTATTGCCTTGTCTTTTCCACAGCATTATCCTCCTATAATAGGGAGAAATGGATTCTGAATCTTTGTAATGCTATGTGAAACTATTTCTTTTTACCATCACTACAAATCTCTGCACCTCTACACAGAAGTAGGTCAGCAATGTTGTAATTGAGGGCATTAATGCTATTCTCATAACTGCTAGGCAAAGGGGGAGAAAATTTAGACAGGGTCAGTACCCAGGAACCCCCTACTGGTAGTGTCGGTAGACACAAAATTCAGGCAGCCCATGAGTTAGCTATGGCTCAGTGGTAGCATTCTTACTTCCGGGTCAGAGAGTGGTGCGTTCCATTCCCATTCCAGCATTTCCAACATTGCGACAATGAAGACACATCAAAAGTCCTTAATTAGCTGTAAAGTGCTTTGGAATGTCCTGAGGTTGTGATCCGTAAATGCAAGTCTTTTTGGCAGGATCAACTCTGCTCTGCCCGTCAACCCCCACACTCTGGCCTCACATATAATCAGTTGCCACCTGGATGAGATATTGAAGGGCTGCTGATGCCTGTGGAATTGCACAACTTCAGCATTAGAAGGGGAAAAAATAATTTCCCTTTGATGTATTTGTAATGTTGCACAGAATGCACTTTGCAACTTGGAATGGAATAAACAAATTTCATTTTATGGCACTTCAATTACTGGAATTTGCATAGGTGAGACCATATTCAAGAACTCCGCCTACTTCAGTGGCTCTGAGGTAAATTGCATTAATCTAGGAAGGTCCCAGGTATAAGGCCTGATTTAAACAAATGCTTGTTGGGTGGCAGGAATGATTGAAAATGGCCTCAACAATCTTCAGTCATCAAGGGGAGAATAATTTACCATTGCTATTCAGTGACTGACACCCAACATAGGGTTGCCAATTCTGGATGGACAGATTGCTAGAGGTTTAATCACATTACCGTCTGTCTCCAACTGCCAACAGTCAAATAGCCTTAGCACTGCTCTATCTCCAAGATATTAATGGCTAATAAATTAAAATGTTCAAAGAAAATAGGAAAAAGAACAATTATTTTAATGCTCGATGATTTTTGTCCTGGTTTCCCTGCTGCAGTGTCTAGGGAATTATTTTTAGTTTCCATTGCTGCAAGGACAATCCTGGAGGGTTGGCAAACCCTACACTCCTGCAAAATGTGGTCAGGCCTCTTGTAGTCACGTATAATTGATAACTATCCTTCAGTGTAAAAAGCTTCTCATCGGGGCTGGTTTTCCTATCATGGCGATTCCTGGAATCCAGCAAATGTGTAGTGACCTCTGGGTCATCATCTCCTAAATGCATGATGTGGATGAGTTACTTTGCTCCAACTATTTATACAAAGCTGTTGAATAATGATAATTTCCATCTCTGGAATACTTATCAGTCACTTTATGTATCATTTACAAGATTCTGGAAATTCCTGCAGCCCGTAACATTTGTTAAAGTGGAAACGTGCAACAACAGCCAGCATTGCTGGGAGTGTGGTGTTGTGCTTGCTTATGCCTATTGCAAAATTGGTGTTGCAAGCCTATTTTGGCTGAGTGCCAACACGGTAGATGTGGTAGATTTAACAGATCAGGCACTCAGTAGTAAAGTGCCACATATTGAAGTGCTAACTGATTGGCTCCTTCCTTATGATAAAAGCAAAATACTGCGGGTGCTGGAAATCTGAAACAAAAACAGAAAATGCTGGAAAAACTCAGCAGGTCTAACAGCATCTGTGGAGAGAAAAAACACAGTTAACATTTCGAATCTGTATGGCTCTTCTTCAGAGCTAAAGAGAAGTAAAGATGTAATGAAATTTATACTGTTTAAGGGGGGTGGAGCAGGTGAAGCTGTATGGAAGGCCAGTGGTAGGTGGAGGCAAAGCAGAGATTGCCAGAGATGTCATGGATAAAAGGGACAAAGGGTTTGTTAATGATTGTGGCACTGGCTAGAGGAGGTGCTGATGGTGGCCCCCCTTTTTTCAATATTCATTTTTATTATTTTTTTATCCACTTATTTTTATTTTTATTTATTTTAATTTTTATTCATTGTTTTATGCCCATCTTGTATCCTATTTTCAATATTTTTCCCCACCACTGTCCCCTCTTCCCACCCCACCCCCACAAGGGCCATCTGTCACTTGTTCATGTTATTCTTTCCAAAGTGCTTACCCTTGTCCTGCTATTATCATATTCTGCTTTCTGACCTTAATGCCACCATCAGCACCTCCTCTAGCCAGGACCACTATCATTAACATCCCTTTGTCCTTTTATCCATGACATCTCTGGCAATCTCTCCTTTGCCTCCACCTATCACTGTCCTTCTATCAAGCTTCTCCACCCACCACCCCCCCCCACCCCCCCGCCCCCTGTTAGACAGTATAAATTTCATCACATCTTAACTTCTCTTTACATCTGAAGAAGAGTCATACGAACTCGAAATGTTAACTGTTTTCCACAGATGCTGTTAGACCTGTTGAGTGTTTTCAGGTTTTGGCTCCCTCCTTATATTGAGGTAGCTTGTAACGAATGCAGCAAGCTCTGTCTTTCATGCATCAATATAATTGGCCAAGATTTTGCTCTCGTCGGGTGGAATCGGCGGGGGCGAGCGGGAGCGGTTGGGAAGCTGACCGCCGCCTGTGATCGGGCCGCGACTGCCATTTCACGCTGGCTGGCCAATTAATGCCCACCCAGCATGAAACGCGCACTGCAACTCTGCCTGTGTGGGGGCAGGAGGAGGGCAAGCGGGCAGCTTCGTGCATGCGCGCAGATGCCCACTGCAAAAGCTCCCTGAGGCACAGAGCTGCCTCAGAGGGATGAAGAATTCTGAGAAACAAAAATGAAGAATTTTTAAATGTTATAAAACATGTCCCCTAATGGACTCTGTCATATGAGCAGGGACGTGTTATGAATGAAATTTAAACATTTTTATTTAATTTTTATTTGCTGTTGGAAACCTCATCCCACCCGTGAGTGGGTTGTCAGAGTGATGCGGCGGTCGGTGATGAGAAGGTAGTTGGAGGGTTGGGGATTACTGGGGGTTGGTGAGAGTATTCAGGGGCTTGGGAGGGTAGTCGTTGCGGGGGAGCGGTAGTTAGGAAGTTGCGGGGTTGGGAGGGATCTGGAGGTAGTCAGGGAATAGGAGGGTGGTCAAGGGGGTGGGGGTGGTTGGGGGGCTGAGGCGGTCAGTGGTGGAGGTTAGTCACTGGGTGAGGGGCTGGGGAGGTAGTCAGGGGATTGGGGGTAGTCAGGGGGTCAGGAGGGTAGTCGGTTGGGGCGGTGAGTGGGTAGTTGGTGGGTCGAGAAGATAATCGGGGGATGGAGAGGGTAGTTGGAGTTTCAGGAGGGTTGTAAGGGGGTGGGAAAATAGTTGGGGGAGTGGGGGTTAGTCCTGGGAGTGGTGGGTGGTTGTGGGGTCCTAGGGGTGTCAGTAGTATAGGTACCCAGGAGTTACAAGAGGTTTTGATCCTTCTAACCTTTCCTGGGTAACTATTCTGCTAAGAAAGTCAGAACCATCTGAAGTCTCTGATTTAAATCGGAATGTGAGATGGTTCCGGGCACAGGGTAATTGCCCATCGGAAGTTTGAACTTCCTGGACAATTGCCATGCGGTCCTCGCGTGGCGACTTCTAGGCGTCCCCCAGCGCATTTTCAGGGTACCTCCCAGGTACAACCCCCTGGGGAATGAAAGTGCTGGGCCAATGGGTTTTCATTTTAAAAGCAAGCAACTGCAAATTTCTCCCTCCACATTTCAAGTTTTTGCTCATTTTGAAGTAGTTGAGCTTCAGTGGTACACCTCACCTGCCACCTGAGGTCAAGGACTTTTCCTGCTTTTACTCTTTCACTTCTACCAAATATGATGAGCACAAGCTTAGTGTTTGACACCCAATCCTAGTACCTTGAGTAACTGGGCAATCTTCACAAGTGACCCTTTGAAATAAGTGTCAGCAGGATATTTGACCTTAGCTCACAGAGTCTTAATTCCTTCCTTATTTGACGTTAACAAATCCACATTCCAGTACGGGTCACTAAATGTGGAGCAGAAACAAGTACTTTGGCTGATTTTTACTTCCATAACACAGGAATACAAGCTAATTTTAGCACTGCTCCTGCTGTCTATTTGGTGATGAGTTAATTCAACACTGACTAAGAACCAATCATGGCACTGAGCATAAGACATAGGAGCAGAAGTAGGCCATAAGGCCCATCGAGTCTACTCTGCTATTCAGTGAGATCATGGCTGATCT
This sequence comes from Cetorhinus maximus, assembly GCF_964194155.1. Taxonomy (NCBI): domain Eukaryota; kingdom Metazoa; phylum Chordata; class Chondrichthyes; order Lamniformes; family Cetorhinidae; genus Cetorhinus; species Cetorhinus maximus. The sequence goes on from NC_135880.1 coordinate 182,133,038, forward strand.
GATAATCCTCAACTCCACTTTCCTGCCTTTTCCCCATAACCCTTGATTCCCTTGCTGATTAAAAATCTGCCTATCTCAGCCTTCAATATACTTAATGACCCAGCCTCGACAGCCCTCTGCAGTAAAGAATTCCACAGATTCACTACCCTCTGAGAGAAGAAATTTTTCCTCATCTCTGATTTAAATGGGCAACCCCTTACTCTGAGATTATGCCCTCTGGTCCTAGATTCTCCCACAAGGGAAAACAACCTCTCAGCATCTACCCTGTCAAGCCCCCTAAGGATCTTATATGTTTCAATAAGGTCGCCTCTCATTCTTCTAAACTCCAATGAGTACAGGCCTAACCTACTCTACCTCTCCTCATAAGAAAATCCATACCCAGGATCAACCTAGTGAACCTTCTCTGGACTACCTCCAATGCCAGTAGATCTTTCCTTTGATAAGGGGATCAAAACTGTTCACAGTATTCTAGGTGTGGTCTAACTAGTGTCTTCTTTAGTTTTAGCAAGACTTCCCTATTTTTATGCTCCATTCCATTTGAAATAAAGGCCAACATCCATTTGCCTTCCCTACTACCTGCTGAACTCGTATGCTAACTTTTTGTGATTCATGCACAAGAACCCCAAATCCCTCTATGCTGCAGCTTTCTGCAGTCTTTCTCCATTTAAATAATATTCAGCTCCTCTATCCTTCCTGTCAAAGTGCATTGCCTCACGTTTTCCCACATTATATTATATCTGCCAAGTTTTTGCCCACTCACTTTGCCCACTCAAAAGGGGAGGCGATGGTGTAATGGCATTGTCACTGGACTAGTAATTCAGAGACCAAGGGTAATGCTCTGGGGACCTGGGTTCAAATCCTGCCACAGCAGACAGTGGAATTGAAATTCAATAAAAAAAAAATCTGGAATTAAAAGTTTAATGATGACCATGAAACTATTGTTGATTGTTGTAAAAATGTCCATTAGGGAAAGATATCTGGTGTCCTTACCTGCTCTGGCCTACATGTGACTCCAGACACACAGCAATTTGGTTGACTCTTAAAATGCCCTCTGAACAAGGGCAATTAGGGATGGGCAATAAATGCTGGCCTAGCCAGAGATGCCCATGTCCCATGACTGAATTAAAAAAAAACGTAACCTGCCTATATTCCTATGTAGACTCTTTGTGTCATCCTCACCTCTTGCTTTCCCACCCATTATTTGTTATCTGCAAACTTGGCTTTTACATTCACTTCGCTCATCCAAGTCATAATATATATTGGCCAGAATTTTCCGTTTGTCGGTCGGGTGGGCCCGACCGACTTGGTGGGGGGTGGGCAGCCGATTGCCGCTGGAGAAACGGGTCGCACTGCCATTTTCCGCGGGCGGGCCAATTAAGGCCTGCCCCGCGGGTAAGCGACTCCTGTGGAGAACAGGAAAATAGTCGCAGAGGCAGGCGGCCTCAGACTGCCGGTTCCATTGGGGAACCGGCAGCCTCTATAAAGAGTGGCCAGGCAGCCTGCTTGAGGCAGTGCACCATGGCCATTCGTGGAGAGAGGGAGGGAGGTCCGAGTGGACAGCAGCATGAGCAGGAGGAGGGGGGCAAGCTGCAGGAGAGGCCAGCTGGGGCCACTGTGCCCCCCGATTTTCAGATGCATGCCTTGCTGTCCTCCTGCAAGAGGTGGCCATCCGTCAGCACCTTCTGTATCCTGTGGATGGGAGGAGGGCCCCCCATGTCACCAGCCAGGTGTGGGAGGAGGTGGGTGACGCTGTAAGCGCCCATGATGACGTGCAGCGCACTGGCACCCAGTGCAGGAAAAGATTCAATGATTTGCTGCTCTCTGGACGGGTGAGTACCATGTCTGTCTTGGCCATTTGACCCAGAAGGCAGCCTTAACCTTTGAGCCCCCCCACCATGTCTTGCTGTTGTTACTGCATAGGCATCTGTCGCACGCTGGGTGGGCAAATGGGTGTTGACCATGCTTACATCAGCCTTAGTGGTTGAGGTGAAGAAGGGTTCTCCCCGCAGCATATGTTGGTGTTTGTGGCATTTGAGTAGTCTGGGGGCAACCTGCAGGGAAGGCCACACGACACATACTCAGAACTCCAACACATGTCATATTGATGGTAATGAGATGGTGCAAGGGGTGCCTCAAGGTGTTTTGGGCAAGTGCCATTTGTTGGCATCGGCGCCGCACCTAGTTGCGCCTCCTTGCCATGAGCGCTAAGACCCGTGTGTTATTCAAAGTGATGGACGCCGAATGTGTCCAAGGTGGCCTTTGGGGGAGGGGGTTGGGACCAGCCGTACTATCTTCTGGGGACTGATCACCAGTAGTGTGGACAGGAGCCGCTGGAGGCCTCAGATGGGCCACTGTGGTTGGGGTGCGGCATGCGCATGCAGACTACATAAGCAAGCAGCCCCAATAAATCCTCTTCTCTGTTTTGCAGGCAAAAACTCACCACAATGCCCGGGAGTGCCAGAGGACTGGAGGTGGGCGTGTCCTCCTGCAGCGCCTCACGCCTTTTGAAGAGCAGGCCATGGAGCTGGGCAGGAGTCAGGGCAGCCGGGGACGGCGAGGCTGGGGTCCAGCGGCCAGGTATTTGAGGTCCACAGTCCCATCCACTCTGTCTGCCCACCATCCAAACCACTGATGGTTGCTGCAATTGTTAATGCTGAAACACTGCTCATTCACAGACTGAGACATTCTGACGTGTGTGTCATTCAGAAGGGACCCTTGACCCCTTGAGGAATCGCGTCTCCACCACCTTCCAAAGTCACCTTATCCCATTTGTGATCATTATCACCATGGTCTAACATGCCATCGGATTGCTGCTGCACAGCCAAAGACTTATTTCATCAGAGGGGTTTTGGGACCTCCAGCACCCTTTCAGCCAGTGCGCCCCATATTACTTTGTCCAAAAGGTTCTCAGCACCTTAGCTGTGAACCTCATGGCACTCAACTAAGATGAATGCCACCATGTTACTCATCCCTGCGCCAAAGGGAAATGTTGCCTTCTGCCCACCCAATCTATGCCCCTCCTTACGGAATGAAGGCCAATAATGTGGCCTCTCAATCTCCTGTGATCGACAGCAAATGTCGCTACTATTTGCAATGTTTCCTCAGCCCTGCAACTATCCAGGCCACAATGCATCCAGGTCAGGTACCTCTGCACCCTCCCCACTCCTATGGTTCATAACATGCCATGTGGCATTCCTGAGGCCATCTGACCAGCCTGTCTGCATATGCGTTTAATGATTGGGGCTCATCTTGACTCTTTCCCACCTCACCAATGTTCTTCTCCTTAGGGTCTTGAAGGATGAGCGGCTTATGAGACTGGAGAGGAAAGGGATGAAAGATTGAAGTGAATGTACGCTAACTGATGCAGTGTCCTTGTTGTTAATTTCAGCATCGCCACCAGAGTGTCCCGCACCTCAACCCCGTGGCCCCTCCTCCACACCTGAGGGCCAACATGTGCAACTTGCATTTCAGCCAGCCAGGCACCAGCGCAGACACACACACCTTGGTGGGGGCTTTACCATTGGCTAGTGTTCTGGGTCACAGTGGAGAGGGCACATCACGATCGCTGGAGGAGATGGTAGGGGCAGAGAGTGCAGATGGTGCTAGCAGCTGGAGGGCTGCAGGGGACGAGGCACATGCTGAGTCTGGCACTGATGACGTGCCTCTGGAGTTGTCCCCAATGCAGCAGCTGCAGAACAGGCGGCAGGAAGTGTGTTTGCATCTGGCAGGGTTGCATGAGGTAATGCTTCAGTTGCTCTCTGCGACAGAGGAGTCCAGGCAGAGTGCACGTGAAGATTTGGCCCTCAGGGCAGAGCTTCAGGCTTCCTCCAATGAGAGGTTGGCGACTCTCATAGAGAGGGGCTTCAATCGAATAGAACATTTCATGATTGGGATACGCTCTGACCTGCAAGCCCTCACAGCGGTACTGGCCACAGGTGGTCATTCCCAATGTAGGAGATGTTGTGGACACCAAGCTTTGGCACTCAGTGCCCGTGCATCTGCGGTGAGCAGGTAGGTCGAAAGGGACCTCACGTTGGCGGAGCAGCAGCCTGTCGTCGCTGCGAACTCCTCTCAGGGTGCTCCGGATGAGGGCAGCAGCTCCTCCGCCCCTCTGCCAGTCAACGTTTCTTCCATTGAGGCTGCGACAACTGGGGAGGTGCCAGTTCTGGAACTGGCCACTTCCTCCCAGGCGGGGCCATCACAGGCTCCACGGGCCAGAGGACGGCCGCCAAGGTCATCGAGGCCAATAGGACAGCAGAGTCAGCAGGCTGTCTCTCAAGCCATTCCGAACGATGGGGCGGCACCTAGACGTAGCACCCAAAAACGTAAGCATAAGGCACCTTAGGCACTCCCTGGGTTTGTCACTGGTGATTTTGTGTTGGCCTTAGAATAGGCACCCATATTTTTGTGATCGCAAAAAAGTGCTGTGTGCTTTTCTTTTGGAAATAAAGTCCACCTTTGTAACCATGGCTGAGGGTCTTTTGTTTGTGGTGCATTTTTCTTTTTCACATATTTATCATGAGTGTTTGAGTGGACATTGATGTTTCTGTACTAAGCCCTTATTTGCAGCTGAACAGTTGAAAGACGTGGCACCTAAGTGCCATGTGCGGAAGTGCCAGGCAATGCTGTTCCTGCTGATCCATGTGTGTGGAGCTAGCTGAAGGTTCTTTGGATTAAATTGTCGCGGGTGTCCCTGCTTCCTTGGTGTAAATGCGGGTCATCATTCTGCCCCTCATCATCGCCCTGTGCTTCCTCATCCTCTGAGGCACTGCTGGATTCATCATGTGCAGCCTCATCCAGGGGTTCAAGGTCTTCATTGTCAACTGCATCCCCCCTTTCCAGCGCAAGATTGTGCAGGACGCAGCAGACTACCACTATCAGAGAGACGCGATCTGCGGGGTACTGGAGTGCGCCCCCTGAGCGGTCCAGGCAACGGAAGCGCATCTTGAGAAGACCGATAGCTCTCTCCACCACAGCCCTTGAGGTGCCTTGGCTCCTATTGTAGCGCTGCTCAGCTCCTGTTCTTGGGTGGTGGAGAGGCGTCATGAGCCACCTTCTGAGGGGATAGCCCTTGTCACCCAGCAGCCAACCATCCAGCCGAGCCGGAGCACTGAAGAGCACCGGCACCTGGGAGTGTCTGAGGATGTAGGCGTCGTGGGAGCTGCCTGGGTACCTTGCACAGATTTGTAGAATCAGCATCCTGTGATCACACACTATCTGCACGTTCATGGAGTGGAAGCCCTTCCAGTTGACGAAGGCACCAGGCTCACTTGCTGGCGCCTTGATGGCCACATGTGTACAGTCTATAGCACCCTGGATGTGGGGGAAGCCAACAATCGCTGCGAAGCCTCTGGCTCACTGTGTCTGACTTGCCTGGTTGCAGTGGAAGTGGATGAAGGTGGATACCCATCTGAACAGAGCATCTGTGACCTGCTTGACACAAGTGTGGACAGCTGATTGGGAGACACCGCAAAGATCACCCACCGAGCCCTGAAAGGAGCCGGGGCAAAGAAGTGGAGGGCAACTGTGAGCTTCAGAGCTGCTGGCATGGGGTGTCCACCCACACAGCAGGGGAGATCTCAGGGCCAATCATCTGACAGATATAGTTGACTGTCTCCCTTGACAGTCGGAGCCTACTTTGGCACTGCACCTCAGACATATTGAGGTAGCTGCTTCACCGCCTGTATACCCTGACTGTAGGATAGTGGCATCTTCTGCGGCCCCTTCCACCTTGGACAACCTCTTGGTCCTGAGCCCCTTGTGCCTGCGCCTGGCCTCCCAAAGGTGGCTCCCCTGGAGGCTGATTGTCCTGGCCTCCTCCTGATTCTATCCCTCCCTTCCTCCTCAGGGGAGCTGCCTCCAGTGGAGAAGTCAGAACCCATATCCCCAGGTTAAATGTAGGCCTCCGGAAAGCTGCAGGCCCGAGAAAGATTACTGTCTGTAGACTGGTTTCAAAGTACACAAGGAGCTCTTGGAAATCGATGAGAACTACTAATAATCACAGGCAACTTTTAAACACTTTCAGCAATTAAAACTTCGTGTAAAACATGAACAACCCCTCTGAGTCCACATATCCCGACATTGCATGAGGTTTATTAAAAAATCTCCTACCCGCCTGCCCGTTGGGCCGACCTGAAGTTCGCACGGGCCCCTCAAAATCCAGGACAATTGGCAAGTTAAGGGCCTTAACAAGCCCTTCAATTAATGGTGGGCGAACGCTCCACTGCTGAGCGTGCCCGCCGACCGAAATATCGCGATGGCGCGCGCTGAAGTCGGCACGCTTGCGCGACATTTTACACGCTGATGTGCGGGCTCCGCCACCCGCACATCAGCCGGAAAATTCTGGCCATTGTAAATGATCGAGGCCCCAGCACTGATCCTTGTGGCACTCTACTAGTTATAGGTTGCCATCCTGAAAATGCCCCTCTTATCCCAACTTTCTGTCTTCTATTAGTTAGCCAATCCTCTATCCATGCTAATATACTACCCCTAACACCATGGACTCTTATCTTATTAAGCAGCCTTACTTATGGACTTTATCGGATGCCTTTTGGAAATCCAAATATATTACATCGACTGGTTCCCCTTTATCTATCCTGCTCGTTATCTCCTCAAAGAATTCTAATAAATTTGTCAGGCATGATTTTCCCTTCATGAAGCCATGCTGACTTAGCTTGAATATTTTATGCTTTTCTAAATTCTCTGCTATTACATCTCTTATAATAGACTCTAACATTTTCCCAATGACGGATTTTAAGCTAGCTGGTCTATAGTTACCTATTTTTTGTCTCCCTCCCTTTTTGAGTAAGGGTGTTACCATTGGCAGTTTTCCAATCCTCTGGGGCTTTTCCAGAATCTAAGGATTCTTGGAAGATTACTACCAGTACAACCACTATCTCTGAAGCTACTTCCTTTAATATTCCAGGATGCAAGCCATCAGGTCCAGGGGACTTATCGACCTTTAGCCCTATTAGTTTCCCTAGTACTTTTTCTCTAGTGATAGTTATTGTATTTATTTCCACTTCGCCTTTTTCCCCTTGGTTATTTAGTATTTTTGGAATGCTATTAGTATCTTCTACCGTGAAGGCTGAAGCAAAGTATTTATTCAACTTCTCTGCCATTTCCTGGTTCCCCATTATTATTTCCCCCGCCTCATTCTCTCAGGGGCCTATGTTCACTTTGGCCTCTTTCTTCCTTTTTATATTTTTAAAGAAGATCTTACTGTCCATTTTTATATTACTTACAATTTACCTTCAAAGTTTATTTTTTCCCTCTTTATTTTTTTTGGTCATCTTTTGTTGGTTTTTAAAGCTTTCCCAATTCTCTGGCTTATCACTAATTTTTGCCACATTGTTTTTTCTTTCAATTTGATATTATCCTTAACTTCCTTGGTTAACCATGGTTGCTTTATCCCCTTCCTAGAATCCTTCTTCCTCACTGAGATATATCTTTGTTGAGAGTCATGAACTATTTTCTTAAACATTTGCCATTGTTCATCAACCGGCTTTTCTGCTAAACTCCCTTCCCAGTCCAATCCAGCTAACTCTGCCCTCATTCCTTTGTAATTACCCTTATTTAAGTTTATCACAGTTGTTTCCGTCCCAAGTTTCTCACTCTCAAGCTGAATGCTAAATGATGTTTTGGTCACTGTTTCCTAGGAGATCTTTCACTCTGAGATCATTTGTTAAACACATCTCATTACACATTACCAGATCCAAAATAGCCTGATCTCTGGTTGGATCCACAACATATTGTTTTAGGAAACCATCCCAAATACACTCTTTGAATCCTTGCTCGTGGCTACCTCTGCCATTTTGATTTTCCCAATCTACATTAAGATTAATGTCACCCATGATTAATGTACTGCCTTTTTTACATGCCCTCATTATCTCCTGATTTATTGTCTGTCCTACAGAGTAGCTACTATTAGGGGGCATTTAGACTGCTCCCACCAGTGTCTTCTTCCCCTTATTATTTCTTACCTTGACCAATATGGATTCTACATCTTCTAATCCAAGATCATTTCTTGCTATCGTACTTATTCCATCTCGTACTAACAAAGCTACCCCACCACCCTTTCCTTCCTGCCTGTCCTTTTGAAAAGTCCATATCCCTGAATATTTAGTTCCCAGCTTTGATCCCCTTGTAACCATGTCTCCATAATGGCTATGAGATACTACCCATTAACCTCTATTTGTGCCGTTAATTGATTTATTTTGTTCCAAATACTGTGTGTATTTAAGTAAGTTCCATTAATGCAAAATTTTACCATTTTTTCCCCCCTTGACCCTATTTGCTGCTGTTTTTTATGTTTGGACAGTCTGTCCCTTCCTGTCACATTCTGGGTATCGTTACCTAAATAGCTGCCCTGCAATGATGCCATATCCTTTTGCTTTGTAAGCCTACATATCCCCTCTCCAGAACCCTCCCCTTGCTTCTATTTAGTTTAAAGCCCTCTCTACAGACCTAGTTATTCAATTCGCCAGGACATTGGTCCCAGCACATTTCAAGTGAAGCCCGTCCCACCGGAACAGCTCCCTCCTACCCCAGTGCTGGTTCCAGTACCCCATGAACTGAAACCCATTCCTCCCAACTCTAATCTTTGAGCCACACAATAAACTCCTTAACTTTATTTACCCTATGTCAGTTTGCCCATGGTTCAGGTAATAATCCTGAGATTATTACCTTGGAGGTTCTGCTTTTTAATTTAGCTCCTAACTGTTCAAATTCTTCAGCAGAATCTCCTTTCTAGTCCTATCAATGTCGTTGGTACCAACGTGGATGACAGTAACTGGATCCCTTCCCTCCCACTCCTAGTTCCTCTCCAGGCCTGAGGAGATGTCCTTAACCCTGGCACCAGGCAGGCAACACAGCCTTTGGGACTCATGCTCACGGCTGCAGAGAACAGTATCTATCCCTCTAATTATACAGTCCCCTACCACTATTAGGTTCCTATTTCCTCGCCCCCACTTGAATGGCTCCCTGTATCACAGTGTGGTGGTCAGCTCTCTAATCTTCCCTGCAGTCCCTGCTTTCGTCCACACAGCTTGCAAGACCCTCGTAACTGTTGGGCAATTGCAGGGGCCGAGGCTGGGTCCCCATACCTGCCTTACCTGCAGTCACATTCTCCTGTCCCTGATCACAGACCAAATTTGAATTACCTAATCTCGGGGGTGTGACCGTCTCATGGAGCATAGTGTCCAGGTAACTTTACCCCACCCTGAAGTGGCGTAATGTCTGCAGCTCAGACTCCAGCTCCTCAAATAGGATCTGAAGTTCCTCGAGCTGTAAAATCTTACTACAGATATGTTCACTCTGGATCACTTTGGTGTCCAGCAGCACCCACAGGCTGCAGCAGCAACACATCACCCATTCTGCCATCACTATCGTATTTTATTTAATTTATTAATTAATTACTCTAGTATCCTTGCTCTTTGCACTTGAAGAATCTCCCACTCTTTACACTTCATTGTGATTAATTTTTGTTTACCCCAGTATTGATCTTATACTTAACAGGCTATTTTTAAGAGAGACAAAAAAAGACTAGAGACCTAAACATAAACTAAGGACCTCATTTTTACTTGAAAGACTAGAAATACTCACCAATCAGCTGCTTTCCCTATACTCGCGTCACTTTGTGGTACGTGACGTCACTTCGCCGCTGGTCTCACATGAAGTCCCCTCGTGCTTTTTTAAAATAAGTCTCCCGGCTCTCCATGGTCTTTTTTAAATGAAGTCTCCCCGCTCCCCGCACTCTTTTTAAAATAAAGTCTTCTTGCTCTCCGTGCTTTTTTAAAATGAAACCTCCCCACTCTTTTTAAAATGAAGTCTTCTCGTTCTCCCTGCTCTTTTTAAAATGAAGCCTCCTCACTCTCCACACTCTTTTTAAAATGAAGTCTCCATTCTGTTTGGCTTAATTTCATGCGACCATTGCCAATGAAATAATTGGCAAAGTGTGCAGGTCATTTTTTAAAATTACATGTTTCCAAATCCTAAAATTTACCTGTGATTGCATCATGTTCATTGTTAATGAATTACAATAGCTTCAAAAATAATAACATTGACATGTAACTAAAATGGCAGATTAATGATTAAACATTTCCTATACATATGGGCATGAGCCCTCTCTTTAAATGTGCTTTAACATCACATGTTTTGTATGCAAAAGAAATGATATTGTTGTTAATAGTTGATTTATCTCCTTAGAACAAACATTTGCCATACACTTTTGTGGCATCCATTAATGTAGACATTCATTTAGTTTAGGCCATTAACAAATATCATGAACAGGAGCAGCTCAGGAAAGATTCCTGGGAGACTTCTTTGGTCACAGCTATCAAGTTACAGCTTTTGCAATTGGTAACTATACTCCAGTTTTCTATTACCTTGTCAATTAATAACTCAATTTACAACTTCATTTTGGATTCCATTTGCCTTCATGTTAGACAATTCTCTTGCAAGCAACCACATCACATGTTTCTTAACGCTACTGTTCTACCATAGTTTCCCGAGGGACATCTGCGCTAGTGAGGTCATTTAAACAATACTGCCTCACTTGAGTTTACAGTGCTTTACATGGTCTTAGCAGTGGTGTTTTCATTAATACAAAACTCAGGAAACTATTGTAAATGCAAACACAGTAGCAGTTCAATAGTGTCAAGTATATGTTGTCTGTTTCACCCAGTCCCATTAACTGAAATCTACCAACTGCTTTGAATTTACTAAACCAAGGTCTAACCTTGGCCAATGATATATTGGCTTCAGTATACCTTTATGAAATATGATGTGGCATTAATCTCTGGGTATTGTGGAGAATCTATTTTCTGTGGATTTTGCCAGCAGCAGTATAAGGACACCAAACTGCAATTCAGCAGAATTGAATTACAAACTTGACAATGAACTTTCACTATTACTAGCATAATTTCTGTACTAAGTTCATGGCATTACAGTATATATTTCAAGATAAATATCCATTATCTTGGCCATCATTTACTGGCTCTCATACCCTCAAAGAATTCAAGTGAATTAGTTCAGCACACTTGAGCTTGAATATACCCATGTCCCTCCAGAACCGCTTTCATTCCCATTTCTGGTTACTCAGGTTGTTGCTTCATTATAGTTTATTCTAGTTCAGTTTTTGAAGAAGGCCATTTAGTGGGAGGAATCAAGTACTACAGCAAAGTATAATATATCTGTAGTGTTGCGCTATAGTTCCACCTGGTGTCAATAGTCAAGCAATACACCTATAACTTAAAAATAATAAATTCCCTCTTATAGAGGAAGTCTTTTCATGAGTTCCTTATAAAATGATGAAATTATGGAGAATTGTAATGAATTAATAATATATCAATGTTTCCCTGTCTATTCCTGCAGTTATTTTGCTTTAATAAAACTTCAGTACTAATGAAATAATTGGAGGTTACTGATTTCGACAGTGAAAGGAGGATAAACTAGCATTAACTGATAAGGCAGATTAAAAGTACTCATGGAATTTACTAAACCTTGGAATTAGTCATCTAACTGTTCATCTCAACAAATCATTTTATAAGCAGCAAGTATTACTTAAGTCAGGCAATAACTTAGGATCCTAGAATGTTATAACACAGAAAGAGACCATTAACCCAGTAAATCTGCGGTGTCTGAAAACAAAAAATTACAGAAATAATCAGGAAATGTAAAAAAATATATAACATATTCTGTCCCCTTACACCCCATGGCAGTCTTGATAGTTGTTGGCACTGCATTGCCAATTAAAGGTTTTTCCATTGTTACGTCTCAGATGATGAACGCCTAATTGAATAGTCATTGCCATGATCCTAACTGGTTCCTGTTGCAGTCTCCAAGAACAGGTATTAAAATTCTGTATATTTTCTTGTTGGGCCTGTTACGAAACTATAATAATTTTCGTAATGTTATTGCGGGTTATTGTAAAATAGATTTAAAGGGGTGAGTATGGATGATTCTGCCTGTGTGAGATTTAATTGAATTGGAGTCAGCTAGACTGCAAGCTTGAAATTATCAAAAGGAGTTAGGTGTAGAAGGATGCTGGAAATGCTAATGAGTAAACATGGATGAGGTCTTAGCATATAAGGTGTGAAGGAAATTTGCATTTTTAGATAAGTGAAGGAGTTGTTTGGATTTCAAAGGGAAGGCAGGATGTTTACAACTGGCAAGATATGTAACGCCAAGCAGTGTGTTTATATTTCCCAAAAGGAAAGAGGTCATGTTGGTAACATGAAAGATTTTTATATTATGGGAAAATTAAATTTGCAAAGACATATGGAACAATGGAATTTACAGATCAAAGAGAGAGAAACATGTATAAAGGAGAATGAAAGACCATTTTTGGGGGGAGGGGCAATGGAAGATCTAACAGGAGTGTATGAAAGAGTCCTGAAGAAGCCTGCAGTCATGTTTGCAAAAGTCTGCTGGGTACAGTGACTAAAGTTGGAGAAAAGCCTTTGGAATTCCACTGTTGTGTGGGTGTTGTGGTGACTTTCTGGCTTGTTTTTTTTAAATCTAAAATCTATTTTGGACTATTGCCTTAAAGAGGGTGTGGAGTTGAGAGGTAGGTTAATTAAGAATTTTAGGATTTGATATAGTATTTAGTAAATGTAATCTTATGTATGTACTTGAAATCTTTTCTTTTGTTAATAAATATTTTAATTTAATTTTTAAAATCTCTAAAGATCTTGGTGTACTCATTACTTATGAATTCAATGCACACGTCTTCTCAAAATAAATATAATTGCAAAACTGTTGTGATAGCGTGACCAAGTTTCCCTTATGGATTTGGTCCACCTGGCACACAACACCTGCCATGTCATAACAGGCTGAACACAAATGAGAGTGCCAGCAAACGCAAAAGCTCAATCCAAATAATACTTTAGCTCAGAACTTTAATTAAATAAGTATAAGCCATTGAAAAACTGTGTGCAAATGGTCTACCAGCATACTTGAATGTTGAAGCTACCCAGGAATAGGGTGAAAATTTCTATTGCCATGATGCATTCCTGCTTGGACTAGAACTGCTACTCCTTCTTTGTCTGATCACAGTGTGACTCCGTAGTAACAAGAGAGTTACGATTGGGATAGGAGGAGTGTGGAGTTGATCTAGCCCCACTACTTTGCAGGTTGCACCATTTATTGAAAAGTTTGATTCACTCACTAAAATGGCCAATCATTTAACTTTGCCCAGAATAAAAGAGACTTTAACCAGGCTTCTTTCAATAAACAGCAAACTTATTAGTTTATTATAAGACCAATCTTGTCAAATAGAAATGCAAAGTTCATTAACATACAGTATGGAATATTAATGTACACTAATCATTCTTTGGAGATACCCTAAGTCTCTCTCTCTCTCAAACACACACACATACCAAGAAATAAATAAAAACAGGAACCCTGCAAAAGGCTAAAAGTCAATGGTTCAAGGGAAAAGGAAAGATGATGGAGCCTTGAAATAGTGTCTGGGTTATATGGTTGGTCTCTCAGCACTGATCTATGAAACAGTTGATGACTCTTGCACTGCTTTTCAGGCAAATTCGAAGAACACTTGCAGGTACTCTATTCCAGCAAGTGGAGCAACGTAGGAGCAGCTTCTGGCTGTGGACTGGCTCTGGACTGCAAAAAGGCTGCTGTCTTCCTTTCACAAGCAGTTGGTCCTTTCTCTTTTCAAAGCAAAACCAAAATCAACTTTTAAAGATAGTTTTCCAGGCATGGTTTTTTTCAGTCATAAACTACCATGTGGCCCCCTTTTGTACACAGTCCACCAGGAGTTTCCAGCTTTTTTAGAACTACTTAATTACCTTTTCTTGTAAAGGAATGTTTTTTCCAAGAACAGTAATCAGCATCCTGTATTAACCCTTTAATGGACAGTGTCTTTTAAAACACAAATTCTTCCAGGATGTTCTTAGTCCTTGAAGTTGAACCATTTTCTGTGATTAAAATATTCATAACAAGAGCAATGTGAAACTTAAGGGGAAAACCACTGCATCTCTCACACATGCGGCTACTTTTTTGTGGAGCATAACTTGGACAGGCAGTGACCACCTTTGTGGTTGGGCTTCATTAACACGTAACCGGTGATCTGCCAGTACTAATCATGCTCACTAGTCAACCTAACCTCGGTGATGGGTAAATTATTGGAAAAATTCAAAAGGACAGTATAAATCTTCATTTAGAAAAGCATCAGCATCTTTTCTTGCGATAGTTCAGCAACTGTCCAGCTTATCACCAATGGCTTGCGAAGAATTATAATTCATATTTAGTTTCTCATCTTTTCAGAACCACCAGTGGCTAAATTCCCAGCAGTAAGAATGGAGTTCAACTCAGCAGTGACAATGAGATTGAATTAATTCGCTCCACTGTTTTCAATTAGGAATTAGCTGAGCCGCCTCAGTGATCTCTATCCCTTCTGTGGCATGTCGCTCTTGACATTGTCCATCCAGTGCTTCTATAGTCTTATAGCTGTGTCCCTTTGTGTCCAGTGCCATATATCCTATCTCTTTCCATTATTGAAACAGGTCGGATGCCATCCCTGATATTCAAGGATTTTCTGTACAAGTGTAATTTCTTGTCCAAGCCATGTTCTAATGATTGCTGTTTATGGAGGTTTGCTGTGTGCAAATTGGTTGCTGCATTTCCTATGTTACATCAGTAACTATATTTCAATGGTACTTCACTGACTATAAATTGCTTTGGGAAGTCCTAAGGTTGTGAAACACTATTATAAATGCAAATTCTTCATTCATTATATAATTGTTGCTCCTTTGGACCCAAGCACAAGGATCAAGACAGCCCCTCCAGTGTACTACTTAGGGAGTGCTGCACTGTCAAAAAGGCACTGTTTTTTCGATTAGATACCTGCCCTCTCAAGTAGATGCAAAAGATCCCGTGGAACTATTTTCAATAAGAGCAGGCAAAATATCCCAGTGACCTGCCCAATATTTAGCTCTCAAT